>NC_085139.1:79474808-79835293 GCF_024139115.2 Armigeres subalbatus | reverse complement strand
GGGAACAAAGACTTAGAATAGATTATTCCACAAGATAACGGACCAAATCTGATAATCACGCTTACGCAGCGGGAGTGTTATTTTCGTTGTCATTACATGTGATACACGTGCAACTCCGCACATGTCGTCGCCGTCTAGAAGGTGAAGATAATAAATTAATTGAACAGAAAGGAGCTTGAGCTCCCAGTGTGCGCGATGCATCGTACATATGCTTCGTGCCATCACTAGTCCACAGCGTTCGAAAATAAAGGCTGTCAATGCGAGCTGGAAGAAAGTTTCAATTGGTTCATTGATCAATACAAAATAGTTCAAATCTAGAAACAGATCCAAGGAGTACATTACCTGTCACCTAGTCACCAGTCAAGTTTAGATCCAATTTGTGGCATTGAACAGGACTAACGTTCGGTTCACTCCAGGCGATGTATGTCAAGTTTCGTTGCACGTATTTATTTTTGACTGATGACAAGATACCAACAACCCAAAGAAACCCAGCAGTAGTAAGTGAAAAGACGCTTGCAACGACGACGAGGGCGGCGGCGGCGAATGTGGTCTTTTCCATCTGGGCTCGTTTGCTTCCAAATATTACCATATTTGGTGAGAAAGCAACGCCGTGGAGGTGGTCATCTTCTCTGCCGAGGTGTGGCCGTCGTCGTCCTTGGGGAGTCTTTCGCTGGTGCTAGTCATCAAGTTGAAAGGTGGCCCTCCGCTTGGTATCCGTTACCACTCCTTGAGGCACCGCCGCAGCTAATTAGTCAATGGATAGTTTTGTTTGAGCTTAAATTGGGGGGTGCTCTTGTTCCGAAAATGAGTTAACATGACTTTGTAACTTGGCTCTTCAGTCTAGGACTAGGAGGGCTGATAGGAATCTTGAAAAATCACTTTTCCTTCCTTTGTTCTTCAAATTGCTTGGCCAAAGAAGAGAGAGAGTAATATGCAACTGAACGGCATGATACTGATAGTGTTCTTTTCGCTTTTCCGGAGATTTGCTATTAAGGATGAGCAAATCAATCGGAGCCTCACGAATTAGTTATCTGAAGGCAACCAACTAGAAGGATTTCTTTTGAGCTTCTCGAGGCGCAATAATTGAAAATTGATAGAGCTTTTGGGAATTGCTCATGAAATATGTTAAACTTCATGAAAACCGGGGTTTGGTAGAGCGTGCTGAATTATATACAAAAAGTTAAGAGTTTCAGCACAAAAAGTTGTGAAAAAAGCACTAAGAAAAGGCAAAGGATTTGAATAATGTTACTTTTTGCGTGATAAACGTGTTTATTTGAGATGCTTGACTATGCGTTCTTGCAAATCTGTTTTACTTTTGTATTCTGAGGAACTCGATGTCAATGAAGAGCTTCTGGTAACTGTAGGATTGAACTCTGGAAACCGCTGTGGGGTGTTGGAATGAGTAAATCAGTAACAACTTAACCTTCAGGATTCCATATTGGTTTATAACATGGCTTGGGCCGTGACCCGTGGCCGTGATCGTGACCCTAAACATCCGAAACGATTGAACCAATAGGCCTGAACGTATGATAAAAAAACAACGTTGAGTTTACGGAAAGAACGCGCCTGCCACAAACATAATTTTCAAAATAAAAACCATCCAATATTCGAATATATGCTTGCAGTTTGGAATTCACCAAGTTCATTTTGTTGCACAGATATTGAACGTATTATGTTCAGCAATCAGCAGCTCTTGTACCACCTAGAATAAGATATAAAATTAGTCGATAAATTAAAAAAAATCGAAATTGGTTATGTAAAGGTCCTGGATGCAGAAATCAATTTTCCTTGTGACGTTTCCATGTAATCAACATTTTCTAAATAGAATCGCTTGCTTTGATTCAATTACAACAAAAATTATAGTGGACACAGAAAATGTCAAAGGGGGTGATTCAAAGTTTATAGCATGACCTGCGTAAAAAGCTGGATGGAGTTATAGTAGTACCGAAACATTCGTGAAAAAGTAGACTTATGCGCCGATTGAATTTTCATCAAAGACGGCGACGTGGGTCAGCGTGACAAATTTCATTCATTTCAAGTTCTTCCAGGAATTCCTCCGGAAATTCGTCCAGGAATTCCTCCGAAGGTTCGTCTAGGAATTCCTCCGGAGGCTCGTCTAGGAATTCCTCCGGAAGCTCGTCTAAGAATTCCTCCGAAAGTTCATCCAGGGATTCCTCCGGAAGTTCCATCAGATATTCTTCCGAAAGTTCTTCCGGAAGCTCGTCCGGGATTTCCTACGGAGATTAGTCCAGTAATTCCTCCGGAAGCTCGTCCGGCAGCTCCATCAGGTATTCCTCCAGAAGATCCATCAGTTCTATCAAAAATTCCTCCGAAAGTTCCTTTAGGAATTTCTCCGAAAGTTCCTCCAGAAATACCTCCAAAAGTTCCTCCAGGAATTCCTCCGGAAGTTCCTCTAGGAATTCCTTCCGAAGTTCGTCTAGGAATTCCTCCGGAAGATCTTCTAGGACTTCCTCCAGGAATTCCTCTAAAAGTTCCTCCAGTTATTCCTCTGGAAGTTCCTCCAAGAATTCCTCCGGAAGTTCCTCCAGGAATTCCTCTGGAAGTTCCTCCAGGAATTCCTCCGGAAGTTCCTGCAGGAAGTCCTCTGGAAGTTTCTCCAGGAATTCCTCTACAAGTTCCTTCAGGAATTTCTCTGGAAGTTCCTTTAGGAATTCCTCTGGAAGTTCCTCCAGGAGTTCCTCCGGAAGTTCGTTCATGAATTCTTTCGAAAGTTCCTTCAGGAATTCCTCCAGAAGTTCCATCAGGAATTCCTCCGGAAGTTCCTTCAGGAATTCCTCCGGAAGTTTCTTCAGGAATTCCTCCGGAAGTTCCTTCAGGAATTCCTCCGGAAGTTCCTTCAGGAATTCCTCCGGAAGTTCCTTCAGGAATTCCTCCGGAAGTTCCTTAAGAAATTCCTCCGGAAGTTCCTTCAGGAATTGCTCGGAAGTTCCTTCAGAATTCCTCCGGAAGTTCCTTCAGGAATTCCTCTGGATGTTCTTTCAGAAATTTCTCCGGAAGTTCCTTCAGGAATTCCTCCGGAAGTTTCTTCAGGAGCTCCTCCGGAAATTCCTTCAGGAGTTCCTCTGCAAGTTCCTTCAGTTTTCTGAGGAATTCTAGAAGAACTTCCGGAGGAATTCCTGGAGAAACTTCCAGAGGACTTCCTGCAGGAACTTCCAGAGGACTTCCTGCAGCAACTTTCAAATGAATGCTTGGAGGAACTTCTGGAGGAACTTCCAGAGGAATTCCTGGAGGAACTTCCGGAGGAATTCCTGGCGGAACTTCCGGAGGAATTCCTGGAGCAACTTCCGGAGGAATTTTTGGAGCAACTTCCGGAGGATGTCCTGGAGCACTTTCCGGAGGAATTCCTGGAGGAACTTCCGGAGGAATTCTTGGAGAAACTGGAGGAATGCCTGAAGGAACTCCTGGAGGACTTCCTGGAGGAACTTCCAGAGGACTTCCTGCTGGAACATCCAGAGGAATTCCTGGAAGAACTTCCGGAGGAATTACTGGAACAACTTCCGGAGGAATTCCTGGAGGAACTTCCGGAGGAATTCCTGGAGGAACTTCCGGAGGAATTCGTGGAGGAACTTCCGGAGGAATTCCTGGAGGAACTTCGGAGGAATTCCTGACGGACCTTCCGCAGAAATTCCTGGAGGAACTTCCGGAGAATTCCTGGAGGAACTTCCGGAGGAATTCCTGGAGGAACTTCCGGAGGAATTCCTGGAGGAACTTCCGGAGGAATTCCTGGAGGAACTTCCGGAGGAATTCCTGGAGCAGTTTCCGCAGGAATTCCTTGAGGAACTTCCGGAGGAATTCCTGGAGGAACTTCCAGAAGAATTCCTGGAGGAACTACCAGAGGAATTCCTGGAGGAACTACCAGAGGAATTCCTGGAGGAACTACCAGAGGAGTTCCTGGAGGAACTACCAGAGGAATTCCTGGAGGAACTACCAGAGGAACTCCTGGAGGAACTTCCGGAGGAATTCCCGGAGGAACTTCTGGATGAATTTCTGGAAGAACTCCAGGAGGAATTTCCGGAAGAACTTCCAGACGAATTTGCGGAAGAACTTCCGGAGGAATTTGCAGAAGAATTTCTGGAAGAATTCTCGGAGGAACTTCCGGAAAAATTCTCGAAAGAATTTCCGGAGGAATATGCAGGGAATTCACAGAAGGAACTTCCAGAGGAATTCCTGAATGAACTTTCGGAGGGGTTTCAGGAGGAACTTCTTGAGAAATTTCTGGAGAAACTTTCGGATGAATTTCTGGATGAGCTTACGAAGAAATTCCGCAGTTCAGGGTCAGACAACAGATTTTTTTTAATTTATAGGGGAACTGTTCCGTTTTCTATCTCACTGAACATATATTCATCTCATCGCAAAACAAAGAAATACAGCACCAATATCGTCGCTTCTTTTTGCTAACACTCGTGCTCACTGCTGGAAAAAATCACAAAAATAAGAAACAAATATTATTATTTCATATGTTATATATAATATATAATACACAAATGTTATTATTTCATATTTAATGAAATACTCATAATGAAAATATCAAAACTATATATTAAAAATCATAAAAATGCGTAGTAATTCAATGCAATAAAGAGCTAAAAAAAATCTACCGTACAAAAAAATCTACCTAAAAAAAATCTACCCCTTGTCGATTAATCTTAATCCCACGAAGTCTCATTGATCTCATTGAGTGGTCATCGTTCTTGCCAAGCAACATCTATCGCTACATGTCCCCGTGGTTCCGGTCGATCGGATAACCAACTCTGGTAATAACTTTGGTCATTTACTGGCAGGAAAGTTAGGTTCTCTCTGGAAATCTGATCAAGCGACTGTTCCTCTTGTAAGCGGCGGCTGAACATCACAGAAGACAACAGCGACGATAAGAAACTAGTGATTGGAAGCTCGGTACGTTCAATTTAAAATCCCTCAACTTCACGTATAATTGCCGATGTGCTGAAGGACCGCTGATTCGATATCATAGATAGGGTAATTGTTCCGATAGTCGTGGGTGTTCCTATAGTTGCGGTAGTGTAGTTTTTATCAAATATACGCAAATAACGCAGCAACCCACATTGTTTATCAATTAGTTGACCTGTCACTAAGTGAAAGAGTTGAAAACTGTTTTGGATTGACTAAAAAACCGGTAAAATATCACTGAAATACTGTAATTTATTCTCTGCCTTGTACCAATAGTTGCGGTAGTGTTCCCATAGTTGCGAGTCCCGTATGAAAACAATGGGATTCGCAACTATAGGAACACGAATTAGAAAATATCGCAACTATTGGAACATTGCACCAATAATTGGAGGATTCATTTTAGGTAATAATGACAGGAGCTGCTGCCATCGGAATACTTTCTACTAAAAATATAAAAGAAGAGCTTTCGAATGCACAATTTAGGTAAGCACAATAAATTATGGCTTCTGTGCATGCGAACAAACAGTGGTGGAACGTGCTTAGTTCCTCCACTATTGGGTCATTTACCCTATCATAGAACTTCATTAAATCAAACTCTCAGGTTGGCCAATAGGAGAACTTCAGATCGACTATTGAAAATTGCGTGCCCTTCGATTGACGAATCAATTAGTTTTGCCGGTCCCACGAATCACGAACTTTGGCTCTCCGTTTCGCCACGCTTGAAGTTTACCACACCAGAAAATAGAATACCTGTAACGAATCGCTAAAAAAACAAAAGCAGTTTGAAGAAAACCCTACAAAAAGTCACTTTACTTGCGGAATAATACATCAGAACATTATTCCGCAAGTGAAGACGTCAGTTTGTGTTTTCTTCACTGCAATACGCCTGCTATTGCCTAATTGTTCCTTTTACTTGTCAGCTCCGTACTATTCAAGGAGTTCCAGCAGCATAATCATTCCTTGACCGCTACTTGTCCTATCTATTTGTACAGTACTTTAGAAGTCCATACCATCCTTAAGCATTGAATGACGATAGCGCCACAAATGGCAAATGCAACAGTTATTCTTAATCACTCTAGTAAACAGGCTTTAGTATTTTAAACCTTCCCTTCCTTCCTTCTTAGAAGATTCTTCATGTTTTCGAGTCGTTTTTTTTTTAGTTCAGCAGGTTGATTTACCGGGGAGGTTGGCCCTGAAACCAACCACGGATAGCTTTTTATTCGAACTGGATCGTTCGAAGTGTTTTAAGGTCAAGTATCAGTATTCTGAACACTGACACTGAACACTTGCACTCCCCTGCCAGCCAACTCATTTCCCTCCCACTTTTTGGGAAAACTTGAACCCTCCCCATAAGGGTCTCATAGGTCGGGCAACCCATAAACGTGGTAGATGGTCTCCTTCGGGAGTGGCGCTTAAGACATTTTTATTTGTTTCGGGGAACTCGTGAGCCTGCCGGGTTGCAATTGGCGCCCAACGTGGGGCCCGAACCCACGACCCAGAGATTAAGAGTCTCATGCTCTACCGACTGAGCTAGCCATTCATTCAACGGGAGATAAAAGCCGAAATCGAGCGCTTCAAGCAACTTGATGTTATTGAAGAGTGCTACAGCGAGTACACAAACCCGCTGGTCCCGGTGAAGAAGTTCCACCATAGATATAATTATCAAGATGTTGGAGTCAGAGTAAATTAGTACTCATTTTATGGTTCCAGTGTTCTAAACTTTGCGGTACCAGGCGGTACCCAGTAAAACTCAGATAAAACTGAGCAACCTTTTGGTTGAATTTGAATTTGTGCTAATTCTTAACTGTCGTCATGGGGACTTTTGTAGTTGTTAATTGTTTATTATTTTGCGGTATAATACGGGAAATTTTGATGATTTAAAACATTTTTCTAAAACTTTATAATCCTTTTTCTTGTTTTTAGGGTATATTTCGGCACTATATTCCAGATTGGATAAGCTTGCTAGCTTCTTTCTGGAAAGGAGATAAGAGTCATGTCACGAAATGAAAAGAACCCCAGTCTTGGAAGCGCTTCAGCATGAATATCCTAAGGAATTTTGGAAAGCATTTTCAGGGGACTAGTTTTCTAGAGAAGGTTTTGGGGGGTTTCCTTGGAGAATTCCGGAGAAATTGTAGGATAAATGTGATTTTTTTTTTGAAGAAGCACTTCTCGTAGGTTAATGACCTTGAGTGCGCTGCTTCATTCGTTACATTTAGTGATGGTAGATGTTGCCAGCGGACAGCGTCAAGTTTGAAGACCTTTGAACTTGCTGCTCGGTTTACTTCTTAAGTGATGATCAATGATGCCGGCAAATAACAATTTTGAAGGGTGTTTTAGACAATTTGCCGGATTCGCGGCTCGGTCGGACGAAGATAGGATTTCTGATAGAATTCGATGCAAGAGATGCGTTCTTTGCACTGAAATAGTCTATAGTCTATGTTCGTTCTGTCCACAGGGGGCACGAAACGCATACCACCGCGGTGCACCGGCGGGTTTGAAACATGTAATTGCTGAATTGGGCTGGTTCTGGAATCGGACTCGTCTCAGTATCAGTCGTCCATAAACAAGATTACGGGGGTATGTCAAAGCACGGATATCGAAAGAAAATCAGCACTGCACTCAAGGCGAACACTCAAAATGCCCCTTTGATATGTTTTTCAGAGGTTTTCATTTCAAGTGTTACTGCCTAGCATGAGCATTGTGACACGGAAGAAGTGCAGAACGTTGGTTTCCTGGTACTCGACGGGTACCGCTAGACAGGATCATCAGCTCTAGGAATTGACGCACGCTTTACCTACTGGACATCCAAGCGTACAGTATTTCTGTCGGCATCTGCCTAGTTATACTACAGGTTCCCACGCTCTTCCTATAAACGGAAGAAGGCCGATCACCCGATCCACCGATCATCCAACTCATTCGATTCGTCTTCAGCCGCGTGGTGCTTACCGCGCGCCAGCCGTACACTACCATGCTTCTGCCAAACTTATCAAGCTCTTACCGGCCCTGAAACCATGTATGACGACACTTTGACTTCAGATAGCTTTTCCTATATTTATCCATCCTGCCCACCGCTGATTATAGCCAATAAATCACAATAAGTCTAATTTTTATTTGATTTTCATAACGCTTACATCCGAGACTCTAATCACGCCCTAGAACTCGGGAGACAGGAGAAGGTTTTCGGTGCCCATTTCGGCTCAAACCCAGCTGCTAGGAGCATAGCCGAGTTCCTTTCATAGCTGAAAAAAAAAACGTTGAATAAAAATGGAATATAACAAAATAATGCGACGGATTAATCTTATCAAGAGTCCGCAAAAATTTTCAATGTTTGTTATTGTTTGGTGAAAAAACCAAAACGAAAATGTTGCCATGACATCAGTGCTAAACCTTGTTCTAAAGGTCGTTCATAGATTACGTATTGTTTGCTAAGATGACATAACTGGGTACCGAGGATTGTTCATAGTGTGCGCAACTGGAACCACAAAATAATCGCTAGTTTCATATTGATTGTTGGTTCCACGGTAAGATTCGGGTCTGCCTTGACTCTCGGCGAATTAATGCAATGACCATCAAGGACGCCTATCCGACGAAATACTTTACGATAATCGACTTAAAAGACGCATATTTTCAAATCCTTTTGAAAGAGGAAAGCCGATACTACACGGCCTTCCGAATGGCGAGAGGATTGTATCGATTCCAGGTGTGTCCGTTTGGTCTGACCAACGCACCATTCACGATGTGTCGCTTGATGAACAGAGTCATTGGGTTTGATCTTCAACCTTTTGTCTTTGTTTATCTAGACGACATCGTAATTGCGACGGAAACTTTGGATGAACATATGCGACTCCTTAGAATAGTAGCGGAACGCCTTAGAAAGACAAAACATAGAGAAATCAAAGTTTTGCAAAAAGCGGCTTATGTACCTAGGGTATCTGTTAACAGAGCATGGCGTATCCATCGATTAATCGAGAATCCAACCGATCTTGGATTACGCTAGGCCGAAATCGGTGAAAGACATCAGGAGGCTAATGGTTCTTGCTGGTTTCTACCAGAAATTTATAAAGGAGTACAGCAGAGTAACGGTCCCAATCACGGACCTTTTGAAGAAGGATAAGAAGAAGTTCGCCTGGCCGGAGGAAGCAGAAACAGCGTTCAGCGAGCTGAAATCCGTCCTAATTTCAGCTCCAATTCTGGCCAATCCAGATTTTACGAAGCCATTAGGCATCGTATCGGATGCGTCGGAGAATGCGGTAGGGGCGGCACTAGTCCAAGAACACTATGGAGTGACAAGGGTTGTGGGATACTTCAGCAAAAAACTTAGTTGCACCCAGCGGAAATATTCGGCAGTGGAGAAAGGGTGTCTGGGAGTCTTGTCGGCTATAGACAACTTCCGGCACTACGTGCAAGGCACTCGATTCAAGGTAGTGACGGATGCGAGGAGTCTGTTGTGGCTTTTCAAAATAGGAGCTGAATCCGGAAATTCCAAGCTTCTACGATGGGCCCTCCGTATACAATCCTACGACATCGAACTAGAGTATCGCAAAGGGAGAAACAACATTACTGCAGACCTGGGTGCTGCGGATAGAGCCGCTTTTCTGCGCTCAAGCGAGTAGAGGGATATTTTGAAATCACCTCCGTAAACAAAATTATTTTGCAGTTTCTTGGCTGTCAAACATTTCCCGCTCTGCGCTAGACTCTACATGACTTAACGATTGCTTACATACATTCATGCTCCAACCAGCTGCTGAATCTCAAGAAATTTCGTAACGAGTGCTTTTTAGTTGCATTCCTGCTAATTTTCCACTCGAAATATTATGTGAGAATATTTGTTACAAAGAATACAAAACTCAAACAAAGTTTATTTTTATTTTTTCCCCAAATAATAACAATACTTCTCAATATTCGATCAGAAACGAACATAACCACAATCTTCAATGTTTGGCTCCGGCACAATAGAAAATTTTGGCTTCAGTTTGACAACCAAATCGATTCTATCCGCACCACCCAGCTGCAGACTGCCTCTCCAGATCAATAGAAGTGGTCATGGTCGTCCACCCAGATTCAGAGTACGAAGAACTGGCGTCGGATATACAAGCAAATCCAACCAAATACGGAGAATACAGGGTAATGGACGGGAGAATATGGAAGTACAGTGAAAGTGAAAACCACCAAACCGATCCCCGCTTCTCGTGGAAACAATTCCCCTCAGAAGTGGAGAGGGGTAGTATAATAAAACAAGAGCATGAGAAAGCCCATTTCGGGTTTGAGAAAACCCTCGCGGCTATCAAAGAGCGATTTATCTGGCCAAAAATGAACAAGCAGATAAGGAAGTTTTGCCGAGAGTGTTTGATCTGCCAAACGAGCAAGGCAGGGAATAGAAATGTCACACCCCCAATGGGATCGCAAAAGCCAGTGGAGTACCCGTGGCAGTTCGTCACACTACATAGGGCCACTCGTCAGTAACGTGTTTAGCAAATTTGTGTTAGTTCAGCTGTTCAGGGAAGCGAAAGCGGAACCTTTGGCAGATTTTGTTGAAAACTCGATCTTTCGACTGTTTGGAGTTCCGGAGATTATTCGTGTCTGGACTCTGGAGTGTTCAAAAACTTGCTAAAGGCTTACGGCGTAAATCATTGGTTGACTCCCGCCTATCATCCACAAGTCAACAACACTGAGCGTGTAAACAGAGTGATAACGACAGCAATACGAGCAACTCTGAAAAAGGAGCATAAGCACTGGGCGGATGGAATTCAAGGGATAGCGAATGCGATCCGAACCGCCATGCATGACTCTACTAAGTATAGTCCTTATTTTATTGTTTTCGGGAGAAATCAGGTGTCAAATGGACGGGAGCACTCACATATACGAGACAATCATAAACCGGAAGAGACTAATGAAACAGAGGAGGCTGACAGAAGAAACAAATTGTTTGGTGATGTAAAGGAAAACCTGTCGGCGGCCTACAAGAAGCATGAGAAGACCTACAATCTGCGATCCAATGCTGGCTGTCCACGATACGTTGCTGGGGAAAGCGTGTTGAAGAAGACATTTGACCTTTCAGATAAGGGGAAAGGTTTCTGTAAGAAACTTGGCCCTGAATATGAGTTTTGTGTCGTGAGGAAGGTACTGCAGTACCAACCCATGGGTTCCCATACCTACGAGCTGGAAGAGGATTCGGGAAAACGGATTGGAGTTTTCTTTGCGGATCAGCTGAAAAAGCTGAACGCAACATCGTCTCATCCAAACTAAAATGCAAGTTAGCAAGCTATGTGCCTCTTTTAAGAGCAACTACCGATTACGATGATTACGAATCGAAAACAAAACACCTACGGGGTAATAATGCTTCGAATAAGTCGAACCATGACGAGGAAATTGGTTAGGTTTCGAAGACATGTGATGCCGTTGGTAGTAGTGAACACCACGAAGTTCGGAAAGAGCCAGGACGATGACCTGTTCTAAGTAGTGGCTTGCCACGACTGCATAAAGCGAGTCCAGCAATGATTTCCTCTATCACGTAGTAGGTGTTGTTCATGAAGTGGAAGAGCAAGTTATCGAATCATCTAACCGAAAGTACTTCGATTGAAGCCAACATCGACAAAAAATTTCAAAATTTATTTCGTAAGCTATGAAAAATCTCATATGAGTGACAACGAGAAACTAAGTTCCCCGAAAAACACCAACTACGGGTAGAAATACGTCCATTTTCCAATTGAGACGAGAAACGAAACGTTTCTATGTAAATATTCATTATAAATAGTATTAGTTAGTTAGATTTAAAGTCCTACGCTTCGTTCTACTAAACTAGGATAAGTATTTAAGCTAAATATTAGTATTAGGGTAACTGAATTCACTCACGATCATTTCCTTCATTGATTTGGTCCTCGAAACCGTTTCGAAGCTATTTATAGTTTCCGAATTTGCTTTTCGTTGTTAGTCTTTTAAATGTACATACCTAAAAGTCGAAATAGAGTTTTTTTTTTATAATTCGTATTGAATTTTTGTTAATTAAAACGTTTAATTTACTTTTATTGTATTAGTTGATAGTTTCTTGAATTGCACTCATATTTCTGAATTTAGTTTTGTCAACGTTTTCCTTCAGCGCCTATCGTAGCGTCTATCCAGTTATCCAAATTATTTAGGTAAAGTGATCCTTTGTCCAATCCAATCCAATACGTCCTGTCAAATCCATTCGACGTTCAAAATCCCTCCGTTTGTTTGGTCCCCCAGTCATTTTAGTAGGGTATACTGATGCTCATCCAAGATGAATACACAGCAGTGTATCACAGTGGTGTATTCATCTAGTGCTCATCCGTCCAATCCATTCATCCTGTCCTTCTTTACCGACGCTTTCGTTTATACTTTTTCCTCAGCAACGACCCTTAGTTGGGAGCTGGTTTTGGCGAACCTGTGAATGGGAAATAAACAAACAAAATACCTTTTCACAAAACACCTTCCGATGGAACGATATAAAAGCACCCTCCCGTTAGTTGCAGCACAGTTTCACGGCACTTTTCACCGATTTCGCGTTAATTTTCCGACCGCACTTTCCCGAAAACTCTATTTACACTCGAATAAAAGAAAACTTTGTTTTGGTTCATCAGCAGTGTTGGCAGAATGCGTGATTGTAATGAATGTGAATGAATGAATGAATGAATGCGAGGAGTGCGTCCATGGAAATTTTTGTGTTACGTTTATTTTTTTTTCGGGTTATTTTCGTAGTCGGTAAATCTGGCGTTTAGAAAGTTACCCAGTTAATGTTTAGGTTTCAGAAACACGAGAAACAGTTCTGGAGAAGAGTCTGGGTAGTTGATCGTGATCTGAAACAGACCACCGTTTAAGGCGAGTACTGATAAAACCGTATTATCTCGGGTAGAGACCGGGGGTTAGGATTTCAGTAAAACTAACCAGTTCGCCAACGTTTTTCACTTCGGTGATAGTTTTCGAATAAATCACACTGTTTTCTTAGTTGTTATACTGAGGTTAGTGTTGAGCTCTTTTTAAAGGTTTTTTCGTTGGTTTAGTATTAAATATTTTGAGATTTTTAGAAAGTTTAGTTGGAAATGGTACGGTTTTATTTTGTAAATATGTATGAATGAGTTGCCAAGCGTATGCTGAAATAGTTTCAGTTTACTTTCAAAATCAAGAACTTTTTTTCTTTCTGATCATCCTAAGAGTTGCTGTTCCACTCGTATTGGAGATAGTTTCATTTTTCATTTTTGTAAATAGTAAAATTAGATTAATAGTTAGAGGCGTTATTGATTTGTTTTTGGAATTGACTTGAGATCTCTGCAGGAGACCGGAGTTGCAAAACGCTGATGGTCACTAGCAGACATGATGGATTATCATGGGCTGTAAATAGAGGAAGAGTCAAATCTTTGACGATGAACATATATGACCCCGGAGATCTTAGTTAATAACGAAGGCAGCTTCAAATGACCTTCGAAAATTTGTTTGGTTTTGAATGTCTTTATTCAGCACCAATCAAATTTTCGAAAGTTTAGTTTAGTTTAGGAATGATGTGGCAGTACCACGAATATTTGAGTTTAAAGTTGTCCAAAAAATAAATTTGTATTGTAAAATGGAGTAGAATCCTGTGATCGAATACACTGCGGCAAGGAAGTATCTGGACGGTTCCTCAGGAGGGAATTCTGATGAGGTGAAAGTAGAAAATTCTTCACGTTTTCGAGTGGTTTTTTGAAGTTTAGCAGGTTGATTTACCGGGGAGGTTGGCCCTGAAACCAACCACGGATAGCTTTTTATTCGAACTGGATCGTTCGAATTGTTTTAGGGTCAAGCGTCCGGTGATGATAGCAGCCGCGAAGGTATTATTGACGTCGTCGGTGGGAATCAGTATTCTGAACACTGACGCTTTCCTTTGCCTTTCCTTCCAGTCGTGAATCCTTTGCACTCCCTTGGGAAAACTTAAACCCTCCCCTAAAGGGTCTTATAGGTCGTGCAACCTATAAACGTGGTGGATGGTCTCCTTCGGGAGTGGCGCTTAAGCCATTTTCACTTGTTCCGGCGAACTCGTGAGGCTGCCGGGTTGCAAGATATCGGTGGCGGCGTTACGCCGTTGGTAATCGGCGGCGGCGGCGTAGGTCAACGTGAGCTAATTCAAGCAATAGAAATTTGACGTAAATCTCTCCGTAAATTCCACTAGGTAGTGCTCTGAAAGCTGCTCCATGGATTGCTCCGAAACTTCCTGCAAGTATTATTCCGTAAGTTCCTCCGGAAGTTCCTCCGGAAATTCCTCCAGGAATTCCTCCGGAAGTTCCTCCAGGAATTCCTCCGGAAGTTCCTCCAGGAATTCCTCCGTAAGTTCCTCCAGGAATTCTTCCGGAAGTTCCTCCAGGAATTCTTCCGGAAGTTCCTCCAGGAATTCCTCCGGAAGTTCCTCCAGGAATTCCTCCGGAAGTTCCTCCAGGAAATCCTCCGGAAGTTCCTCCAGGAAATCCTCCGGAAGTTCCTCCAGGAATTCCTCCGGAAGTTCCTCCAGGAATTCCTCCGGAAGTTCCTCCAGGAATTCCTCCGTAAGTTCCTCCAGGAATTCCTCCGTAAGTTCCTCCAGGAATTCCTCCGTAAGTTCCTCCAGGAATTCCTCCGGAAGTTCCTCCAGGAATTCCTCCGGAAGTTCCTCCAGGAATTCCTCCGGAAGTTCCTCCAGGAATTCCTCCGGAAGTTCCTCCAGGAATTCCTCGGAAGTTCCTCCAGGAATTCCTCCGGAAGTTCCTCCAGGAATTCCTCCGAAGTTCCTCCGGGATTTCCTCCGGAAGTTCCTCCAGGAATTCCTCCGGAAGTTCCTCCAGGAATTCCTCCGGAAGTTCCTCCAGGAATTCCTCCGGAAGTTCCTCCAGGAATTCCTCCGGAAGTTCCTCCAGGAATTCCTCCGGAAGTTCCTCCAGGAATTCCTCCGGAAGTTCCTCCAGGAATTCTCCGGAAGTTCCTCCAGCAATTCCTCCGGAAGTTCCTCCAGCAATTCCTCCGGAAGTTCCTCCAGGAATTCCTCCGGAAGTTCCGCCAGGAATTCCTCCGGAAGTTCCGCCAGGAATTCCTCCGGAAGTTCCTCCAGGAATTCCTCCGGAAGTTCCTCCAGGAATTCCTCCGGAAGTTCCTCCAGGAATTCCTCCGGAAGTTCCTCCAGGAATTCCTCCGGAAGTTCCTCCAGGAATTCCTCCGGAAGTTCCTCCAGGAATTCCTCCGGAAGTTCCTCCAGGAATTCCTCCGGAAGTTCCTCCAGGAATTCCTCCGGAAGTTCCTCCAGGAATTCCTCCGGAAGTTCCTCCAGGAATTCCTCCGAAGTTCCTCCAGGAATTCCTCCGAAGTTCCTCCAGGAATTCCTCCGGAAGTTCCTCCAGGAATTCCTCCGAAGTTCCTCCAGGAATTCCTCCGGAAGTTCCTCCAGGAATTCCTCCGGAAGTTCCTCCAGGAATTCCTCCGGAAGTTCCTCCAGGAATTCCTCCGGAAGTTCCTCCAGGAATTCCTCCGGAAGTTCCTCCAGGAATTCCTCCGGAAGTTCCTCCAGGAATTCCTCCGGAAGTTCCTCCAGGAATTCCTCCGGAAGTTCCTCCAGGAATTCCTCCGGAAGTTCCTCCAGGAATTCCTCCGGAAGTTCCTCCAGGAATTCCTCCGGAAGTTCCTCCAGGAATTCCTCTGGAAGTTCCTCCAGGAATTCCTCCGGAAGTTCCTCCAGGAATTCCTCCGGAAGTTCCTCCAGGAATTCCTCCGGAAGTTCCTCCAGGAATTCCTCCGAAAGTTCCTCCAGGAATTCCTCCGGAAGTTCCTCCAGGAATTCCTCCGGAAGTTCCTCCAGGAATTCCTCCGGAAGTTCCTCCAGGAATTCCTCCGGAAGTTCCTCCAGGAATTCCTCCGGAAGTTCCTCCAGGAATTCCTCCGGACGTTCCTCCAGGAATTCCTCCGAAGTTTTTCCAGAAATTCCTCCGGAAGTACCTCCAGGAATTCCTCCGGAAGTTCCTCCAGGAATTCCTCCGGAAGTTCCTCCAGGAATTCCTCCGGAAGTTCCTCCAGGAATTCCTCCGGAAGTTCCTCCAGGAATTCCTCCGGAAGTTCCTCCAGGAGTTCCTCCGGAAGTTCCTCCAGGAGTTCCTCCGGAAGTTCCTCCAAGAATTCCTCCGGAAGTTCCTCCAGGAATTTCTCCAGAGGTTCCTCCAGGAATTCCTTCAGAATTTCCTCCAGGAATTCCTCCGGAAGTTCCTCCAGGAATTCCTCCGGAAGTTCCTCCAGGAGTTTCTCCGGAAGTTCCTCCAGGAATTCCTCCGGAAGTTCCTCCAAGAATTCCTCCGGAAGTTCCTCCAAGAATTTCTCCGGTGGTTCTCCAAAGAATTGTTTCAGGATGTTTGCTCATGAAATCCTCGAGAAGTCCTATAACTTTTTAAATAATAACTCAAAAAATTTCTCCTGAAATTCTCTCTGGTGTTCCTCAAACAACTCCTACAAGAACACATTATTAATTACTTCGAAAACTCTACATAAATTACCACGAGGACTCTTCAGATGTTTCTTCTGAATTTCTTCTGGAATTCATAAAATTGTCCAGAAACTCTTGAACAACTTCTTATGGAAATTAGATTGTGAAATCTAGATCTTTAAATTCTTATGCGCATTCCTCTGGGATTTTTTCCTGAAATTCCGGCCTCAAAGTTCCTCCAGGGATTCCTCCGGAAGTTCCTCCAGGAATTCCTCCGGAAGTTCCTCCAGGAATTCCTCCGGAAGTTCCTCCAGGAATTCCTCCGGAAGTTCCTCCAGGAATTCCTCCGGAAGTTCCTCCAGGAATTCCTCCGGAAGTTCCTCCAGGAATTCCTCCGGAAGTTCCTCCAGGAATTCCTCCGGAAGTTCCTCCAGGAATTCCTCCGAAGTTCCTCCAGGAATTCCTCCGGAAGTTCCTCCAGGAATTCCTCCGGAAGTTCCTCCAGGAATTCCTCCGAAGTTCCTCCAGGAATTCCTCCGGAAGTTCCTCCAGGAATTCCTCCGGAAGTTCCTCCAGGAATTCCTCCGGAAGTTCCTCCAGGAATTCCTCCGAAAGTTCCTCCAGGAATTCCTCCGGAAGTTCCTCCAGGAATTCCTCCGAAGGTTCCTCCAGGAATTCCTCCGGAAGTTCCTCCAGGAATTCCTCCGGAAGTTCCTCCAGGAATTCCTCCGGAAGTTCCTCCAGGAATTCCTCCGGAAGTTCCTCCAGGAATTCCTCCGGAAGTTCCTCCAGGAATTCCTCCGGAAGTTCCTCCAGGAATTCCTCCGGAAGTTCCTCCAGGAATTCCTCCGGAAGTTCCTCCAGGAATTCCTCCGGAAGTTCCTCCAGGAATTCCTCCGGAAGTTCCTCCAGGAATTTCTCCGGTAGTTCTCCAAAGAATTGTTTCAGGATGTTTGCTCATGAAATCCTCGAGAAGTCCTGTAACTTTTTAAATAATTACTCAAAAACTTTCTCCTGAAATTCTCTCTGGAGTTCCTCAAACAACTCCTACACACTTAATTTTTTTACCGGGATCTCAGCAAAATGTTGAACTTTTACCGAGAATCGCACAGCCGTGCCCCAGCAAACATGTTTTTTGCCGAGATTTCTGTCAAAATTACTGATAATCAGCAAATAATTTGCCGAAACCCAGCTAACAAACGCTATTTTTGACGGAATATCAGTTATTTATTTTGCTGGCGCACGGCTGTGCGGATTTTTGCCGAGCTGCAGAAATAAAAACTGAGTGTGTACAAGAACACATTATTAATTACTTCGAAAACTCTACATAAATTACCACGAGGACTCTTCAGATGTTTCTTCTGAATTTCTTCTGGAATTCATAAAATTGTCCAGAAACTCTTGAAGAACTTCTTATGGAAATTAGATTGTGAAATCTAGATCTTTAAATTCTTATGCGCATTCCTCTGGGATTTCTTCCTGAAATTCCGGCCCCAAAGTTCCTCCAGGGATTCTCGTAAAAATACATTAATTTTTTGTTAAATATCTAGCACACATTTCTAAATGGTCAAATTGATATGAAATTTGCGAAAAAGAGTTCACGTGTCTTGGAAGTACTTGAACCCTCAACCTCCTACTCACTAGATCTAGCATCCGAAAGGTATTCAATTTGCAAAAAAGAGCTAACCGCGGCAGAGGTTGGTACTCGGATTCGTGACCTTTAAGTGGTCTTGTTGTGTAGGGGTTATCACGCCTATCTAGAGAAAAGGAGGTTGAGGTTTCGAGTCCCTCCAGACACGTAAATTCTTTTTCGCAAATTTCATATAAATTTGTCCGTTTCGATATTTAACAAAAAACTGATTTTCGTACGGCCGAGTTATGCAGTTAATTGCAGTATGCAGTTAATTGTTAATATTTTTTTCTGAAAATTAATTCTCCGGAAACTCCTTCACAAATTCCTTCAAAAGTCTTCCAGGCAGTTCCCACGGAAACTTCTTCAGAAATTCTACAAGAATTCGCCCAGAAAACCTACCAGCATTTAACCGGGCCCTTGAAAACTCCTTTGAAATACCATGAGGAAAATACTCCGAAAATTCTCCCGCTTTTTCTTCAGACTTTTTAGAAATTTTCCAAGAATTCTTTCAAAAATACCTACAAGAATATCCGCGAAAGAACTCTTCCAGAAATATCTCTATATGCTCTCCTGGAAATTTCTCTAGAGAATCGTCCAAGGAATTGCTACAGGAATTCCTCTTTCATGAAGAGTTTACGATGGAATTTTTGTGGGAATATCCAAAGTAGTTCATAAAAGATTCGGAAATTCAGAAAGGAACTGATGCATTTATAAATGGCAAACTGATTCGAAAAATATTTTAATTCTGTTCATGAATTCATGAAAATATACTTCTTTTTTGCCTTTCTCGTATAGTAAGTATACGTAAAGGCTATATGTTCGCTCCAAAAATGAACTTTTTATAGAAGGCCCGGAGACCCATAGTGTTATATACCAATCAACTTTGAGGTGATGGTGATGTCTGTGTGTGTGTGCGCACCAAAAGAGCAAAAAGTTTAGCTCACTTTTTTTGCACTTACCCTCAACCAATTTACTCGCAACAGGTTGCATTCGACTGCCCCATTGTTTCCTATTGAAAATTGGCCGGATCGGACTATGGGCTTGGAAGTTAAGGCCAAAATACTTTTTCTCATAAAAAGCGCGTAAAAAAGTCTAGCTCACTTTTAATGCACTTACCCTAAACGGATTCCCTCACAATAGGCTGCATTCGACGCAGTATCCTACCTTATTGTTTCCTATTGAAAATTGGCCTGATCGGACAATGGGCTCAGAAGTAATGCCCAAAATACTATTTTTTTACCGCACGAGAAAGGCATCATCACCGCTAGGTGGATTAATATGGGTTTTTTTGTTATGTTTGAGGAATACGAATACATTTTTTTGATGATGGAAAATTATTAATAAGTTCTGCGTTATAAATTCAAACTGAAGATAGAATTCAAAGATCAGCCAGCAGGATCTTCAAAAACTCCCAGATATTGGAACAAAGACTTAGAATAGATTATTCCACAAGATAACGGATCAAATCGTGCATAATCACGCTTACGCAGCGGGGAGTGTTATTTTTCGTTGTCATTACATGTGATACACGTGCAACTCCGCACATGTCGTCGCCGTCTAGAAAGGTGAAGATAATAAATTAATTGAACAGAAAGGAGCTTGGAGCTCCCAGTGTGCGCGATGTACACGTGTACATATGCTTCGTGCCATCACAAGTCCACATCGTTTCTGTGAAAATAAAGGTACTGTTCAATGCGAGCTGGAAGAAAGTTTCAATTGATTCATTCGACCAATTCAAAATAGTTCAAATCTAGAAACAGATTCTAATCAGTCTTTACTCTAGTCACTAGTCAAGTTTAGATCCAATTTGTGACATTGAACAGGACTATCGTTCGGTTCACCTAACGCGATGTATGTTAAGTTTCACGTTGCACGTATTTATTTTTGACTGATGACAAGATACCAACAACCCAACAGAAACCCAGCAGTAGTAAGTGAAAAGACTGCTTGCCAACGACGACGAGGCCGGCGGCGGCGAATGTGGTCTTTTCCATCTGGGGCTCGTTTGCTTCCAACATATTACCATATTTGAGTGAGAAAGCAACCGCCGTGGACGGTGGTCATCTTCTCTGCCCGAGGTGTGGCCCGTCGTCGTCCTTGGGGAGTCTTTCGCTGGCGCTAGTCATCAAGTTGAAAGGTGGCCCTCCGCTTGGTATCCGTTACCACTCCTTGAGGCACCGCCGCAGCTAATTAGTCAATGGATAGTTTTGTTTGAGCTGAAATTGGGGGGTGCTCTTGTTCCGAAAATGAGTTAACATGACTTTGTAACTTGGCTCTTCAGTCTAGAAGGGCTGATAGGAATCTTGAAAAAATCACTTTTCCTTCCTTTGTTCTTCAAATTGCTTGGCCAAAGAAGAGAGCTCTTCCCGATAAGATCAAATTAAATACGACCATAAAGGAGTATCCTTTCGGTAATCTGTGTCCCAAACTATCAGGAGAGATGATTCCACTCCCGCCCTGCAGAAGATCCAATGATACCGTCTTAGTGGTGAAAAGAGCTATCAACAGCAGCGTGTGACAACGAGCACCCACCCTAGCCACCGCCCACCTACTTGAGGTTATTTTCTTTCAGGAAAACCCGTTTGTCTTTTCGAATCTACTTTGTGCTACTCCTGTCGCACTGGCGGCACGTTTTGGCACTGAACGGAGGCAGTGTATACATATTTGCTAATAAGCTAAGAATCCGAATTGCTCCCCACCGCCAGCCGTCGTCGTCCTCGTCGTCTGCCAACAATAGAATCCGGGCGTCTGTGGAACTTGCGGATTGGCGCACATTTCCGAAACAAAACTGCACATCTAAGAACATGTATGGGAAAGTTCTCATCGCAGCGTTAGGGTTACCCGAGTCCGTATGTTGTTGGTGGCTGTCTGCAGTTTTTGCGATGCACCCTGAACTATTCGAAGTACAACGAGAGCCACAAGGGAGACACAAGGGTGATTTTCCCATCTGTTTTTCAGCTGGCTCATCAGACAAAAGGAGGGAAGGCACTGACGACGGTGGAGTAGACTAAATTGTATTTTTTTTCCTTCAATGGTCCATATATGCATACATATTCTTAGTTGGCGAACTCAATAAAGATGGCTCCATAAAGATAATGGTACAAGGAAAAGTTTCTTTTGAACACCGTTTTTGTAAAGCATTGAGAAAACTTTCTTCCATGTTCGACACTGAAATGGTTTCGTGTACAGGCAATACAAAGCAAACTTAGTGATTCAGTGCATATTTCCAAATTATCCAAAATATCAAAAAAGATGGGATTACTTGAACACTATCATTGAAATCTTGTTATTTTTGTAAGAAAATTGAAAATAAATGAAAGTTTTGATTTGTCATAGTTTTTGGGAAGCAACGCATCAAAGCATAAAAAAATTGTGAATAATGGTTCCATAATTGAGCCTTCAAGAGTTATGTTTGATACTAGATGAGAGAAAGATGCTTAATTCCATCCAACGTTACGAAAGAATCGAATGTTTCAGCGGATATTCTGACGCGTGATTTGGACCATAAGAAATTTCTGAAGGACTTCCTTCACAATTTAATTGATGGGTTCTATGGCGGACTCATCATTACTTTAATGCCTGAATATTATGAAATAGTGTCCATACGGTCCGGTCATATAGGCTACTTCGTGTTGTTTACAGCTAGCAATGTTTTTCCGTTAATGTTGTACAAAATACAACAGCGCGCGTACTTAAGTCTTGAGTACCCAAGCCGTTCCTGGGTGGACGTTAGGCAGAATAACAGCGATTTCAACAATGCAATGCTGTTCTCACAACTGGCCCTCTACTAAAATTTCAATTTCTTTTCGCTTCATACTCGTCGCTCGCTTGTGACACCTATCCATACTGTTCTTCATTGTTGCGCTCCCTCTTACTTTGAGCTTTAGATGTTGTACTCACCGATAAATGCCAATAAATCAATAATGATTAAGTCTTGAGTGTTAAAAATAGGAGTTTTATGCCTCATGGCCACAGTGTTTGTCCTCAGCACTGTCCTTTTCTTACTGCCAGAAAATCGTTGCTGATCTGGTTCTTACTGGCTATCTACAGCAACCTCCAGTCACATTGCCATCGATTTTTTTCAAACGAAATCATAATCTTTGTATTACTTTACCGGTCAACATAGCAAAGTGGACCACGTTTGGTTGGTAAGTCGTCCCTGCGTTCGCCCGAGCAACCTCCAAAGTACTGATTATTTTTTCCGCATTTTACAAATTCAATTTGGCCTCACTCAGTACTCAGTAGACGCTGTCTGAGATTGTTATAACAGAAATAGAAGAAGAGCCCTTGGGCCGAAACTCATTTGGCCGAAAGCCATTTCGATGAAAGTTGTTCTGCCGAAAATGCCATTTGACCGAACAAACCGTTAGGAGGAAACCCATCTGCCCGAAAGTCATTTGGGTGAAGTGGACCTACGACGGAAAATATCGTTCGGCTGAACTGGTCATTTGGCCGAAAAAGTCGTTTTGCTGAATAGGTCACTTGGCCGAAAATGCAATTTGGCCGAAAAAGTAGTTTGACAGAAAACATTATTTCGTTAAAAATGTCTTTCAATTGAACAGGTCATTTGAGTTTGAGGTTTACCTTGATGACTACTGATTGACAGCCAGTAGTAGTTGTTACTCCATTCAGGCCAGATCAGTTGTTCTTGCACAGAGAACCAATAGATGTTTGCTTACGACAAGCACTCATCTCCAATGTACATTAATATTTGATCTCATTTGTAAGCTCACACTGGCACCTGCTACGTCGGAAAGCAAGCCAATGAATTTAAGGAAAGGGAAGGAAATGTTTATACAATCACTGCCCCACTGCAAGTCGAATATTCTTCTGCGCCCAATTGCGGCAATTAGCGAACCTCTAACTAAAGAACACCCAATTAGAGAACGTTAACTGTATAAAAAACAAAACAGGAGAATTTAACGGGGCAGGGTTTAAACCTTTGACATTCTGCGTATGTGGTGGAAGCGCTAGTCCATCATTTGGCCGAACAGATAATTTATCCGAAAAAGAAGTTTGGTAGAAAAAAAATCGTTTGCCCAAATAGGTCATTTGGCCGAGAAGGTAATATCTAGGAACTTTTTTCAAATGGGCGTAATTGATTCTGACCTTGATTTTTGGAATGGCGATTGTGCTCTCAATTCAAACTATTTTAGTCAACTGATGTACCCAACAGAAAGAATAGATTGCGATCTATCAGGTAGTAACGTTAGTTGAACGAAATATGCCGAATATAGAGAGTAGAAGTCGTTTCAAATTTCAAGGTCAAATACAGTTACGCCTAATTGAAAAACAGTTCCTAGATATAACCTTAAATGTCGTAAGGGCGAATAGATCATTTGTCCGAGAAAGTCGTTTGTCGAATGGTCATTTGACCCAATATGCCATTTGGCAGAAAAGATCGTTTGGCCTAATAGATTAGGTTAGATCGTAAATGTCGTTTGCTAAACTGGATATTTGGCTGTACAAGAGTGAATGTGAAAAATTCAATGTGATTAATTATAAAATTGAGAAGTGATAAAATAAGAAATGAGAAATAAGAAAAAAAAAGTGAGAAAAGAGAAGAGAGAAATGAGGAGTGGGAAGTTAGATTTTCACTTCTCACTTTTCACAGCGAGAAGAGATAATTAAACAGTGAGTCGTAGTGAAAAGTCTTATTGCTTACTTCTCACTCCAAATCTCTCACTTCTCATTGTGAAAAGTGAAAAGTGTGAAGTAAGATTTGAGAAATAAAAAGTAAGATTTGGAGCGTCTCATATCGTACTCTTTGTTTCTCACTTTTCACATATTATTTCTCACTTCTCATCACAAATCTCTCACTTTTCACAGTAATCAGTGAGAAATAAAGAGTGTGAAGTGATATTCCTCAGTTGTTTAGTATCCAGTATTTTGCAACCAGGCAACTGGGTTAGGTTTTTTTTTATTCCTTTATTTATTTGATAGGCACTCTGTGTTACTTAACCGCTACTGTGCCGAGATCTACTATGGTATTCTGCAGCCAGAATCCACAAAGAATCTATTTTTAAATTTTTCCATTATTCATTGTTATTGTCGTGCAAAACGACTTGGCGAGCGTGGGGCGTATCCGACGATGGAGAGATGCGGCCTCGAACCGTGCATTGTGGCGTCAAATTGTTGATTCAGTGTTATCTGTTTAGATGTTAACTAAATAAATGAAATGATATTGTTGTTGTCGTTGCTGGTCCATCTCGTCGTGAGTCCATTGTGTTCGTTTTGTCCATGTCGTGTATCCAATGATCGTTGCATTGTCCGGTTGCCATTTATCCGGGTAACGTTGGAGGAATTCCTCCGAGAAGAACAAGTTGTCAGTCGTCATCAGGCAGCCGTGACGGTGAAGCGTGCACCCAAATACGCCACCGCATAGGCTGCGCATCCGGCGACTGACGAGGGTTTTGGTTAGGGTGGTCTAACCGGTATTACCGGCCAATTTTGGGTACCGAAAATACCGGTATTAGAGA
The DNA here is from genome assembly GCF_024139115.2 of Armigeres subalbatus. NCBI lineage: Eukaryota > Metazoa > Arthropoda > Insecta > Diptera > Culicidae > Armigeres > Armigeres subalbatus. The sequence goes on along the minus strand of NC_085139.1, from coordinate 79,810,833 downwards.
CGGAAAATACCGGTATTTTCGGTATTTAAAATTTTGCTGTCAGTATAAAAAATCTTACTTTTTCTTCAATGAATATTGTTGATATCGTCCAGAATTTTCCCGCAATGTAAGAAATTATAAAAACTGTACGAGCCGTAGTAATTCTTTTCCGTAGATCACCTGCGAAAAACGATTTTCTGCAAAAATATGTCCGTTCTGAATTCGGAAAAGAATTTGAATTAGTGGCTGATGCCATGGCACGCTGAAATAATTCAAGCCCTCGAACCTGTTCAAGCTGTTGTGGAACTACTGCTCTGTGAGTTCCGCTCTATATGAAGTCGACGTGCCGTTCCAATTTACGTTGGAACTACACTGCAAAAAAATTTACTTCTACTGGTAATGAAATCAATGAAACTAATGTAAATGCAGATCATGTAATCGTTTTCTCAATGTAATTATGTGTTGAAAATCATGCACATAAACAGAGCATGAATCAAACCGTATAAATACATTACCTTACCATTATTACTACACTCTGTTGACAACAATACTATATTCACCATGAAAATTCATTTATAAACCATTAGGTTTACATGATATTATGTGAACCGACATTAAAGATGGCCACGCTTGCGACGATCTCGGTAGAATGTAAACAAAATGAACAATTCCATCACGGCAGCTGCAAATGCAGCGGAAACCTTCGTTTTCGACGACAGTCATACTAAAGTGAAGATTTTCCATTACGACTACAAAGCAACATCCATAATGCTGCATTTCATCGGTGTACTTCATCAGGCGTTTACTTAAATCGTTGGAAAAACTACGAATTCTTGCACTTAATCCAGTCAGATATTTCCCCTTGACGATGCGCATGCGTTTACTCAGAGCATGTAAATTTACATTACCTAGACAGGACCCGATCACGACGGGTTCGATACTATGGTGTATTTGAATCGCCATAACTCAGAACATGTTACTCTTTGGGCAACAATGGTTTCAAGAAGTATAGACGGTAGAGTGGTATCAGAACGGGCTATCACTCTGCGGACCTGAGTTCGATTCTCATGTTAACCTTTTTTTTATTTATATAGCATAAAATAGAATATGTAAATTTAAAACAACACATAAATTTGAGATGATAAGTGATGTAAAAATAAAATGAAATGTAAATTTCTATCGTTTATCATGCTCCAATTATGTGCATGATATTTGATGTAAATGTACATGATTCGTTTGAACAGTGATATTTATCAAATCAAGCCACAGAAATTTCCGCCACTATTTCGAAGGTTTTAAGGAAAGAATTCAAGATAAACGATCCAAATACGCCGATCTTTTTGCTTTTTTGAATAATTCTGCCGTGAAGCAATTGATCAGAAACGATTTTGGCATTTTCTTTAAGGCACCCAGAGCTACTTTGTTAAGGGAAGCGTATGGGATCTTGAAGCGTCTAATCATTCCTGATGCGATCGTTAAAACTGAGACAACGACCATACCTGACGATCGGTACGAAGAAGATGCCTCTTTGAATATTTTTCTGGTTTATCGGTTGAAGAACAACTTGTGAAGAGACTGTAGCAAAGCAAAACACTTGCGTTGCTGGTGGCAAATACGTTGACTCCAGGATCCTTGCATTCAATCCGTAAGGAATTCTCCTACATGAATCGGAAGAGATTAAGGGCAAGTATTCGACCTACTTCGGATGAACCAGAGAGAGCATTCTCAGTAGTTGGCTGCTAACAAAATCCAATGCGGATTGGGAGATGAGTCGCTCGGTATGTAATGTCTACTAAAGTTTCGCTTTGCCCAGCTCAACAAGCAATGATTTTGACATTTAAAATTTGTCAACAAATATTGTTTTTCATCCATAAGTCCAAATCAAAAGTTTTTCTTTTACTACCTGTAATTTTCACAAAACCGGTGTTCTACCGGTATTACTGGTTTTGACTCCATCAAATACCGAAAACCGGTATTTGATAAAAATGGCTAATACCGACCACTCCTAGTTTTGGTGGAGGGCTGGGAATCGAACCCATGACCATTCGCTTGAAAGGCGAACGTGTAGCCAACTACGCTACGGGACCCCCCCAACTGGGTTAGGTTATGGCCAGATAGTGTAAGAAAGGATTCAATAAGCTAGAGTCACTAAAACAAATTCCCTTTGTATTAGCTAGTTTCCTCCGGCCCGCAATCAAGCAGAACTTCAAGAGGACTTTTGAGCATTGTGATCACTGCTTTTCGAGTACATAGACACCTGTTGTATTTCCCAAAAACATTCCGCCAGCACCTGTGTCACAACACTACTCTAGCAGCTGCTGTCTAACTGAAGGCACTAACATTTTTCTACCTCATGCAGGCCACTTTTATGTTCGACACTTACTGATCCTCACAAACCATTAATACCTGTAGTATCAAGTCATTTTTAATGATATTTGTAAAGGAATTCATTCAACATTTTTATTTTCGTTGCAAACTAGCAGAAAAATCTGGAAAGTCATATCATTCGCCAACCCAACGATCCGCCAACACCAACAAAGCTACCACTACGATTGGCTCAATAATTCACAGTTAGGTTTCCGTGATCCGAAAGTTTCCTATAGCGTCCAAACGCCTTGAGACCTGGAATCTCAAAAAAGGTTTTGCGCACCCACCCCAAAGATAGCCGTTGGCCCTTGCTGCCGGTTTCCCTCCGAAACGTAGCTTTGCGGTTCTGGGGTTAAAAGTAGGTCTCACAAAGCAGAAGAATGCTTGTAAACTTGCAGTTATCCTGTAAAATAAAATTATAACAGAAAATTCATAACAAAATTACCAAATTCTAAAACGACATGATGGAAGATATTTGAGTAATTCTCGCTGAAACCGGGCCACTATTTGCACGAGGTTCTTAAAAATGCCTAAATTTACATTCTTTCGAAAGCTTTCGGCGAGTATATTAAGGATCAGAGTTGAATTTATCAGAAATATAAACCCCTTGTTAGTTATACACGAAATCATTTTAATGGACCCCTCGATTTTTGTCAATTCTTGACTCACCATAACTGTCATAACTCCAACATTTCTCAATCGATTATAAAGATCAGCATATCGTTGGAAAGAGGAAGAGTGTATCCTCAATTTGCAATAATAGAAATACAAGCAGCCATATTGAATTTGGCCGCCGTTTTGAATTTCTTTTTGAAAACCATTTTTCCGCCAAGTTCGCAACCAAAGATTTTGAATATTAATACATCTATGGAAAGCTTAGCTTATATTGTGTATTCTGTCCGAAAAACTCAGGTGTATGTTTTTTCTATCAAAAGTTATGTACGATTTACCAATACAAAAATTCTTGAATTATTTAATACAATAACTTGAATACGGATCCGTTATGCTCAAAACTTTTGAGCCCTTCAAATAAAATTCTTGACTCTTGGATGATGCCAAACTCGTTGGAAGTTTATATGAAAAAATGTATGCAGAAACATCCAAAAACAGTGATTTGCAGTTGGACGGCACAATTTACGATTAATAATCATGATACTCATTCACTTCTTGTAGAATTAAATACATAATGTTGTGCTGAAAACCGCGAAAATATTAGAGTTTGTTAGGCAAAGATATTAGCATTTTACTGTAGTGTTGTAGGGGTGAATTTATTTCTTTTCAAAGGTAAAAGAAACTAAATTTGCTCAAACCCCACTTCAGAGAAATGCTAATAACTTAGCCGGGCAAACTTTAATCTTCTCGCGGTTTTCTGCATAACATTCTGTATTAAATTCTACAACATCAGAATGAGTATCATAGTTCTTCATCGTAAGTTGTGCCATCCAACTGCAATTCACTGTTTTTGGATGATTCTGCATACATTTTTGCATATAAACTTCCAAGGAGTTTAGCACCACCCAAACGTTGACCGATTTGGCTGAAAATTTTGTCCAGAGCATCAGGGCATCAAAAAGAACCGAATAAGAGGACGAGAAAAATTTAGCTGGGAGTTGAATGCTAGTGGCTCGTACCCGTTTCAACAGAGAGCGGTACAGTGTAGAAAGGGCAGAAGAGAAACAAATCCATCCCAGAAAAAAGGCAACACGAAGAGAGTGTGATAGCTGAAGCGCAGGAGAACATGGATAAAAAACACTATGCGGAGGTTTACGCAACTGTCAATGGCGCGCGGCATAAGACTGCGCCAGTTCCTGACATGTGCAATGACCGAGAGGTGGCAGCCAGATGGAAGGAGCACTTCGAAGATTTGTTGAACGGTGAAAATGAAGGTGTATTAAGGAGCAGGATGGACATAGACGGCGACGGTCAAGCTGTGGAACCACCAACGCTGGACGAGGTAAAGAAGGCTCTGGACGAGCTAAAAAACACTAAATCTGCTGGGAAGGACGAGGTCCCGGTCCAGCTTCTCAAACACGAAGTGAGTAGCTGCATCAATCAATCTACCACATTATCCAGAAAATATGGGAGGATGAAGAACTACCTACCGGCTGGTTGGATGGCTTCATATGCCCAATCTATAAGAAAGGGCACAAACTAGAGTGTGCCAATTACGGAGGGATCATCTTTCTGAACTCGGCGTACAATATTCTGTCGCGTATTTTGTTTAACAGACTGAGACCGCTTGAGGAGTCTTTCGTCGGCGAATACCAAGCAGGTTTTCGTGAGGACCGATCCCTACGGATCAGATGTTTAGCCTGCGGATGATCTTTGATAAATTCCGGGAGTACAACTTGCAGACTCACCATCTGTTCATTGATTGCAAAGCCGCGTACGATTCGGTGAAAAGATATGAAATTAGAGGTGTGCGCCGCCGCGTCACGCCGCCACCGCTGACAATTTTTGGCACGCCGCCGCCGCCGGCATTTTTGCATCGGCGCGCCGCCGTTTGAAATTTGTCACGCCGTTGGTCTATAATTTTCCACGCCGATTCAAAATTAAAGAAGTCCGCAGAATTTTCCGTTAAAATTAGGACGATTTATTGAAATTTTCGTAGATTTTTCGCATTGGCGAAACTGGCCCCGATGCCTAGGAAGAGTTATAGCCCCTTCATCTATTTTCTCTAGCTTGAGCTTCATCTCATTAAGCTATTATTATTGATAATGTGATAAATACGGTCCAACCACGCACCTAAGGCAATTGCGGATCAATCACACTCAAACATATTCATTTTTCTCAAGCATGTGCTGTCTGCTGTAGCCCATACCCGGGTAGATGCCGTAATATTGATAACAAAACATGATATTAACTTGTTTGAAAAAAGAGTAAAAATAGCTAGCGAAAATAACAAAAAAAAAATGCAGAGATATCATAAAAATATCAGGTTTTGCTATTAACAAGAACAAATCAATAGCTCAAGATATTGGTTTGTTCCTGTTAATGGCAAAACCTAATGTTTTTATGATATTCCAGTGCAAATTTTTGTTATTTTTACCCTTATTTCAAACAAGGTAATATCATGCTTTGTTATCAATATCACGTTTTGCTGTTATTGAGCTATTATCGCCGATGATTGCTACAACAACTCAAGTTGATAGCGTATGGCTTTGCATCTAAGTGTAGTAGCGCTCTGTTTGTTCCGCACACTGAAAGGGCAATATGTGACGGGTCACCGTCAGGTTCCAACCGGTAGGCAGTGGAAATTTTTGCATATTTCTATAAATATACTATCTATATCAAATTTAAAAAAAATCAACATTCCTCCAGGGATTCCGACGGGAATCCTCCACGGATTTCGATGACCGAAGGGAACCTCCAGGGATTCTGAAGGCAATCCACCAGGGATTCAGACAGGAATGTTCCAGGGCTTCCAATGAGAATCTTATGAACATCGAATTTCGACCTCCGGGAATATTCCAGAAATTTGAACGGGAATGTTCCATTGAATCCGACGGAAATACTTCAGAGATTCCGAATAGAATCCTTCAGGGATTCCTACGAGAATATTTATGGATTGCGTAGGCAATGTTCCAGGGATGTAGGAGCAAATCGTCGAATGATTCCAAAGCAATCTGTATAGGGATCCCGAAAAAAATCATGGAGGTACTCTGAATCAGATTTTGTGAAGAATTTTCCAGCTATTCCGAAGGGTATCTTCCATGCATGTTTAAGCAAATCGTTGAAGGATTCCGAAGTAAATCGTCGAGGGAGTCCGAAATTAATCTTCAAGGAATTCCGATGCAAGCCGTCGAAGTATTCCGAAGCAATTCGTCGAGGGATACCGTAGCAAATCATTAGAGGGATTCCGATCGTCGAGGGATTTCGAAGCAAATCATTCAGGGATTCCAAGGCAAAACGTCGAGATAATCCGAAATAAATATTCAAGGGATTCTGAAGCAAATCGTCAAGCAATTCCGACGCAAATCACCGAACAAATCTTCGAACGACTCCGGAGGAGTTCCGAAGCAAACTAACGAGAGATTCTGAAACAAATCCTCTTTGGATTATGAAGGGTATCTCCCACAGATCCCCGAGGGTATCCCTTAACGATACCGAAAGGAATCCAGTGTGAATTCCTCTGGATTCCGATTGGAATACTTCGATGACTCTCAAAGGGATTCTTTAGAGATTCCTATGAGAATTCTTTTCGGATGCTGATGGAATCTGTGGAAATAATCATGCTGCTAGACAAGCGGAAGTCTGCTGGAAAACTGTCACTTCAGTTCGTGATGGTTGACTACATGTCTTAGACTTCTGGCAAAGTGTCACGTTTGCTTTGATTGATATTTTAGTAGCTCTCCGTTGTTGTTAATATCAAGCTTACTTTGATGCTTTTCAATTGATTAGATATTGTCTTTTCATAATTATCAACAAGTTCAATTTCCCTGGCACACAGGAATCTTTCTCAGAAATGAATAAAAGCTCATTTATCTTCCACTCATTTTATTGTGATAGGCTGAATATGTCTTCAAACTGTTTCATTAATTCATTATGCTATATATTGAAAATTTATATCACTGCTAATTTTCTTTTCAAATCCTAGGGGGGGGGGCTATTTTTTTCTAGGAAAGGGTAAGTCCCCCCCTTTATTTGGCAATTTGGTCATTTGCAAAAAAAAAAAGCCGTTTAGCTGACCAGGTTGTTTTGCAGAAAAAGCCGTTTGGCTGCAATGTTTGTTTTGCAGAGTGAAATGACTCTTTCTGCCAAACGACCATTTCTAGCAAACGGTATTTTCGACCAAAGTACAATTTCTGCCAAATAAACTGTTAGGGCAAACAATTTTATCGGTCAAATTACCAATTTGGCTGAATGAGCCTTTCGGCTGTTTGTCGTTCTCCGCCAAATGTTATTTTCGGTCAAACCATTTCGACCTAATACCGTTTCGGACAAACGTTTAATTCGGCCTAATGGAATTTGGCTAGATGACTTTTGGCCTAACCTGTTATTCTTGACTTTCGACCAAACAACAGGTAGGGCAATTTGGCGGATAGAAAAAAGGCCGAAAGGTGTTTGGCCGAATATGTCATTTGGCAGAACAAACCATTAGGCTAAAACTCATTTGGCCGACAATTTTATTTAGCTGAAATGGACATACGGCCGAAAATGTCGTTCGACTGACTGGCCATTTGAGCGCAAAATTCGTTTGGTCAAAAAGTTGTTTGGCCGAAATTGTCGTTTGTCAGAAAGGCCATTTGGCCGAAAATGTTATTTGGCCAACCGGTGGATATTTTTGACCATATTACCCGTTCAGTAATCAACATTTGGTTGTTGGACCAAATGGCCTTTTCTGTCAAACAACCATTTCGACCGAACGACATTTTCGGCCTTATGACCTATTCGTTTCAGCCAAACGACGTGTTAGAGAAGAGTGTTTTTTCGGCCAAATTACCAATTCGGCCGTATGTCGCTTTGGCCAAATGAAATTTTTGGCCAAACTGTTTTCCGTTGTTTAACCGTTTCCGAAGAATTTTCAATAGAATGCAAATTCCAATGAAAATTTCGACCAATTTGCCATTGAAATCCAATTTTTATGTTAATGTCCACATTTTGAACAATCTCCCGCGGAAAGTTTGAGGAATTTTCTGTGTGAATTTCGAAAAACACTTTGCAGAAACTTTCCGTGGATTTTCCGAACATTTCCCTGTGGAAACTTGAAACAATTTTCCTTGGAAATTCCAAAGAATTCTCAAAACTTCAAAGTAGTAGCCATGGAAAATCCGAAAATAATTTTCAAATTATATTTTGGAAAAGCTCAAAGAATTTTCGGGAGAAGTTCATCAGATTTTTCCGTCAAAATTCAGAAGATTCTTCCGTTGAAGTCTTGAAAACATCCTGAAATAATGCAGAAAAAAATCTTCAAGAATCGAACGTAAAAAAACTCCACGCCGATTCACGCCGTCGGCTAAAATGGTTTTCGGTGTGACGCCGAAAAGGCCGCCGCTGCCAATTTTTGAACTGGCGCACACCTCTATATGAGATGTGGCAGATAATGTCCGAACATGGTTATCCGGCGAAACTGATTAGACTGATACGTCCAACGCTGGATGGCTCGAAATCAAGTATTTGGATTGCAGACGAAGTGTCAACCTCGTTTGTGACCTTAGATGGACTGAAGCAGTTGATCTGGCATGCAGAGGAACGGCACTATCATCACACGGTCGCATATGCTCCTGGGCTTTGCGAACGACATCGACCTCATTGAAATCGATCGCAGAGCAGTAGTGGAGGCTTTTGTCCCATTAAAGAATGAGACCGCGAGGATAGGCTTAACTCTACCAAGAAAAAATACATGGTTGCGGGTAGAGATAGTGGAAGACCTAGTGGTGTTGGTGTGAATAGCTTCCGCGAATAGAGCCTTTTACGGATTACGTAACCAGCTTGGGTCCCGCAACATGCAGACGGAAACGAAATTTGCTTTATACAAAACTCTGATTCTATCAGTGGCCCTTTATGGACATGAAGCATAGACGTTTAAACAGGCGGACCAGAGAGCTTTCAAGATTTTCGAGCAAAAAGTGCTGCGTACAATACTCGGAGGGAAGCTAGAAAATGGTGTGTGGCGCAGACGCATGTATCATGAGCTTTATCAAGTATTCAAAGAAGAAAATATTGTGAATCGTATAAAATACGGCAGACTGCAGTGGGCTGGTCACTTAGTGCGAATGAATAGAGCGAAAAAAAAAAGAATAGCGAAACCAATATTCAACAGAGAACCAGATAGGGGCCGGGGCCTTCTTGGAAGAACTTGAACACGCTGGATGCACGCGGTGGAATCGGACCTGGCGACCCTAAACGTTCGGGGAAACTGGAGGAACATCGCCTAAGACCGACGATTATAGAGCTCTACAATACGCCAGGCATAAGTGTATCGACGCTGTAGCCAACCATGTATCCAGGTAGGTACTATCCAAGGCGTTCAGCCGAACATGGACCCCCAGCTGGTAACGCTCCTAAATCATCGACTAACGCCATTAGCAAGAAAGCTCGTGAGGCGGTACCAAGCCGGATTTATGGGCGTACACTCTATAATGGACCAGGTGTTTGCCATACGCCGGACACTGCGGAAATATCATCTCTACATATACTTCACCCCGCATACGACACAGTAGCGAATAAGTCTACGTTCCCTCACGGTAGAGAGCACGACAGGATGCCAACTAAGGGTATGCGATAACAATATTTTTCCTGACGAAACGAAACGAAATTAGAAATGCTACTGTTGAATCGAAACGAAACGAAACGAAATTTAAATTTACTTCCGAGACTTCGAAACGAAACGAAACGAAATTCGGCTCCATTTGGTTCGAAATTTTACGAAAGGAAACGATTTTTTTTTTCGCGGAATTTTTATTAAATAGTTTTTTAGCATTATATACCTAAGGCAAAAAAAACGAATAAAAAAAAATCTACGGGGAAAATAATTTTGTTTAATATTTTTAGAGTCCAAAGGGTCAAATATAAAAAAATGCCACACCCCCCCTCCCTAGATTTTTTTTTCGACAACAAAACAGAATTTCGGGAAACTATAAGGACTTTCGATACATTCTTTAACAAATCCGTGGAGGTTTTAGATTTTTTTTTCATTTTAATATTTATCTTTTATCTGGAGACGAGCCAGCCTCGGGCTGAAAGTCTCCTTAATAAAGTCAATTAAAAAAATATATCTTTTATGCCCCTCCCCTTTGACCTTTCCGGCATCAATTGGACATAATTTTTATTAAATATAACGGCTCAAGAGCAAAATCAGCAATGCTCATTTTAAATATGAATCTGAAACATTTATCTGCCCAACAGCTGTTCTGGATTAATTTTTCATACCAGTCAACTGTAAAAAACGTAAAACTGGCATAACGCTTAGTTTTATTTTCTGCTTATTTGAACAACGAAAGAATCACGAGTTTCAAATGTTTTGGTACATGACTGCATCATTTTAACTACGGATCAATCCACTTTGCAATTAAGGCGCTTTTCTTGGCAGCAACATAATTACATCATTATTTTTTTTTTAATTATGTCTTGTACACTGCTGGGGAGATTCAAACTAGAACAGTGATCGAACATTTGAATTAAAACTGAATCACTTCTGATTTCAATCTACATAATTGTCACCCAAATGCCACAGGGAGAATCTAGCTGAATTTTACAAAAGTACATAGGTAGGTAACAAATCATTTTGGATCTATTCACCATTTTCAAAAGTATGATGGTGAGGGATAAACAACATGAAAATATTCATCACTTAAAATTTCCAACAGACCTCAGTGAAAATTAAAAAGGCAATTTTTTAAACTGCAATCAACAGATTTCATATTGATTAGATCTGTTCACCATTTTGAAAAGAATTACAGATTCAAAGTGCCTCCCCTACATTTCAATTAACATCTTGAATAAAGTCTCCAGGTAAATTTTCGACCAAATTCATGAAGATTTATTGAATCTGTAAAACTTTCCAAAATGGTCTTTTCAACAGATCTAAGCAGTATGAAAGCTGTTGATTGCAATACAAAACTCGACTTTTTCTAATTTTTTACTAAGTCTGTTGGAAATATTAAGCGAGTAATTTTTTTACATTGTGAGTTTTTTTATGGTGAGGGGCATTTTTCATCCATCACTTATTTTATTTTGTGTTGTTGCAAGGCAACTTTTGTAATCTTTTTTCCAAGGCTCTCATGGATGTGAAAAATTTCTCTGTAGTACAAAAAGCACGTACTATCAAAGCATTCATCGCTACAATCCATCACGTGGCGACCAAATTTACAAAACTATCAAGGTAGCTTTTTTTCTGACGGTATGTTTTTCTTAGGCGACTATCTGGCGCTCATTTTTTTTTGTTATGATTAAAAATAAGCGGAGGAGTAGATTTTTTTAAGAGCGGTATGGAGTAGGCCAGAGTCTATTATATAGAGTTGCGCAAAGAGGATCTTCTTATTCTTATTCTGAATGATGCTCTTGTTATTATGTTGAAAACTTTCATTTTTGTTCAACCCTTCAAGTGACTTCACGGGAGTGATCACTTCTAATACTTTTTAATTCGATAACCAAAGTCACCTACAGAGTGCAAACACGTGAGTTTCTTGTTGCAACTTTATTGGGGGGGTGTATTGAAGTTTTTTGAAGCTGTTTCTAGAACAAATCTAATACATTTCAATTCATGAGTTTTAATTCGCCATAATAATCATCAGGCGATAACAATACTTCCGCCTTACCAACAATCATTTGTCTACTTTGCTCGATTGGTAGACGGTTTGACAGTTCAATAGGTAGATTTGGCTTCACTCTTTGCGTAACTCTATATATAATAGACTCTGGAGTTAGCCTTGGAAGATAAAAGAAAATTGTGACTGCTAGATGAAAACCTTTTTTCGTTTCATCACTTTTCACAAATTCTGTGGTGCGCTGCGGTGCGATAATATCCGTGGAATGCGCTCAAACTGCCCAACGAAAAACGCACTGCGCCAGCACAGTTGTGACGGAAAACCGGTACGATTCTGAAGCATTTGAATAATCTGGATCTGGAGGATCTAGAAATTGTGAGCAAATTGTAAATTTCCATGATATTCGGATTCAAAAATATCTGAAGGTAGAAGTTTAGGTCATGACAATTATCTCAATCGGAAAGATACGAATCAGTTCCAGAATCCGAAATAAATGAGATTACAGAGATCCCAATCCGGCCACATGCCTGAATAAATTATCAATAATTGTCTAGGAGCATGGATTTGAAAAAAAAAATTACTAGAAATTACTCTCAATTTATTCACCAGAATGGACTTATAATGGATTTTCAAAATATTTCATCTAATATCTCCCCTTTTTGGTTCCCTGCATGCAACCTCCCAACTGTTGCTTCATAATTTTATGATTCGACATCCACACCGTAATGGATAAAAATTGATTATCCTCTGGCATGTCAAACTCAATACCGGTGCATATTGCTTCGCATAACAACAGGAGTGCACGCACAGAATACAAGCACATCAATAGGTATATCATCAAAATCATAATCTTTCCCTGTTCATGTCCTCAAAGTACGGGTCGATGTTCGAATCGAAGCAGCAGTGCCAGAGCTGCAAAACGTTTTTAACTTCAAATATTTCCGCTCATGATGAAAAGCTTTATGGAAGAGAAGTAATCTTCAATGCCCCAATAGTTGTCGTAAATAAAGCCTAGCCAACTGTGTTCATATTTTGAAGGTTTTATTTATTATCATGTTCTTAGTCAAAATCTGGGCTGATACCGAAGTGGCCAGTGTATTGCGTGAACACCGTTTAACACGCTTAGCTGCACTAAGGAAGATCCGTAATCCATCTTGGTCGATGGACCTTGTTCGTTATCCACCTCGACTTCTAATACCCGTTCAACGAATTCGTGTGCCAGTTTGGCAACATTGCCCCGAAATTCCGTCCACATTGACAACTGATGCTAATGCATTGCGCACACTACCGTTGGATCACTGATATTGGACGGTGGTAGGACCCCAGAGCAGTCGGCGCCCGGGTTGCTCCCCAAGTGCATTGCACGCACCTTCGAATTGGCAGTTCCGGAATCCGATCCTGCGTCCGCCGGCTTTCCGCCTAGCTGCAGTCAGACTAGTTGCCTCGGATCCCAGCAGAGCGCGGCAGGACGTTCCAATCTCAGTCAACAACGGGCGCGCATTGTGCAATAATATATTTTTGTGGTCGATTTAATGGAATCGCGAACCGAAGAGCTGTCAAAATCAGTCACATAACCAGTGTGAGCGTGCGGGGTTCGGACTGGTTGCCTACCTGCCTGCACAGCAATTTGTTTAACTCCCAGTTGGGGTTCCTTTTGGTTTCTGGCTAGCGGCAGTTGCAAATTGGGAGGTTGCTACGGACCTTTTTTTGTTTGCTTGCTTGTTCGAATGCGTTTTAAGTGATGCATCCATTGGCGCGGGGTGGATGGTGCATCAATCTCATATTGTTATGACGGATGAAATTTTCATCCTACTGTCGAATTAATTCAAATGGGTTTCCGGTGCACTAGGCGAATGGCGGTGGACTAACTGGTGAATGCTATCAATATCTCAATCGGTGAAATTGAGTTGTAGAAATCATTCTGAAGAAAATGTGTCTCAGTTTGTTGAACAAGATGTATGCGATAATCCATATGCTGACATTACATTATTAAATTAATTTAAAGGCTTATCTAAACTTTTACTTTTTCGTAATACCAGTCACTCGTATATGGTACCACATAAGATGCAAAAATGGAGGCGATGTACGTACAAGTTATATTGGGAAGTATGTATATCGCCTTTACTTTAGCATCTTATATGACATCATAAACGATCTTGTGTTGACTGGGCGGCCTATTTGGTGCATTTTTTCGAGAAACTGCAAAACAGATTTTGCTAATTTCGATTTACAAATTTGATGTATGCTTTTTTAATATCCTTTTCATTAGCAGTCAAATGACGGCACCGTACGGTGGTTGAGCGAAATACTTGCCTTCCTCACTACAATGGGTTTGAGCACGCCGATGGATTTTCAAAGAAGGAAAATATTTAGTAAAGTCTCCCTCGGATATGAAGTAAAGGTCCCGGGCCGTGTGTTGATGAGTACAGGAGAACAGTACATAACGCAGCCACCCTTTATTTAGCTGTAATGGAAAAATAAGCAAATTCTCTTCATTTTCACTTTAATTTAGCGATTAGAGACTATTCAGCCACACCCGTAAGATTGTCGTTCAATCCGTTAGTACAAAACATACAGCAAGCGTTCACCATTGTTTTACGAAAAAAAATTTTAAGCAATTATAAATTTTCCACAAAACAAAAATAAATAAGCACTTACAAAAGCAAAAATGGCAATTATAAAAGAATAATTTTCCATAAAGAAATCAAAATATTCCACGGAAAAAAAAGAAAAAAATGATATAAATAAATCAATTTTAACAAGATTAACAAAATTCATTCCGCGCCGATAGTTCGAACGAGCCAGACGTGTGTGCTGTGTCTCATCGCGGGTGTTGTTCGGTAGTGCGAGTCTATTGTGTGGTGCCTACCTACGGATCCAAGGCGATCACTGTCGGCGAGCGAAGTAGCTGCTTCTGGCGACGCCAGTAAAGCAGGCTATTGTTTCTGCTGCTACCTACAGCAGCAGTACAGATAAGTGGCAGATTTTGTTTTATTGTTCTCCCTTTTGGAGCGGGACTGATTGAAATCAATTGAATTAGTTTTTTTCTCATTATTTTTTTTCTGATTCGCTAATAGTTTTAAGTTAGTATAAGACAGAATTGTCCTTCCACCTCTCGGGGTGAGAATGGAAGCAGAGACTATGGGAGGTGGTGAGCCACCAAAAGAGGTTCGCACACGGTTTTACCAGGCATCTTCGCCTGGCCCTTGGGTTGTTTACTTTCGGCAGAAAGCGAAAAGCCTAGATTTTCTCGGCATCAAACGAGACTTAGGGGGGGTCCGTAGAGTAGTTGTCTACACGTCTGACTCTAAATCAGATGGTCATGGGTTCGATTCCCACCCCCTCCACACCCTTTAATATAAAGGGATTAAAGTCTATATGACTATAAACGAATAGAAAAGTCTTCGGACGTAAAATCAAACAAATACTTACCACTGTAAGACACATTTAAGTAACATGTTGTCATGTCGATAAAGAAGAGCTCATGCAATGATTGTAAACTCCACCGGAGTATAAAGTAGAGATAGGTGGACATATGGCCTGCGATGCCGGTCCAATTAGGTGGGTGTGTGCACAAAAGAAAGCACCACCCAAAACAGAAATAAGAAGAAGAAGAAGAAACGAGACTTGACGCGTCGTTTTACGAAGCTTGAATTCAATCAAATCAACAGAAACAAGCTACGCATCACCGCACCTACATACCAGGTGGCGAATGAAATTGCTGGCGACAGGGCGTACAACATTGAATATTTAGTTTATGTCCCCTCGCGGGAGGTCGAAACAGAAGGTGTGATCAACGCAGCGAGCTTAACTTGCAAGGATGTGCTTACAGGGAAAGGTCGCTTAAAGAATGCCCTGCAATCTACTGTGGATATCCTGGACTGCAAGGAATTGCATTCAGCAACCACAGTAGATGGTAAAAAGGTATATGCTAAGTCAGGCTCGCTTCGGGTGACGTTCGCCGGTTCGATGCTCCCAAAATATGTAGATATCGAGAATATGTTGTTTCCGGTGCGTTTGTTTGTACCAAGGGTATTTAATTGTACCAACTGCAAACAATTAGGTCACACTGCCGAGTTTTGTGACAACAAACCACTTTGTGGTAAATGTTTTTAAAGACATCGGGAGGATACCAGCCAGCAACAAGCCACAAAATGTGCTTATTGTGGTTTGGATCCTGCCCATGGTTTGCAAGATTGCCCGGTGTACAAAAGACGCACCCAAAAAGTGAAGCGCTCGTTGGTACAGCGCTCCAAGCAGTCTTATGCGGAAATGGTTAAAGCGCAAGACACATCCGCCACTGCCACGGCAAAGACTGCTTTTTCAGCTGCCGTTCAAGTAAATGACTATTATGATTCCATCTCCATTGATGAATCGGACTCTGACGCAGCCGACATGGATGATTCTTCGGAGGTACACGCGCCCGAAAAGAGGAAGCAACCGTCTTCCCCGGGATCGCGCCGAAAGAAAACAAAAGTCATCCATAAAGGCTTGGCAAAATCTGAAGGTAATGGGGGATTACTTAAAATCCTGAAGCAACCAGTCTTCACTGCAGATCCCTGCTGCTCTAAGACATTCCCGCCATTGCCTAAAACCGATGTTCCTAAGAAACATCCGGCTAGGATTATCAATGAAAAGGAAAATGCTACTCGCACTTCCGAAAAGAGAATCTCGTCCAAGCGAGGATTGATATCCTTTAAGGACCTCGTGGACCGCTTTTTGAATCTTTTCAATATTCCGGATTCATTGAGGCCAATCATTGACCTCTTTATTCCAACAGTAGAAATTTATCTGAAGCAATTGACTGTTTCATGGTCCCTTCTTGCAGAAATTGTATCTTTCGATGGATAATACGGCCATACAAGATACAATCACTGTGCTGCAGTGGAACTGTCATAGTCTAAAAAATAAATTGGACGTGTTCAAGTTTTTGATTCGCAATTCCGATTGTGATGTATTCGCTCTCTGTGAAACATGGCTTTCTTCTGAAGATGAAATCAACTTCCACGATTTTAACATTATTCGCCAAGATCGGGATGATCATTATGGTGGCGTTCTTTTGGGGATCAAAAAATGCTACTCTTTCTACAGAATTCCCATTCCGACTGTTCCCGGCTTAGAAATCGTCGCATGCCAAGTAAATGTGATGAATAAAGATCTTTGCATAGCTTCAGTGTACATTCCTCCAAATGCCTCTATTAATCGTCGACTTTTTGGAGCGCAGTCTCCCTCCTATCATCTCCAGTATTGATATTGGGTGATATGAACGCACATGGTATTGGATGGGGCGAAACGTATGACGATTATAGAGCGCCTATTTTCTATGATTTGTGTGACGATTTCAATTTGAATATTTTGAACACTGGTGAAGTAACTCGAATAGGACCAAATGGTCAACAAAGCCGTATTGATCTGTCTTTATGTTCTAATTCACTATCGTTAGATTGCACGTGGAAGGTTATCCAAGATCCCCACGGTAGTGACAATATGCCGATAGCCACCACCATTAAAAGTGGCTATCAAGAATCTGAGCCAGTTAATGTTCCTTTCGATCTCACGAAGAACATTGACTGGCAAAAATTTGCATCGGTGGTAAAAATTGGTATTGAATCAACGGATATTCTTCCGCCACTGGATGAGTATCGATTCCTTACCGAATTGATTCATAAAAGCGCACTAGAAGCTCAGAAACGTCGCGTTCCAAGTACATCTGTCATAAGAAGACCAGCCACTCCTGGATGGGATGATGAATGTACTAAGTTGTATTCTGAGAAATCTGATGCCTTCAAGGCCTTTCGTAAACACGAAAGGTCCGAGCTTTTTGAAGAGTATTTGAGGCTTGAAAGAAAGCTCAAAAATCTTCTCAAGGCTAAAAAACGTAGCTACTGGCGACGTTTTGTCGAGGGACTATCGCGAGAAACCTCAATGACAACACTTTGGAAAACGGCCCGCAACATGCGGAACCGCATTTCCACCAACGAGAGTGAAGAATACTCCAACCGATGGATATTCAATTTCGCAAAAAAGGTCTGTCCGGATTCCGTACCAGCAGAACCACTATTTCGAGAATCAGTCACTGATCCCGGTTCTTTGGATGGGCCATTCTCAATGCTGGAACTTTCTATGTCTCTTCTTTCATCGAATAACTCTGCTCCGGGATGCGATAACATCAAATTCAATCTTCTTAAAAATCTCCCAGATATCGCAAAAAGACGGTTACTTGACCTGTACAACTGTTTCATAGAGTACAACATCGTACCACCAGAATGGCGACAGGTCAAAGTAATAGCTATTCAAAAGCCTGGGAAACCAGGCAATTCCTACCGACCGATTGCCATGCTTTCATGCATGAGAAAATTATTGGAAAAAATGATCCTTTCAAGAATCGACCATTGGGTTGAACAAAATGCATTACTCTCAAATACTCAGTTTGGATTTCGTAAAGGTAAAGGAACAAATGATTGTCTAGCGTTGCTCTCTTCAGATATACAGCTGGCCTTTGCGCACAAGGAGCAATTGGCTTCAGTATTCTTGGATATTAAGGGCGCTTTTGATTCAGTTTCCATAAAAGTGCTGTCAGACAATCTGCACAGTAATGGATTGCCCGTTATTTTGAATAATTTCTTGTACAATTTGTTGTCAGAAAAACAAATGAATTTTACACTCGGCACTCTGACAACTTCCAGAAATAGCTACATGGGTCTTCCCCAAGGTTCATGTTTAAGTCCCTTGCTTTATAATTTCTATGTTAAAGATATTGACAATTGTTTGGAAGGACAATGCACGCTCAGACAACTTGCAGATGATGCCGTGGTCTCTCTAAGTTTATTTTATTTCGTCAACCAACGTAGACTAGTACATATACATATACATGTTTGTTTTTGTAATGCTATAGTATAATTAAATAATAGGTTTTTTTAGTAAAGTGATGTATAATTTTGATTTTGAATTTATATTGCTGAATTTGTAATGTTTGTTCTTTGGAAATACTGTCTAATGTTATGCCGAGACATTGTTAAGTCAATAGTTTCGCAGTGTTGATTGTAAACGGCCATCATTCGGTTGAGAGGCCCAAATTTGGCGTAATTTGTTCGGCAGTGGTTGGTTAAAAATAATGTTCTATGTCGAAGTAGCCGAGAAGGTATGTAAAAGTTAAATTTCGATAAAATTTCAGTTGAATCAACACGTTGAGAAACTATATCGTTAACAAATGAAACCGTTGCACATTCTCGACGCTCTTTCAAAGTTTGTATATTTATAAGCATGCAACGTGCTTCATAAGATGGAAGAGGAAATGACGTCCAATCTAATTTACGAAGAGCGTATAATAGAAATTGTTTTTGTACTGACTCTAGTCTTTCTTCATGTGTGGTTGTATAAGGCGACCATACAATGCTACAATATTCCAGTATAGATCGTACATATGAAATATATAGTGTTTTGATTGTGTAGGGATCCTGAAAGTTGAAGCAAAAACGCTTGATAAAGCCTAGCATATTATTAGCTTTGTGGATGATTGTGTTATAGTGATCAACAAGAGTTAGTTTCGAATCTAAAATCACTCCTAAATCCCTAACTCTTTCGTGTCTTTCTACAGTATTGTTCCCTAATACAATTTGTGTATTTGGTGTTATTCTTTTTCTGCTGAATGATATTTTCTTAATTAATTTCTTAACATTCAGTTGCAATAGGCTTTTTCTGCACCATGTATAGAACATGTGTATTTCATTCTGGAATATGATTATGTCGTCTTCATTTTTTATTTCCATAAATAGCTTTATGTCATCGGCATAAATTAAAATCTTTATATTTTTGAGAATGAAGGTAATGTCATTTACATATAATATAAATAAAAGAGGGCCAAGATGAGAGCCTTGTGGAACTCCTGAAGTGACTTGAATGGGATTGGATTTCTTTCCGTTAAATTTTATTATTTGTTGCCGGTCTGTGAGATAAGATTCAAGCCATCTAAGGAGTCCTGGCTCAATTCCAATTTTTGCAATTTGAAGAGTAACATTGGAATGTCAATACGATCAAACGCCTTGCTAAAGTCAGTGTATAGAGCTTCCACGTAGTTACCATTATCCATTGCATTAAGAGAATAGTCAATGAATTCTATTAAATTTGTAGCGGTAGAGCGACCTTTGAAAAATCCATGCTGCTTATTCGTAATTCTGTTTTTAAGTTGTGAAAATAATTTTTCATTGATAATGGATTCAAAAGTTTGGGAATGCAAGAGATAATGGCTATTCCACGGTAATTACGGATGTCAGATTTTTCGCCTGATTTGAAGATAGGCACAAGATAGGAGCTTTTCCATACCCTGGGAAAATTTCCGGATTCAATGACAATCTGAAGAGCCAAAACAAAGGTGCAGTCAGCTCTTTAGCCAGCCTCTTCATAAATACCGGTGGAATACCATCAGGACCAGGGCCTTTAGATGCATCTAAGTTTTTAAAGCGTTTAGAATATCGTTCACCATGATCTGATTAACACCGATATCCCTAGCGAATTCTGGGATAGGCGCGAAAAAATCTAGGTCGCGATCTTGTTCCGAAAAGGTGGTGTATATTTCTTGGAAGAAATCTCCAAAAAGATTACAGATATCTTCCGAGCAATTACCGACGCGTTCGTCTAAATACATGGTTGACGGAAAATTGTCTGATTTTAATTTAGATTTTACGTAATTGAAGAAGTTCTTTGGACATGACTTTATTTCGTTTTCTGTTTTCGTGTTGTGTTCTTCAAATGCTACATCAATTGCTAATTTTAATTGATCGCAGATGTTCAAATATTTTTCCAAATTTTCATTCGTCTTGTCTAGCTTGTAAGTTTTATGTAATTTTTGTTTGCGATTCTTTAAATTTTTTATTTGCCTATTGTACCAAATTGGATATTTTGAATTTCCGCTCCGTCGTTTTCTTATTTTTGGGACCTCGTCAATAATAATATCAAAAAAGAATGTTATAAAAGACATCAACGGAAGATTCAATATTACCTTCATTCTCTAAAATTTGCTCCCAGTTAAATCTACTTAGCTTATGTCTTATGTTATCATAGTTCGTTTTATTGTATTCAAGGACTTCTTCAAAGTCACAGTCGCTGGGTTTTTGATACTCATGAACGAACAATGAGTATTCGATTGGCATATGGAATGTTTCGTTTTTCCATAAGGGATTCAATGATTCAGACACACAGAAATCTTCTTGAATATTCGTTAGTAGGAGATCAAGGTAACAGTTCTGTTGATTTTTAATGTGATTGATTTGGTTAGCTCCTAGGCTAGCAGTTCTGTCAAAAAAATAAACATTAGTGTTTCATTTTCCCCAGCGACTGGAAGTAAAATTTGTTCTTTCTCTTAATCTGGAATAAAGTCAGCGGGTGCGTTGATTAAAGTCTCCGTAAATATGTACTTTGACTTCAGGTGGCAGTCCCGATAAAATTTCTTCTGCAGTTTTTAAAAAACTTTCATAAGATGTTGTTTGCGCATGTTCCGGTGGGAAATACACAGAGGAGAAAACATGGGTTTCTCCTGCAATGTTAGATTTCACCCAAACATGCTCAAAGTTCTTATATTTTTTTGTAGTTATTATTTCTGAATCAAAATTGCTAGAGATTGCGATTAGAACTCCACCGCCAGACTTTTTTTTGGATTCTAAGAAATCGCGATCGTCCCTGAATACGTTAAAGCTGCTTCCAAAAAGTTCTTCACTATTCACGCTTTCATCCCAGCTGGTTTCAGTTGCCAAAATAACCGAGAAGGACGAGCTTAAGATGTTAATATGAATTTCCTTCATTTTAGCTGGGCTTTTCATGCGATTGAAATTTTGACAGTAAATCAAAACTTCAGTGGCATTCTGTTTTGATGAAGAACTTGTTGGAAGCACGTTGGTTGTTAAAATATTTACCCCGTTGGTCGATAAGATAGTGCTATTTTCTTCAGCCGAAGAAGGCGTCCTTACTTGCGAAAATTTCCGGGGGAAGGAGAGTGGTACCTCGTTGTGCTCTCCCGTAGTTGCTGCAGGCGATGTGTCCGCTCGCTGGACAGGTATTGTCGGTATGACTGTAGATCAGCTGCAGCTTCTGCTGGCCCAATTCCGTATTCCTGATGTACTTGGATGAATATTTGATGTAGTTGTTCTGGTGCAGTCGGCAGTCCTTCAGATGCAAGGAGCATCCTGATGCTCGTTGGAGTCATTCCCTCGACGCATACATTAGCAGACTGGTCCTTCATGTATGCCAAAACAACCGGACAACCTTCATAATCCTCGGGTCACGTAGTCTGGCTTTAAGGAAACGGCCGTCTCCTTCGGTGGATTGCTGAGTCAGACGGACGATGGGTGGTCTCATCGGATCTAACTCAAATTGGCTGTCAGGATTCGTCAGAATTCGTTGTGTTTCCTGTTGTTGTTGTTGTTGCTGATATATTTGGTGTTGTTGATGATTTTGTTCTTGTTGTTGTCGTAGATGCTGTTGTTGTTGTTGCTGGTGCTGTTGCTGAAGGCTTTGCAGATTTCCGATATTTGGTTCACTCTGTTGGTTGAGGATTGGTGGAGGTGTGGGTTTTGTTTTTTGGCCGGGTTTATCGTTTCACCTTTTTTGAAATTGATGAACGATTTTGCAGCAGGAGCAGAGAGAGCTGCAATTGGGTGGTCTGTAGATGCTGTGGTCCGGAAAATTGATGCTTTGCCATTACGAGCAGCTGTTTGTCTGTAGATTTGTTGTTATTGTTGTTGTTTTTGCTGGTGTAGGAAGTTGTAACGTTGTTTTGCTTCTTATTGGTGGAGCTTTTGTTTATGATGTCTTTTACTGTTAGTCGCCTTTTTCATTCAGTGGATTATTGGTGAGGGTGTTTCTGGAGATTTCATGCTGCCGGTATTCTTCCAGTTTTTCCAGTCTGGGCTCCAGCTGCATTTTTTCCTGGCAGAAAGCATTTCCAACCAGCTTTATTAAGGTGTCTAACACAACTTCCCTTTTACTTGCGCCATTTTTGCGCGTCGCTCAGCGAAAAGCTCTGCAATGGCATCACGCGAAATTTTCTGCCGGGCAGGAGATGGGTTTGGTTGGTGCTGTTTTACTTTGATGTTGAGTGGAGATTGTGGATTGTGAGCCCCAGCAACTAAATTATTTTCAGTGGAGTTTTGTCTTGGGATTCCTCTGCTAGTTCATCCGCCAAAGTCTTGTTTGCGAGCGTTGAGATTTTGTCAGTACTGCAGTCAATATTGGAAATAGCAGCAGAAACTGACCTGACCTCCTCTAAAAGCTGCTCACTCAAAGAAATTAAGTGAGGGAAGTCTCCAGTTGTGCTTCGTTTTGCTACTGCTGATGTAATTTCAGTTATTGCCGCAGTCACAGCTGACTTGGTTAAAGTTACCAAGTCGCTCTTGACTGCATTCATGAGGTCCGGCAGCAAGTCTGTTGAGTGTTCTGCTTCCGTTGTTGTTGTTGTTGCAGCTGCTGCCGAATTGGCGGTCTTTTCCACAGTCGTACAGGTGAATGCTGAAGGTGTGTCAAGTAGGGCTGATAATTTATTTTTTATTTCCGTAGCACTATTTTTGCTGCTGTTGGCGACGTTAGAAATGTTTTGCTTAATAGTACCAAACATTTTTTCTACGCGCTCAAGCGTTTCGTCATGAGTAGCAGCTAAGCTTTCGTAGTTAGAAAGCAGTTTATGGTTTGCAGACAAAGTGCGCTCAATGTCTTCTTTGATATTAAAGAAGGATTCTGCTAAATGTTGCAGGTTTTGTTCAAAGGTGAACTTTTCCTGACAGTCTTGACATAGTGGGAGCATGAAAGTCCGCAATACTTCCTCGTGATTGCGCTGTACTCCTACGCATGCTGCGTGAAATGTACGTCTGCAACTGCCGTGACATCGCCAAAGAAAACGATTATCGTTTTGTGCACAGTTCACCATTCCACACTTCATTGTCACACGCGGGTACTTACTTACGAGAGAAAAAAAAAACGAACGCGGAGGTCGCGCGCGGTCAGTTAATAATATTTATAAAAAAAGTCAAAATAATAAAATTATATACACGAGCGCTAAAAAAGCGCGTCCGAACTCAAAGGTGGTTCAGAACACGAAAAGCTAAGAGGTCCAAGTGCAGCTGTCTTGCAAGGACCATTGCAAAGTACCTTAGATAATCTGACTGTTTGGGCCAGACATTTGGGGATCGAGTTTTCACCGCAAAAAACTCAGTTGGTTGAGTTTACTAAGAAGCGGTACCCTGCTCTACTGAAACTAAAGCTGTTGAATGATGACATCCACCAATCTTTATCTTCTAAATACCTTGGGGTCGTGTTTGATTCTAAATGCACCTGGAGACTTCATATTGAGTATTTGATAGAGAAATGCCGGAAAAGGATCCATTTTCTACGTTCTATCTCCGGAACATGGTGGGGTGCTCACCCGGAAGACCTCATCAAACTCTATAGAACGACTATTCTCTCTGTTTTAGAGTACGGCTCCTTCTGTTTCCTCTCAGCAGCTGATTGCCACCTTATCAAATTGGAACGAATTCAATATCGTTGTTTGCGTATTGCCCTTGGCTGTATGCATTCAACGCATAACATGAGCCTGGAGGTGCTTGCTGGAGTCACTCCTTTAAAGCACCGTTACTGGGAGCTCTCATTAAGAATACTAATCAAATGTGGAACAAGTAACACACTTGTCTTACACAACTTCGATAATATGCTTGAACTGGTTCATCGGTCAAGATTCTTAAGAGTTTATCTCAACTACATTTCTTCAGATCTTTGTCTTCCGTGTTATAATCCACCTAGAGTTCACTTCACCAACGACAGTTCCTCAATTGAATACGATCTGTCCATGAAATACGCTATTCAAGGAATACCAGATCATCTTCGACAAATATCTATTCCCTCCCTTTTTTCAGAAAAATATGAACATGCCAATTGCCACAACAGATATTTCACTGATGGTTCTCGCATTAACGGATCCACTGGCTTCGGTGTTTTCAATGTAACTTCAACCACCTTCCGAAAACTTCAGGAACCGTGTTCGGTTTATGTTGCTGAGCTGGCAGCAATTAACTTCGCTTTGGGGATAATTTCCAATCAGCCCGTAGACCATTATTTCATCTTCTCGGATAGTCTTAGTTCTATCGAGGCACTCCGGTCGATGAAACCTGTTAAGTACGCATCTTACTTTCTTACAAACATAAGAGAGCAGATGCGTGTTTTGGTCGAAAGATCATTCAAGATTACCTTTGTTTGGGTCCCTTCTCACTGCTCAATCTACGGCAATGAGAAGGCAGACTCGCTGGCAAAGGTGGGCGCACAGGAAGGTGAGGTTTATGATAGACAATTCTCGAGCAACGAGTTTTCCCATTAGTCCGTCAGAGTACTCTTCAAAGTTGGCAAAGAAATTGGACACACAACGAACTTGGACGGTGGCTATTTTCTATAGTTCCAAAAGTTTCTGGGCGAGCGTGGTTCAGAGGTGAGGACTTAAGTCGAGGCTTCATTCGCGTGATGTCGAGACTTATGTCTAATCACTATTCACTAAACGCACATCTGTACAGAATAAACCTTGTCGATAGCAACTTATGTAGGTGCGGAGCCGGTTATGATGACATCGATCACGTAGTTTGGTTCTGCTCGGAAAACGACGTCTCCAGAGAGCAATTATTGGATACCCTAGTGGCCTGAGGTAAACAACCCTTCCAGGAGATAAGAGGTGTTTTGGGGGATCGTGATGTGGTCTATATGCAAGCCATTTATAGTTTTCTTTGTTCCTCTGACATAAAAATCTAATACTTTTGTTTTTTTTTCTTTTCTTCAAAGTTTTTTTTTTGTTTTGTCTCTGTCTGTCTGTCCCGTAGAGCGCCGTAGCTCTGGTCGTCCGGAAGATGCTCCCATTCGAACCATTCTTCGAGCACGACGACACACCACATCGTCATCGACGCCAAATGACCGGATGAGCTGCTGAAATTCCTTGATTATGATGATTCCCTGATTCCCGAATCCTAATCCCCGTCCATCCTTAACCGTACTTTGGGCCAATAACCTAATTATGAGTAAAATTTCCTTTCTAGCACAAGCTAGTTTGCCTTTATTCACATGTAAACAATTTACCCAAAGCCAAGTTTAATTTATCCGCAGTAGACCTTGATCAACTTAAAATTAAGAATATTGAATGTACTCAAATCTGGGTTATTGGGTCGAACCGCCCCGGTGAGGTATTTTCTCTAGTTTTGACAACAATCATGGGAAAAAGGGAAAACCCAAATTTTGAGTAACTTTTGTTGCAATATTCTCACTAGTAAGTATATCCTTCCCCTCGGATATGTTACCTTGCCGCAGTGGGTCGGCTTACGCCATTAGCACTGATATGGCAATCAAAGACATATCCTGTCGTGGTGGTATCACATGTTGACTATTTTTGTTTAGTGCCGCATTACATATCTGGCATTGACGCACTAATTTGCGGCATTTGCATGTGATCCAACGGATCTCATGTCTTGGAGCCTTGAATGGTAGTGCAGTCAGGCAGAGGCCTTTTTCATCAGTGATAATGATGTGAGTTCTTTTCGGCAATACTTTTCTGATGTGTTCCCTGTGACGATGAGTCGTAGGCACACTTATATTTAGCTAGCTAGGCATTTATTGAAAAACGAAGTATTCAAGACATTCGTAGGGATTCGACTGCTGGATTCACTTAGTAGAAGTTTTTTCAAAACTAGGAACGTGGTGCCAGTTTTAATTTGTTATGCCTCACTTCGAAGAGCAATAATAAAAAATACCACACATTATAATGATGGTATGTGAACAATCTTATGACGGCTTCATTCACAATAATTTTTACTAATAGTAGGGAATAGGCGTGATGAAGCTTTACTATGCCACCGAAAAGTGAATCCTGAAGCTGACTCGTAACTGATCATTAGTACATGATAGATAATGAGGTTGGAAACGATCAAGCTTCTTATTAGAACATAATGATAGTAATACCTTGACAAAGGAATAACAATAAAATAGACTAAATGCACGAACAGTTTCCACTTTTTACAAGACATAACTTACATTGTGTTTGATAGTATTGACACCGGATGAACCAATAACTTAGGCAAACAAAGTAATTCAAGGAACGCATACTTCATACCTTCTGACCATAAAGACAAGAATGACATCGTACAGATCAATCTATATGATTGCCGATTGAGCCTCCAAAATAAACGAAATATTTAAAAAAAAATCTATATGAATTAGATAATGAGAGAGAGTATCTATAAGAGTTGTAAATGTAATGTCTTTTGAGCCAGTTCAACAGTGTCTTAATTGACGACATGATACGGCTGGAAAATTGCTTCAAAAGTTATTAACTTGTCATTTTGACGTAGGACTACGTCTGTGTTTTCTATATTGGGATACACTTTACGATTGCGAAAATCGGGGACCGTCACGAAAATATGATAGACTTTAAACTTTAATATCTAAGCCGTTTCTCGATGGATTTTCAATTTTTTTGGACCATTCGATCAAGGATGAGTCAACGCTTCTTTGTATTTATATGAAAATACTGAATTTTAACTATTTATTATCGAAAATTGATAAAAAGTTTAGAAATAGGTCAACCAACCAATCACGTACATGCATCACTAGCACAGACATCAAAAATCAATCACTTGCGGGTTTGGATCTAATCCTCAGTTTGAACAAGATTTTACGCAGAGCAGACGCATCAAAGCGATCGCAGCGAAGCGGACACAGCATCACGGAGGCGCTAATGACATTTTCAAAGGAAATCCATCGCATTGGTGGTCGATGTGTTGCTGCAGATCATTCAACCTCAACGAACCAGAATTTCATATGAAGAAAAGGTTGACCATAAAAATAGCACTGCGGCGATCCCGCACCGCCAGTGCCGATGCTGAAAATTTATTACAAATTGTGGTGTCAGTTAGTTGGAAAGGAATATTGAGAAAAGTAAATTGGTTCTTCTCAGGACCAACATTTTACGAAAAGAAAGAGTTAATTGCGAAAATGGACTGTTTCGGTGGCATCGGGTTTGGCGTGGTAGTTTGGTTGCTGTTAGTGATTCCATCCATTCAAATTCACTACATCATCTCCCTCCGACGCGCTATCAAATTCGCTATGTACGATTGAGTTTTGCACTTTGAATAAAGTTTATTTCGGATAGTCGGATCAACCTTCTTTTGTATAAAATCAATGAAGACGCCATCTCAGTGGAAACTTTCTACAGCAACCACCCATCGGTGAACGTCGTTCGGACAGACAGATGGCAAGAGATAATAATTGGTAATATGGAGATACTTCGTCTTGAGTGAAATTTCTGCTGTTATTCCTCGTAACAATACACATCTAAGATAAACTACATCTCATAACCAAATTCAGAATCGAGAAAATTTCATAGTATTCTTAGAATTTGTCATTCTCCGAATGATCCGTTGTCTGCAAAATCCCGATCGAAATGGCTCGCGCGCGCCGAAAAGCAGCTTTCTTATATCTAATGAAGTAATTCCATTAGCCCCGCCCCTTCATTAATCGTTATGAGTGCACATTTTATTTACACCCATATCAGATCACAAAGGGGCGGGGCTAACGGGCTTAATTTATTAAATACAAGAAAGCTGCTGTTCCGCGCGTACGAGCCATTTTAATCGGGATTCCACAGAGAGCGGTTCGACATTTAATACAGCGGAGCGGACACAGCAGCACGGAGTGGGTGGCAATGCTGAAAATTTATTTCAACTTTTGGAGGCTTAGCGAAAAATCATCAAGTGGCGGTCGGACAGTTGCAACGCAAGGTGTCGGCAACTGATTGGATGCAGTTAGTTATTGGACAGAAGGCGCATAGCATTGGTAAAAGAAAATTAGTTCTTCTCAGGACCAACATTTTATTTTTTTTTGTGTTTTGCATTGCGCGGCCGGCAATATTTTTTTTTAACTATTTTTATTTGCTAATTATTTAATACATGCATTCATCTCTTAGACTAGGTGTTCCGTGTTTTCTTAACACTATCATCCTTATTTGCTATGTCATATTTTTAGTTATTATTAATACATTTCAATTGCCTCTGGCAGCTAGAATTTCTTTTCCTCTGGTTGAATTGAACCATATAGGAATTACAGTGTTTTCAACTTAAACTAAACTCAACCTATTTTATACTAAGGGTACAAGAATACAATAGAAGATTGCAACGATTTTTGTCTAAAATTGGAAATTATTTTGTTGGACATTTGTTGCAATGTCTCGATACTAGAAATTCTATGAAGTTCATTGGTACTATACCACGGAGGCAACTTCAGAATCATTCTCAAAATTTTATTTTGAATCCTCTGGAGTGCCTACTTTCTGGTATTGCAGCAACTAGTCCATATTGGCACAGCATACAACATGGCAGGTCTAAAAATTTGTTTGTAAATAAAAAGTTTGTTCTTAAGACAAAGTTTTGATTTTCTCTTTATAAGTGGATATAGACACTTAATATATTTGTTACATTTGGCTTGAAGGCCTTCAATGTGATTTTTAAAAGTTAATTTTTGATCTAGTAGAAGTCCTAAATATTTAGCTTCGCTAGACCAATTAATTGGAACCCCATTCATAGTGACAATATGTCTGCTAGAAGGTTTCAAATAAGAAGTTCTCGGCTTATGTGGGAAAATTATAAGCTGAGTTTTGGAAGCATTTGGGGAAATTTTCCATTTTTGCAAGTAAGTGGAGAAAATATCCAAACTTTTTTGCAATCTACTACAAATGACACGAAGGCTTCGCCCTTTGGATGAAAGGCCCGTGTCATCTGCGAACAAAGATTTTTGACACCCTGGTGGTAAATCAGGTAAGTCAGAAGTAAAATTGTTATATGGGCCCCAGTATGCTGCCTTGTGGGACACCAGCCCTTACAGGTAATCTATCAGATTTAGAATTCTGATAGTTTTCCTGCAGTGAGCGATCTGATAAATAATTTTGGATCAGTTTCATGATGTACAGAAGAAAATTAAAATTCATCAATTTTACAATCAAACTTTCATGTCAAACACTGTCAAATTCGTTACTCTTAATAACTGATGGGTGGTTGAATGCCCATGGCGAAAACCAAATTGCTCATCAGCAAAAATAGAATTGTCATTAATATGAACCATCATTCTATTTAAAATAATCTTTTCAAATATTTTGCTTATTGAAGAAAGCAAACTGATTGGGCGATAACTAGAAGCCTCAGCTGGATTTTTGTCCGGCTTCAAAATTGGAACAACTTTGGCGTTTTTCCATTTATCTGGGAAGTATGCCAATTGAAAACATTTGTTAAATATATTAACCAAAAAGGATAAAGAGCTCTCAGGAAGTTTTTTGATAAGTATGTAGAAAATACCATCATCACCCGGAGCTTTCATATTTTTAATTTTTTTAGTAATAGATCTCACTTCATCCAAATTAGTTCCCAACGAAGGGTCAGAAATATTCTCTTGATTGAGAATGTCTTCGAAGCTCCGTGTAACCTGATCCTCAATTGGACTAGTGAGACCTAGACTAAAATTATGGGCACTCTCGAACTGCTGAGCAAGTTTTTGAGCCTTTTCGCCATTTGTTAATAAAATTTTTTTTTCCCTCTTTAAGCGCTGGAATTGACTTTTGAGGTTTTTTAAGAATTTTTGTTAATTTCCAAAAGGGTTTCGAACTGGGATCCAACTTCGAGACATTATGCTCAAAGTTGAACCAACATTTTATGAAAAGAAAGAGTTAATTGCGAAAATGGACTGTTTCGGTGGCATCGGGTTAGGCGTGGTAGCTTGGTTGCTGTTAGTGATCCCATCCATTCAAATTTATTGCATCATCTCTCTCCGACGCGCTATCAAATTCGCTATTTACGATTGAGTTTTGCACTTTGAAGAAAGTTTATTTCGGATAGTCGGATCAGCCTTCTTTTGTATAAAATGGTGGCTTTTGTATAAAATCAATGAAGACGCCACCTCAGTGGAAACTTTACACAGTAACCATCCATCGGTGAACGTCGCTCGGACAGCCAGATGCCGAAAGCTAATGTTTTGCAATATGAAGAAACTGTGAAGAAACTGTTGTCGTTCCTCGTAACAATACGCATCTAAGATAAACTACATCTCATAACCAAATTCAGAATCGAGAAAATTTTATAGGATTCTTAGAATTTGTCATTCTCCGAAAGGTCCGTTGTCTAAGGGTATGCGATAACACACTTTTTCTTAACGGAACGAAACGAAACGAAATTTCAAATGTCTATGTTGATTCGGATCGAAACGAAACGAAATATAGATTTCTTTCGAGACTTCGAAACGATACGAAATCAAGATTCATTTAATTCGAAATTTTTCGAAACGAAACGAAATTTTGATTTTTTTTCCGCGGAATTTTTATTGAATTGGTATTACATTATGTACGCAATTCTGATTCCACCTTTTCGAAGTCGAATAACTGTTTTGCGACCAAAAGAGTTATAATAACTGAAGAGGAAATCTATGATAAATCGTCACATTCTCGCCGCATATACCATTGGCGATAAGGCAATACCCCAGCATTTGTGCTGCTTTCAAAGGAATTCATCGTGGAGCGTGTGCTCCCGAATCTGATCAATTTTATATCAGTTTTATATCAGTAAGTATATAAAAATAAATAAATTGTAGAATTTTTCATATACGGATTCAAATTTCGTTTAAAACCTTAGTTCACCTAAAAATTATTTAATTATGCTGTGGCATACTTCTTATTGTCTTGTCAGCGTGGTTTTACAGTATTGACTTAGTCAAGATTTGAAAAAGAATGCTTAGATTTATTTTTTATTTACATCTGCCAGACGTATACACAGTTATAGAATTGATATTACTAGATCAACATTTGAAAAGGGCGTATCTGCCAAAATGTATTCCTTCTTATTCTTCGTCTACATATATAGCATACATTTGCTCACTAGAAGAATCATGTGCACCTTTCTAAAATGCACAAAGATATGTATTTCAGATTGAATTTCACAGACCCATACTGCCGCTAACCGCAAGTCGAGCACATCTGTATATGGGCATCCATATATAGATGGGCTCGAATAGCGGTTAGCGGCAGCATAGGGCACTGCACAGAAAAATCTCTTTCTCTTTCGTTCTTCATAAATTTGGACATTTACTTGCCTTGTTTGTTTTCTAATTTCTTTGCAGCGAAAAAGAGACAAAACAGCCCGTGCAGTTCCCTATAGTCTTATATACAATCAGCTCGACAAGCTGAGCTATTGTGTGTGTATTCTTGGCATATGAGAACAGCTGTTATGGTCAGTATGTGCTGAAAGTAAAGTAATCATAAGTAAGGAATCCTCAGCAATTTTAATGATCTTTCAACCTCTGATTTTTTTTTTGCTAATTCCATGCGAAGATCTAGAAATACCCACAAATCTGCAATGTTCCTCACATATTGTGCAAATAGTCAAAGAAGAGCTTATAAGCTTAATTAACTGACCACATTCATAGTTTTCTAATCATGATTGCCCGAGAAACAGCAAATATGCACAGCTCACAAATTAAATAATATTCTTGTGATACAAAAAAGTTATTCTTATAGTATACTTGCTTCGGAGTTTCCAATTCATGACCAATAAATGCTGGTCACGTGCTTATAGTCAATTTAGGATTAGGAGAGAAAAATTAATTTAACCCCGACCAGTACATGGTAACAGATTTATATCAGAACTTGTTATTCTGTTACAGAAGTTTTTTATAACAGCGGTTGTTATAAAACATGTACCATTAGTAGTTAAAATAACAAAAATTGTAACAAAATCTCTTCTAGTTTTAACAAAAATATTACTAAATATGTTATCAATCGAACAAAAATATAACTCGATGTGTTACTTTAAAAGCGGTGAAAATAGCTTATACTGTAACAAATTATGTTATTGAAAAGATTATGATTATCCATAATGTAGGCAATTAACTTTGTCCTGCTGGTTCAACTTTGAATGTAGGTTCAAGTTATACTGAAGGTGGTATCTTCGGTTTTTTTCAATTCCTATCTACCAAAAATGTAGGCAATTTTTTTCAGAAAGAAAAACATAACACATTATGTTATAATCATGTTATGACGATCATAAAATTTTCTTTCCTCCAACTTTGACAGAAAAATTATAACAAAATTATTACAAGTTTTGTTACTTGTAACAGATATTGATATAATTGTGATAAATTTTTGTTATGACTTACTGGTCGGGACACTCATTGTTTTAAGAGACCGAGGAATGCTCTGCATCTCCGTGAGCGCTACGGAAAAGGAATCGTTGGTTGAGAAGGTAATTCATGACAAACGACAAAATATTTATTGTAAACGAAGTTATTTTGAAAACAAGAAGACGAAAACTGTGTTTCAAATCAATCCAACGCAAGATAAATGTGCTTCGTTTAATAATCTTCTACAACACGATCGATTCCGCACTAAATAATTTTGTGCTCTTCGATGCAGACATTGGTTTTATCACTTCGCGTTCTCCCACACTAGCTGACGTGATCAGCATCAACAGGATCAATTGCACATTGGTTAAACAAATTTCTGCTACGTGAGGTAGATTTTTTTCACTTCGCGTTCTCCCGGACTAGCTGCCGTCCCATGACCAGCAGCAACACGATCGATTCCGCATTCATATTGTGCAAATAGTAAAAAAATATCACAAAATTTAAATCATGGAAACACTGAAGACGTTTTATAGAAGAAAACTACTACTAAGAATGGTGTTATGTAGTAAGCGTTAATAGAAAAAAATGTATAACTTAAAGTTTTGAAAACAACTTAACGATTTTGTTCAGCGGCGCAGCCAAAATTTTTTAAAATATAATGTATGGATTAGCTTGAATTTGTTTCGAAATTCCGCGGAATTCCGTTAAATTTCGTTAGAAGCTAGTTTTTTCTAGCGAAATTTTTGTAATTTTACGAAACGAAACGAAATCAAGAAATCAGATTTCGCCATGCTTAAATTCCGCGAAATTCCGCGGAATTTCGTTTCGAACCACCTGAAACGAAATTTTTCGAAATACCGCATATGCTTACCGTTGTCTACTGCGGAATCCCGATCAATAGGCTCGCGCGCATCAAAAAGCAGCTTTCTTATAGCTTAGCTTAGCTTTAGCTTAGCTTTGACTGACTACACATATCTATGGTTACAAAAAGCAGCTTTCTTATATCTAATGAAGTAGTTCCATTGGCCCCGCCCCTTTATTAATCGTTATGAGTGCACATTTTATTTACACCCATATTACATCACAAAGGGGCGGGGCTAACGGGTCTAATTTATTAAATACAAGAAAGCTGCTATACGGCGCGCGCGAGTCGTTTTGATCGGGATTCGGTTCGACATTCGATGCAGCGGAGCGGACACAGCAGCACGAAGGCGGTCGGACAATTTCAACGCAAGGTACTGTCAAGCGTTTGGATGCAGTTAGTTATTGGAAAGACGCATTGGGAAAAGAAAATTGGTTCTTCTCAGGACCAGTATTTTATGGAAAGAAAGAGTTAATTGCGAAAATGGATTGTTTCGGCAGCATCGGGTTTTGCGTGGTAGCTTGGTTGCTGTTAATGATTCCACCCGTTCAAATTTATTGCATCATCTCCCTCCGCCGCGCTATCAAATTTGCTAGTTACGATTGAGTTTTGCACTTTAAAGAAAGTTCATATCGGATTGTCGGATCAATCTTCTTTTATGTGCATAAACACCTTTTTGGAGGGCACCATCCTCAAAAATGGCCGAAATAAAGGAGAAATAAGCAGAATCAGAAGCGGCGTGAAACCAAACGCAAATATATTTATATGCAACGTTTGGTCTTCGCCCGCGATGTAAGCGTTCGTGGCAAAGTAAGGATTGTGATGTCCCCGACTGAA
The DNA here is from genome assembly GCF_024139115.2 of Armigeres subalbatus. NCBI lineage: Eukaryota > Metazoa > Arthropoda > Insecta > Diptera > Culicidae > Armigeres > Armigeres subalbatus. The sequence goes on along the minus strand of NC_085139.1, from coordinate 79,776,411 downwards.
AGCCAGTCGAGTGGCTTCAGCGGCCAATGAGTCATGTTAATTCCACGGTTAGAGACTCAAAGTCTATCCAACTGGGAACAACTATTCGACTTCTTGATTCAGTTGGCCTCCGAGCAGTTTGCTCAATGTTAATAAAACGACACAAATTATTTTGGCAAATACTATCAATTTCGAATAGATACGTAGTCCTACGTCACCTTTGCGTACAACCCGATTGGGCTGCACCTTTGAGTTTTTTATAAATCGGGGATTGAACACTTCCTTATACTTGATTTAAAAAAAACTTCCGGCTCAGTTTCTACGATGAAGCATTGGGCAACATGTTCCATGTGAGTCGGATAAACTGCTTCGGTCGATTTTGAGCGCGAACTATGACAATAGACGTATAAATAGCATAAAAACTGGCTAAATAATTTGACTCTGACAAGAAAATGACAAAAATGACTTTAAACTATTACGATGTTAGTCAGCATGAGACCTCTCCGACTATTTATGAACGTAAATCCCTCGGATTCAGTTGCAACAGTGTCTTCTTGGACGACATGTTCCGTGTACGGCTGGCAAACTGCTTCGAATGGAATTATGCTACGGTATCATCAAAGGCCTGGTGCAGAGGTTTCTACTCTATTCAGAGTCCCGCCAGTAAACCTTCTTAAAAAATATATATTCTCACCAGTAAGTATATTGAACTCAAATTTTGGGTTGATTTATCTGTCTGTGTACAATGATCTTGTGAAGTACATTCTTACTAGACCTGTGCTCCGCTGCACCACGCCGTCGCCGGTGATTTTCTCACGTCACCACCGCCGTCAAAAATGATTTGGTGCTATTGAAAGATTATTAAACCAGTAGGTTTATGGGTTTCGTACAGTTTTGTTAAAATATCACTTTTCCTAGCAAGTTCATCCTATCTAAAATTCGTATTATCACTCAAGTTCATATCACATTTATCTGCTTCCTAGTATGCAGAAATTATTGCATGGCGACCTACCCGCAGCTGTACTGAGCTGATTTTGCTATACAAGTATGATAGGGCAAACATAAACATATTTTTTTCTAAGGCTGTGTCTCATTTTCAGAATTAAACTCAAACTAAATTATAGTTGAATAATTTCTGAATAACGTTGCCCCCACAACGAGATTACTTTTGACAAACATTTAATTGTTGTCCCATCTCTTATTGGTGTCTTTGGTAATTTGGTCTGGAATTATTGCCGAATTTCATCTAAAATTTCAATTGATATCATTTGGAAACACAAATACATTTTTTTTAATGATATGGAAATGCTAATATCATCTTCCAAACTTGGACGTACATGTTCATAATAGAATTATTGGCGAAAGTATTTTTTTTTTATTTCTTATATACTTCCTTTAAAAATACTTCAATTTTTAGAATTTCTCTTGAAATTCTTCAAAAATATCTTCTGTAAACCCATCTGGAAATCCACTCAAAATTATTTCATTTATCATATTTAAACTAGTTATTTATATTCAAACCAGGAGTCCTTTACGAATTTCTCTATGAATTTCTTCAACAACTATGTCCGATTTTTTTTCCGAAGTTCCACCAGGAAGTACATTAGGAAATGAATAAGAAATTTCATCATAAATTCCCACATCCAATTATCCTAAAATTTCTATAAGGATTTCAACCAGAAATACTTCTTCAAATTTCTTCAGCAACATCTTCAAAAAATCCTTCAGGACTTGTTTTATGGTACATTTCAAGAACTTCTTCGAATAAAATTCCTGCAGAAATTTCTGGAGTAATTACCTGAAGGACTTCCGGACGAACTCCCTGTGGAACTTTGAATATGAATTCCTGCAAAAAATTTGAAGAAATTTTAGAAGAAACTTCCTGAGGCATTGCAGGAAGAATTTTGATTGAATTTTTGTAAGAATGCAGAGAAGAGTAAATTTCCAAGGAAATCCTCGAGAAACTTTCCGAAGAATGTTTGGTGGAACTTCTCAACTAATGTCAGGTAGAGCCTGGTAAAGGATTTCTGGAAAAGCGTCCGGAATGTTTCCTGCAGGAACTTCTGAAGGAAATCAAGAAGCAACTACTAAAGAAAAGCTTGGAGAAAACTTCTGAAGGAATTTCATGAAGAAATCATAGTAAAACTTTAGCAAGAATCTCTGGAATAACTTTTAGAGTAATTCACGATTATTTTTTGTAGATTTACAGCATTTCCTGGTGAAGCTTCCGGAAAAAATCCTGGAAGCAATTTCCAAATTATTCCTGGAGAAACTTCTGGAGGAATTCGTGGAGGAACTTTCAGAGTAGATCAAGGAGGGACTTTCAGAGGGATTCCCAGAGGAACTTCCGGAGGAATTCCTGGAGGAACTTCCGGAGGAATTCCTGGAGGAACTTCCGGAGGAATTCCTGGAGGAACTTCCGGAGGAATTCCTGGAGGAACTTCCGGAGGAATTCCTGGAGGAACTTCCGGAGGAATTCCTGGAGGAACTTCCGAAGGAATTCCTGGAGGAACTTCCGCAGGAATTCCTGGAGGAACTTCCGCAGGAATTCCTGGAGGAACTTCCGCAGGAATTCCTGGAGGAACTTCCGCAGGAATTCCTGGAGGAACTTCCGCAGGAATTCCTGGAGGAACTTCTGGAGGAATTCCTGGAGGAACTTCCGGAGGAATTCCTGGAGGAACTTCCGGAGGAATTCCAGGAGGAACTTCCGGAGGAATTCCAGGAGGAACTTCCGGAGGAATTCCTGGAGGAACTTCCGGAGGAATTCCTGGAGGAACTTCCGGAGGAATTCCTGGAGGAACTTCCGGAGGAATTCCTGGAGGAACTTCCGGAGGAATTCCTGGAGGAACTTCCGGAGGAATTCCTGGAGGAACTTCCGGAGGAATTCCTGGAGGAACTTCGGAAAGAATTCCTGGAGGAACTTCCGGAGGAATTCCTGGAGGAACTTCCGGAGGAATTCCTGGAGGAACTTCCGGAGGAATTCCTGGAGGAACTTCCGGAGGAATTCCTGGAGGAACTTCCGGAGGAATTCCTGGAGGAACTTCCGGAGGAATTCCTGGAGGAACTTCCGGAGGAATTCCTGGAGGAACTTCCGGAGGAATTCCTGGAGGAACTTCCGGAGGAATTCCTGGAGGAACTTCCGGAGGAATTCCTGGAGGAACTTCCGGAGGAATTCCTGGAGGAACTTCCGGAGGAATTCCTGGAGGAACTTCCGGAGGAATTCCTGGAGGAACTTCGGAGGAATTCCTGGAGGAACTTCGGAGGAATTCCTGGAGGAACTTCCGGAGGAATTCCTGGAGGAACTTCCGGAGGAATTCCTGGAGAAACTTCCGGAGGAATTCCTGGAGGAACTTCCGGAGGAATTCCTGGAGGAACTTCCGGAGGAATTCCTGGAGGAACTTCCGGAGGAATTCCTGGAGGAACTTCCGGAGGAATTCCTGGAGGAACTTCCGGAGGAATTCCTGGAGGAACTTCCGGAGGAATTCCTGGAGGAACTTCCGGAGGAATTCCTGGAGGAACTTCCGGAGGAATTCCTGGAGGAACTTCCGGAGGAATTCCTGGAGGAACTTCCGGAGGAATTCCTGGAGGAACTTCCGGAGGAATTCCTGGAGGAACTTCCGGAGGAATTCCTGGAGGAACTTCCGGAGGAATTCCTGGAGGAACTTCCGGAGGAATTCCTGGAGGAACTTCCGGAGGAATTCCTGGAGGAACTTCCGGAGGAATTCCTGGAGGAACTTCCGGAGGAATTCCTGGAGGAACTTCCGGAGGAATTCCTGGAGGAACTTCCAGAGGAATTCCTGGAGGAACTTCCGGAGGAATTCCTGGAGGAACTTCCGGAGGAATTCCTGGAGGAACTTCCGGAGGAATTCCTGGAGGAACTTCCGGAGGAATTCCTGGAGGAACTTCCGGAGGAATTCCTGGAGGAACTTCCGGAGGAATTCCTGGAGGAACTTCCGGAGGAATTCCTGGAGGAACTTCCGGAGGAATTCCTGGAGGAACTTCCGGAGGAACTTCCGGAGGAATTCCTGGAGGAACTTCCGGAGGAATTCCTGGAGGAACTTCCGGAGGAATTCCTGGAGGAACTTCGGAGGAATTCCTGGAGGAACTTCCGGAGGAATTCCTGGAGGAACTTCCGGAGGAATTCCTGGAGGAACTTCCGGAGGAATTCCTGGAGGAACTTCCGGAGGAATTCCTGGAGGAACTTCCGGAGGAATTCCTGGAGGAACTTCCGGAGGAATTCCTGGAGGAACTTCCGGAGGAATTCCTCGAGGAACTTCCGGAGGAATTCCTGGAGGAACTTCCGGAGGAATTCCTGGAGGAACTTCCGGAGGAATTCCTGGAGGAACTTCCGGAGGAATTCCTGGAGGAACTTCCGGAGGAATTCCTGGAGCAACTTCCGGAGGAATTCCTGGAGGAACTTCCGGAGGAATTCCTGGAGGAACTTCCGGAGGAATTCCTGGAGGAACTTCCGGAGGAATTCCTGGAGGAACTTCCGGAGGAATTCTTGAAGAAACTTATGGAGGTGTTCTTGGAGGAACTTCCGGAGGAATTCCTGGAGGAACTTTCGGAGGAGTTCTTGAAGAAATTTATGGAGGTGTTCTAGGAGGAACTTCCGGAGAAATTCTTGAAAGAGCTTCTGGTAGAATTCCTGGACGAATTCTCGGAGGAATTCCCGAAGGAACTTCCGGAGGAATGCCTGGAGAAACTTTCGGAGGAAATCCTGGAGGAACTTTCAGAGGAATCCCTGGAAAAGTTCCCGGAGGAATTTATGAAGGAACTTACTGAGGAATTCTTGGAGGAACTTCCGAATGAATTCCTGGAGGAATTTCCGAAAGAATTCCTGGATGATCTTCATGGAGGTATTTCCGAAGGAATATCTGATGGAATGTCCAGAGGAATTTCTTGATGAACTTCCCGACAAACTCATTAGGAAACTTCCGAAGAAATTCAATAGGCGCACACGTCTAATTGTTCCGCTGGGATAAGGACGCTCTGAAGTAGTGCGTTATCAAGATGAATACACAACTAGGTGTTTCAATCTGCCAAATTCACGATTCAGACACCTGGGATACTAAAATCCCAGAGAACCAGCGAGTTTGTTTTCGTTTTGCACTGAAAATAAATTTTTTACCCCCGTCTTCCTCAGGCAAACATAATTTTAATTCGATTTCTGTGCGATTCGATGTCAGTGCACTCTGATTATCAGCCGAACGCCCTACCAACTACACCACACACGATTGCCGTTGTCGCATGATGTTACGATTTAATAACATTCTTCCAAGGCATCAATGATTACTTTGTCTCAACATCTCAGGTCCTATAACCTAAAAGCAATGGTAACTGGTTCGATGAAAATGCTTGCCATCATGCAAACACAGACAAACAGACGTAACTCTTAATAAGAGTCAGTGGAAAAATTCTCGTCAACGAAAAAAAGTTTTGTCACTAGCGCCATCTGTTGCACAATCTACTCGAATCAATGACAGCGTTGATTTCCAATGGACAATGGATTACGAAAAAAAATGCATCTTAGTTAAAAGCTCAACAAACTGGACTCAGAATAATAGCAATGTACCTATATGAATTTCTTAATTATCATAGCTAGTTTTCTTTAGAATGTTGTAGAAAGAAAATAAACTTACTGATGTATTGTGTCTCTAATCTCTAGAGGGTCGAGTCTGAACCAACAACTTCTTGGATAATAAACGATCGAATCATTGTTTTCATGTATTTAAAAGGTAGTCGAATTTTCAATATTCCCTGACGAAATCACACGAGTCGAAACATGAGAGCTAAATCCGTGACACATCGCAGAAAGCAGAAGTGCAACCAATTCCTAAAACTAGGAGACTCGAGCCGCGTAATCCAGGGCAACGACAACCACGAGAGTAAAAGTTCTATTCACTATTCACTACTTCACCGTGTTCTTGCCGAGTACTCTTCAAAATAAGAATCCTGGGCATTTTTAAGTCACTGTGGAACCTTATAGTCATTCTGGCTAGCGGACAAACTCTAAAAACCACAGAGCAAATTTGGTTCTTCCCATGAAAAACCAAAAACAGGACATAGGGACGTAACTGTACTGATCGATTTCTTTTCGTCGATGTTTTCTTTTTATTATTGAATCGAATTGCGCTAGATTGTCGATGATTTAATGATTTGGTGTGATGAAGGATGATTGTATCTTGCAGCAGAATCAATCATCACGGCTAGAATTAGGTTGTTTGTGACTGTGATTCGATTCAAGAAACGCATTCATCGATGAAAAATAAAGCTTCGCTTCGGGTCGTTGATACTTCTGGCGTTAAATGCCAAATTTACTGACTGCTGCGCCTCTACATACATGCAGAATCACCCAAAAGGAATCTTTAGCGATAAATTTATTTAAAGTGTTACGTCTGTTTGCCTATTCGTTTGGTATTCGGAAGTCCATCGGGACCAGAAATGTTGAACCTTTTGTTGAGCACATTCGTATCTATCCAAACGGTTGGTTGGCAGGTTCCGCAAATCCGACTCGGGGAGCGCTTGCAAGTTTGAGCCCACTAAAAAGTGCCCCGGCGTTAGGGCTTCAAGGTCGTTGGGGTCATCCGACAACGCGACCAAAGGGCGAGAGTTCATACAGCTATCAATTTGAACTAACACTGTTTGCAGGTCTTCTTGCAGAAGCGAACTAGTTCCTATTTGGCGAACGAGGTGTTTTTTTGCCACCTTTACTGCGGCCTCCCAAAGGCCACCGAAGTTTGGGGTGCGCGGGGGGATCATATGCCTTTTTATCCCATTCGTTGCAAGACTGGTAGCGATACGAGCATTTTCGGTTTGATTTTTGAGCATTTGATAGAGAGCATGAAGTTCGTGTTTTTCTCCGGCAAAATTCGTGGCGTTATCCGAATAAATGTGTTCGGGTAACCCACGGCGAGCAATAAATCTGCGCAAGGCAGAGAGGAAGGATGATGAAGATAAATCTCCAACCAGCTCAATGTGAACAGCCTTAGTGCACGAAGAGTGCTATATAGGCCTTCGTAGGAGCTGACTTGCGAATTTTCGATTTAATAAATACCGGTCCGCAATAATCAATGCCAGTTGAGGAAAACGGTCGGCTTGGCGTTACTCGGCAGATGGTATTTGTTCTACAGGCTGAGCAATTGGTCTAGCATTAGCACGTGTACAGCGGTGGCAATTCCAAATAATGCTGCGTACTGCCATGGGTTGGCCAGAAGTTATTTCGAACCACCGCGAGGGTGTGCAAAATACCACCATGTAGCAGCTTGCGGTGAAAAGATGTTAGAAGCAAACGTGTAAAATGGTGAAACCCTGGTAGAAGAATGGGGTGTTTTGTTCCGTAGGGTTGCGCAGATAGTCTAAGCCTGCCACCGACTCGAATTACGCCAGTTGAATCCACAAACGGATTTAAAAGTTTCAGTGTGAATCGATTTGCAACTGATTTTCCCTTTTTCAGAGCCTGGAGCTCAACCTTGTAGCACTCAGCTTGCACCATCTTGATAAGACACGTGTTTGAGTGTTCTAGTTCTTCGGTAGATACATAGAATATCTGTGTTCCTTTTTTCTTTCTCCCGAACGTTGTTAACGAAGCGAAAGCAGTAAGCAATCGTACGAGTCAGGCGATGGTATGACGAGAATCGGGTAATTATTGGGTTAGGTGGCGACGTGGTTTGGACGACCAAACTGTTTATCCTTCGTTCCAGCAGCTCGTCGGTTCCTTGATCCGTCAAAATAGCATTTTGTTTCGACCATGAATGCTGTTCTTTCCGCAGCCAGGAAGGTCCATGTCTCCAAAGTTCGCTGGATGTAAATTTTTCGACTGCCATACCGCGTGAAAGAAGATCTGCAGGATTCTCAGTACCAGGAACGTGTCTCCATTTTGATCCATGGGTTAGAATTTGGACGTCTGCAACGCGATTGGACACAAAAGTCTTCCATGTTTGGGGTGGTGATTGAAGCCAATGCAGAACTACCATCAGGACCGGATTTAGCCGGAAGGGGGCCCCGGGGCCGACGGTATGTGGGGGCCCCAAAATGTACAAAAAAGGTTTGTTTTGGTGCATAAGAATTGTGGGGGCCCGGGGCCACGGCCCCCCGGCCCCCCCATAAATCCGGCCCTGACTACCATTGAGTCTGACCAATACCAGACGGAATCCGCTTCGATTGCTAATGTAGCACGGACCTTAGATGTTAAATGGGCAGCAATTTGTGCTGCACATAACTCTAATCGGGGAATACTACGCTTTTTTAATGGGGCCACCCGAGATTTTGCGGTTAACAGCTCAGTTTTCACACATCCGTGGGTGTTAACTGTACGAACATAAATGCACGCCCCATATGCATCATCAGATGCATCGGCAAAACAATGAAGCTGCACCACCCCCACCTCGAAAGCATAGCGATCTATTCTAAATTTGGATAAGGAAGACAATTCCTTGACGAAGGTCGCCCACTTAGTTTGGATGTCTGTAGGCACTTCCTCATCCCATTCCAGAGACAACATCCATAACTGTTGCATGATTATTTTGGCCCGAACCACTATTGGAGCAATTAATCCGAGTGAATCATACAAACGAGAAATCTCCGACAGTATTATGCGCTTTGGGATCTTGCTCTGCTTCATGCCTATATTCACGTCGAAACGAAACTGATCAGTCAATGGCTCCCAGCTGAGTCCCAATGTCTTAATCGTCTCGTCAGGGTCGAATGTACGATTGGACTGAGCAGCCAAATCCTCTTCGGGAACGCCATCAAGGACCTCTTGGAAATTGGAACAACATTTTCCCAACCGAAAGCCTCCACGATGAAGTAACTCAGTCATTTGCCGTCGTAATTGAATCGCCGAATCAACGGAATTTTCTCCTCGGATGAAATCGTCCATGTAAAAATCTTACTTCAAGGCATCAGCAGCGAGAGGATACGAACTTCGTCTTCGGCAAGCTGATGGAGAGTACGCGTTGCTAGAAACGACGATGGAGACAATCCATATGTCACTGTAGTGAGGACGTACTTGGTTATAGGAGCAACTTTACAGAAGCGAAACAGTACGCATTCAAGAGGCTGATCATCTGGATGGATACGAACCATGCGGTACATCTTTTCGATGTCCGCCAATAAAACTACTTTATACCTTCAGAATCGGAGAATAATCAGATACAGTTCATATTGTAGCACAGGACCTGTTAGCAATCCATCATTAAGGGAGTAACCTGTACTAGTTTTCGCTGAAGCGTCGAACACGCCACGGACCTTCGTGGTCATACTCGCTTCTTTTACAACTGGGTGATGTGGGAGAAAACAGGCCACGGAAGATGCTTCTTCATCTGGGGAAATCTCACACATGTGACCAAGGTTAACGAACTCTGACATAAAGGTGTGGTACCTTTCTTTCAGCAACTCATTCCGCTCCAGCTTTCTTTCGAGACCTTCCAACCGTCGTACAGCATTGGTGTAAGATTCGTCCAGCATATGAGAAAATCCATCCTTTTTAGGGTATTTGACCACATACCGACCAGAGGGATCTCTGGACACAGTTCTTTTATAGAAGTTTTCACAGTGTTGTTCTATCGGGGAAAGAACTTTCGTATCTACCTCTTCGATTCGCCAAAACTTCTCTATGTTCCTATCGAGCGATTCTAGTGTGGAAATATGACACAGCGGAGGGTCGGGAATTGGAGCATACGATGATTTTCCTGACACCAGCCAGCCAAACACGCTTTCCACAGGTGTCGGTGAGGATTCACCCAAATTCATCCGGCCACCCTTCAGAAAAGTATAGAAATATTCATCCCCGATTATCAGATCAATTCTCTGCGACACATTGTAGTCAGGATCCGCAAGATCAATGCCCTCGGGAATAAAACAATTGTTTTTCCGTATTGTAACCGCAGGCAGGCTTGTGGTGATGTTGCATAGAATCAGACACTCCATAAGAACCGAAAATTCTTCTAGTCGCGATCGAATTTCGGTGGAAACCAAGCCAACAGCACGTACCTGAGATTCCCCGACACCGAATATGGGTTGGTTTATTCGGCGTCGAACCAATCGCAATTGTTGGCAAAGTCGCTCACTCATCATCGTGCAAGGTGCTCTCTCCCATAACCATCTATTATGATGAGTACAACTGTAGAAAGGAATACATTCACACTGCGAGGGTCCGATACAGAGTTGGACGAGTTGATGTTTCAGTTTGTGCACCTATCGCCTCGACTTCACATCGTGCCGCGTTAGAAGTTGATCCTTGACGATGACCTTGACTGAGGTTAATGTTTCCGTTGTTGTTCGTCAGTGGTTCAAATCCTGGATGTAACAAGGTGTGATGCCGCTTTTGACAAACGCGGCAGGAAAATTTGGATCCACATTTGCGAACGAAGTGATCTCCGCGAAAGCAATTACTGCAAATCTTCTTGACGTTCACAACGTTCAGCCCATCCTTTAAGGGCATCTACTCAAACAAGGGACACTTTACCAACAGGTGTTGTTGGTTGCATGCATGGCAATTAGGTAGGTAGTTCTCAGTTGCAGCGTAACTATTAATTTGAGAAGAGGAAGGACCTTGGGACGACCTTGACTGCTTTGAGGGAAGGTTGTGCTTATTTTGGGGAGATAATGCAAATTGAACCGCAGTAATTGAAAGTGATTCAAAAGTGCGAATTTTCTTGTTGAGGAATTCAATCAAGTTGGCGTACGTGGGATCGTTACCAGCGGACATGAACTCCTCCCAATCCTTCAGGCTTTGCTCATCCACTCTTGAGCAAAGTAAATGAGCCAGTAAGCTGCTCCATTGCGTGGTTGGTTCACCCAATTGTTCCAGGATATTAACATGGCGTTGGAACTCCTCGACAACGACACAAAGCTTTGAAGCGGACTTGGCAAGCATCTTTGGTTGGTGCGTAATTGCTTGCAGGTGTTTCTTTTTCAATAAATATTTGTTGGCATATCTATTCAAAAGAGACTGGCATGCCACACTATAGTTTGCTGCGGTGATCGTGTGGGTTTCGATTAACCTGAGTGCATCACCTTTTAGTGCAGATCGGATATATTGAAATTTTTGAATACATGGAATATCCGCCGAGGAAATTCTTCTCCGACATCACGAACGTCCGCACTTACCGCATTAGCATTAGCATTAGCATTTAGCAGTTCGCACAAATTCGTAGGTGGTACAAGCCAAGACTATTGTATGAGAGTAGCATTACTTTCATCCGTTACCACAGATATTGATTTGGGACTAATCACTAACTCTTAGATGGAAGGAATGTACTCTCCAATAGTCGAGATCTGTCCTGGCCACGTCCTTGCGAATGCTGAGGAAGGGGAAGGATGGTTTGTTGGACACCTACTTAAGAAAGATGCAGAGAACTCTACGACCTCTCATAGGTGCCACGGGAGGTTTTGGGATTGTGTGGAAGGTTATAACAAGTAGAAATCGTTTTGGTATAACGTGAAACACAGAAAGAACTAAGATAGAAATACAAAGTAGGAAAGGGACGAGCCTGGAATTGAACCCACGACCTCCTGCTTATAAGGCAGAAGCGGTAGCCACTAGACCACCGAGCTCGTCACACGAACGTCCGCACTTACCGCAGTGCGAATATTGAATCCGACCACTACCTCGTTGCAGTATGCCTGCGCTCAAAACTCTCGACGGTGTACAACACGCGTCGAAGTCGGACGCCGCGGCTTAACATTGGGCGGCTACAAGATGGTAGACTAGCCCAGGAATACGCGCAGCAGCTGGAAGTGGCACTTCCAACGGACGAGCAGCTAGGCGCAGCGTCTCTTGAAGATGGCTGGAGAGATATTCGATCCGCCATTGGTAGCACCGCAACCGCTGCACTTGGCACGGTGCCCCCGGATCAGAGAAACGACTGGTATGACGGCGAATGTGAGCAGTTAGTGGAAGAGAAGAATGCAGCATGGGCGAGATTGCTGCAACACCGCACGAGGGCGAACGAGGCACGATATAAACAGGCGCGGAACAGACAAAACTCGATTTTCCGGAGGAAAAAGCGCCAGCAGGAAGATCGAGACCGTGAAGAAACGGAGCAACTGTATCGCGCTAATAACACACGAAAGTTCTATGAGAAGTTAAACCGTTCACGTAAGGGCCACGTGCCACAGCCTGATATGTGTAAGGACATAAACGGGAACCTTCTTACGAACGAGCGTGAGGTGATCCAAAGGTGGCGGCAGCACTACGAAGAACACCTGAATGGCCTTGTGGCAGACGAAGATGGCGGTATGGTGATGGGCCTGGGAGAACGCGCGCAGGACATAATTCTACCGGCTCCGGATCTCCAGGAAATCCAGGAGGAGATTGGCCGGCTGAAGAACAACAAAGTTGGGGTTGACCAACTACCAGGAGAGCTATTTAAACACGGTGGTGAGGCACTGGCTAGAGCGCTGCACTGGGTCATTACCAAGATTTGGGAGGAGGAAGTTTTGCCGCAGGAGTGGATGGAAGGTGTCGTGTGTCCCATCTACAAAAAGGGCGATAAGCTGGATTGTAGCAACTACCGCGCAATCACATTGCTGAACGCCGCCTACAAGGTACTCTCCCAAATTTTATGCCGTCGACTAGCACCAACTGCAAGGGAGTTCGTGGGGCAGTACCAGGCGGTTTTATGGGCGAACGCTCCACCACGGACCAGGTGTTCGCCATTCGCCAAGTACTGCAGAAATGCCGCGAATACAACGTGCCCACACATCATCTATTCATCGACTTCAAAGCCGCATATGATACAATCGATCGGGACCAGCTATAGCAGCTAATGCACGAACACGATTTTCCGGATAAACTGACACGGTTGATCAAAGCGACGATGGATCGGGTGATGTGCGTAGTTCGAGTTTCAGGGGCATTCTCGAGTCCCTTCGAAACCCGCAGAGGGTTACGGCAAGGTGATGGTCTTTCGTGTTTGCTATTCAACATCGCTTTGGAAGGGGTAATACGAAGAGCAGGGATTAACACGAGTGGTACAATTTTCAATAAGTCCGTCCAGCTATTTGGTTTCGCCGACGACATAGATATTGTGGCACGTAACTTTGAGAAGATGGAGGAAGCCTACATCAGACTGAAGAGGGAAGCTAAGCGGATCGGACTAGTCATCAACACGTCGAAGACGAAGTACATGATAGGAAGAGGTTCAAGAGAAGACAATGTGAGCCACCCACCGCGAGTTTGCATCGGTGGTGACGAAATCGAGGTGGTAGAAGAATTTGTGTACTTGGGCTCACTGGTGACTGCCGAAAATGACACCAGCAGAGAAATTCGGAGACGCATAGTGGCTGGAAATCGTACGTACTTTAGACTCCGCAAGACGCTCCGATCGAATAGAGTTCGCCGCCGTACCAAACTGACAATCTACAAAACGCTCATTAGACCGGTAGTCCTCTACGGACACGAGACCTGGACGATGCTCGTGGAGGACCAACGCGCACTTGGAGTTTTCGAAAGGAAAGTGCTGCGTACCATCTATGGTGGGGTGCAGATGGCGGACGGTACATGGAGGAGGCGAATGAACCACGAGTTGCATCAGCTGTTGGGAGAACCATCCATCGTTCACACCGCGAAAATCGGACGACTGCGATGGGCCGGGCACGTAGCCAGAATGTCGGACAGTAACCCGGTGAAAATGGTTCTCGACAACGATTCGACGGGCACAAGAAGGCGAGGTGCGCAGCGGGCAAGGTGGATCGATCAGGTGGAAGATGACTTGCGGACCCTCCGTAGACTGCGTGGTTGGCGACGTGTAGCCATGGACCGAGCCGAATGGAGAAGACTCTTTTAAACCGCACAGGCCACTTCGGCCTTAGTCTGATTAAATAATAATAATCCGCCGAGGAATGAATCAAAGAACTAAACGAATCATGAAACGTTAACCACTCGTTTAAATCTCCATCGAGCTGCGGGAGTGTAATTGTCGGAAGCTTATTCGGTACAGCAATCCGCGAATAAACCTCCCAGCGGGAGATAGGGTTAGGTATCGACATCGTCGTAGTACATCAAATAAAACGATATCCACACACTCGTGATCCTGGTCACGGCACCAAAATGTTCTGAATGGAATCGTATCACGGGCATAAATTTCGGAGGCAACACTTGATTACATACGACGCGAATATATACTTTTTAAGATTTTATTCCCGATATTGCTAGCCACTCTATTAGCACATGTTATTCACTGTGGCTTCTATGTAATTGTGGATGGTGACCGGTCTGACTGACGATAGAGAGAACAAGGAAGCAGTAAATCGCCAAAAAATAGATAATGTAGAGCTACACAATACTGCGTTTGATCTGCCAAGTATAATCTGGATTCTGTAGTATAGTTTAAATTCATATTATTGGTTGGAATAGTTTTTAATCCTAACAATTATAAAACAATGTTCTACAAAGTTGTTGAGGATGAGCATAGCTTTCATTTAGTTGTTGTTCCAATGAATTTCGTACATCGCACTCAGAGCTATGATTTTTAAGAAATATAAATAACAGTTGATCAGTCGATTTTAAGAAACTATTTGAAATTTGAACAGATCCTATAAATAACGATGATTTTCGCTTGTGATAATGTGTACGACGTCTCATATGACAATAGAATAGAAGAATTATTTATCAAGTGATATACTGCCCATGATCGCATATTTGTAACATTTGCATTTTGGTTGATTTTGTAAATCGTTTGTCAATCGTCTCCACAAACTCAACCATTTCCAGCTTACCACAGATAAGCAAGAAGATAGTAAAGTCCATTTTTCTGTTGTGGGATTAGATGCAATAAATTGAGTTTTCTGAACGATTCAGAGGCTTTTTACAAACAAAATATCATAGAATACATGAACTTGAAGCGTATTTACCTCGGATCTCCCAATATTCATCCCCAACCACAATGAGGTTAAAGTCTCGCATAACGTCTATCGCTCTTGCAAAAGGTGCATATAACATGCCCCGTCTCTACAAAACGCATTCTCTTTTCGTTGACACCAGCGGGACCGCTCGGCACATCAATCAATGCCACATCGATAGACAGTAATTCTCCCACCGTCCCATAATCCGGCTGCTACCTTACAAGCGCCAAATTAGATTACCACCTGCGCGCAAAGTTTGGATTGCTGACTCCGACGACCACAGGACCTCGCTTTAAACCGAACTCAGTGCACTCAGTGTGGGCTTCTCTGGCGCAACTGAGTTGGCTTCGTGAAAATTCCCAACGTCATCGATGATGCTGTCGCTGGCCTGCTGCTGTAGTCTGCTGCCCGCGCGTTACCCATAGGGACCATCTCTGACAAGATCTAGAGCGCTTTGGCAATTATAACAATGAATCGCTGTCGTGCTCATCGCTCCCATCGCCATCCCTCCCCGAAAACGTGTTAAAAATGCTACCTACGGGAACCTCGCGGCATTCACGAAATTAGAGTTCACGCTTCAATGTGCATCGCCCCAACACTGCCAAGCTCATTCGCTTTTTTCTATCGACCCGGCCAAAATTTACGCCCAACAAACGTCAATGATTCTTGACAGGATGCACCACAGAGGTTGGGCACAGTGGCCGAAAGGTGTATAAGGCATCATGTAATTTGTGCAGTAGTTTGAACCATATCCATGAAGAATCCATATTTTTGGAAACTTACCTAAATTATTCTCCCAAAACAAGTTTTTATGATATCCATGGCATTGGATCGGGTTGTATCAAACCTCGCATGCAAACCTATCAGAGTATTTGTTAAGCTGACTTATTATCGGTTTATTTGGTTTCGTTTTGCTACTCGTAAACTACTCTCGTTGATTCATCCTGGAACAAGTATATGAATTGTGTACAGCATTATAACTTTGACTCACCTAATCTTCCCAATTCAGTTCAGCTTGGTGACGGAAAAGAACACAATAAACATGGTGGTTAAATGTTTTTGTAAGCAAGTTAAAGTTGGCGAGTATACAGCGATTCATTTCTCGTGACAGGGGATTTAATGCAAAGACTTCTGGGATTGCCTGTCATAAGACGAGTTTAAACAATCCCATTGAATTCCACCACTTAATTGTATCCTGACAGATACGTATTTCGACCTCAACAGTAAGGCCGTCTTCAGTGTCTTGTACTTGACTCGACTGGTGGAATTCAATGGGATTGTTTAAACTCGTCTTATGACAGGTGAAAACATTCCACTAAAAAGCTCAAAATAATTTTCTTATCAATTCTGGGATTGATTTAATGCGATCTGTGGATATGTCCAAAAATATGTGAAAATGTGCATGGAATTAATGCAAGATTGCATTTAAATTTTGCACCCTCTGGTTGGGTGTTTTTGTATTTAATAAACAAAATTAAAGTGCGATCGAAAATTTCAACCACACAAATTTGTTGAGATTGATCTTCAATCATTATCACTGCTCAGCATCTGGACCGCATAACTTCAAACAACAGACTTTAGATTTAAGTCTTGGCTTTATTCGTTGACCCGCCACTGCAGGGCGTTGTTCGTCGAATGCTTGGTTGGATACAATTCGGACTGATCCTTGCAACGCATATTCCGCGAAAGTGCCCTGCGAAAAAAAAATAGCTAGCTATCTACACAATGATGCAGTTGCTTTTGCTACTGCTGCTGGGGCTGTTGGAATGGGGGATGCAGATTTTTTTTATTCCGAACGATGCACCCAAGCCTCATCATATTTAGAGTGAGCCTTAGTTCTCAGTACTTGTATATGCGTGATGGGTGGGGTGGTGGAATGGTTCCTGTTACCTACTCCGGGTTTGTTTCTGTGCGAGCCCTTGACGAACGTCGAGTACCTCAACGTGTGCGCTCTCTGGCGAAGCGCGGCAAAGTTAGAAAAGTATTGGGAAATAATTCGATTATGTGAAGAGTAGCAATTTTTTCCGCGCGTTTCCAATTTGCCGATCAGGGCACGATGTGTGGAGGACCCGGTAAAAGCCGAATTCAGGTGATGGGCTGCTCTGGCGATGATCAATTTTTAATTTTGAGGCTGGTACATGATACATTGTGTATTACAGGCTGCCAGCAGAAGTGCTTTCGGCGAGTGATAGTGTTATTTTTACAGCAATAAGTAAACATGTTTGATTATGAAATTATAAAACGATTGTTTCTTTCTTTGCGTTAAGTTAAACAAGTTTAATTTTGTTTGCGGAATTTTGTAAACGCTTGGCACAGTGTGTGGTGCTAGACGAATAGCACTGCGAACAATAACATATGATGCAATGCTCTCTATCATATCAATTTATTTTAAGAACAAAATGTTGCGTTTTAAAAATTTTTGTTTTAATCTTTGAGCTTTAATAAAAAAAAATACAAAATTGTAACTCCATTCTATCAGATATATATACAGCTCACTAATATTATTTTGCTTCACACTCGTATGAAGTTGGATGGACCGAGAATGATAATTCATCAAAATCTCATTTTAAAATAGTGATTATATAAAACTAGCCAGTAACCCAGTTTCCACGAACGTTTGGGGTCCCCATGTCTAATTCTACTGAATGCAGTCAGCGTGTTCATGGCCTTACGAGAAGTGTTGTTTTCGCTATTCTTTCTTCCGACATCTGCAATAAGTGACCAGACAACTGAAGCCTTATATTTTACACCAGCGGTTCTAAACCTTTTTCTTGAGAGGTACCTCTTCCAACTTTTGCATTGATTGAGGTACCCCCTATTTCTTGCTGTAAAAGAAAATAAGCGTAACTCACGAGATCCGTAAAAAAATGACCTGAAAACTAACGGGATATGTGGCTCTCCACAAGCTTCTTAGAGTGTTGAAAGGACGCTTCTGAGACACTTGAAAGAACGCTTCCGAGCCTCTTGAAAGGAGAATTCCGAATTTCTTGAAGGAAAGCTTGCCAGTCTCTTGAAAGAAGGCTTTCGCGCCTAGTGAAAGGATGCTCTTGGAAGGAGTCTTCTGGGCCTTTTAAAATAAGGCTCCTGACCCTCTTAAAAGAAGGCTTCCGGGCCTCTTAACAGGAAGCTTCCTGGCCTTTTGAAAGGAAGCTTACGGGGCTCTTGAATATAGGCCTCCAGGCCTTTTGAAAGGAGATTTCAAGGCCGCTTTATTGGAGACACCCGGGCCTCTTGAAAGGAGGCTTCCGGGCCTCTTGAAAGAAGGCTTCCGGGCCTCTTGAAAGCAGGCTTCCGGGCCTCTTGAAAGGAGGCTTCCGGGCTTCTTGAAAGGAGGCTTCCGGGCCTCTTGAAAGGAGGCTTCCGGGCCTCTTGAAAGGAGGCTTCCGGGCCTCTTGAAAGGAGGCTTCCGGGCCTCTTGAAAGGAGGCTTCCGGGCCTCTTGAAAGGAGGCCTGGGCCTCTTGAAAGGAGGCTTCTGGGCCTCTTGAAAGGAGGCTTCCGGGCCTCTTGAAAGGAGGCTTCTGGGCCTCTTGAAAGGAGGCTTCTGGCCTCTTGAAAGGAGGCTTCTGGGCCTCTTGAAAGGAGGCCTGGGCCTCTTGAAAGGAGGCTTCCTGGGCCTCTTGAAAGGAGGCTTCCAGGCCTCTTGAAAGGAGGCTTCCGGGCCTCTTGAAAGGAGGCTTCCGGGCCTCTTGAAAGGAGGCTTCCGGGCCTCTTGAAAGGAGGCTTCCGGGCCTCTTGAAAGGAGGCTTCCGGGCCTCTTGAAAGGAGGCTTCCGGGCCTCTTGAAAGGAGGCTTCCGGGCCTCTTGAAAGGAGGCTTGGGGGCCTCTTGAGAGGAGGCCTCCGGGCCTCTTGAAAGGGGGCTTCTAGGCCTCTTGAAACCAGGCTTCCGGACCTCTTGAAAGGAGGCTTCCGGCCTCTTGAAAGGAGGCTTCCGGGCCTCTTGAAAGGAGGCTTCCGGGCCTCTTGAAAGGAGGCTTCCGGGCCTCTTGAAAGGAGGCTTCCGGGCCTCTTGAAAGGAGGCTTCCGGGCCTCTTGAAAGGAGGCTTCCGGGCCTCTTGAAAGGAGGCTTCTGGGCCTCTTGAAAGGAGGCTTCCGGGCCTCTTGAAAGGAGGCTTCTGGGCCTCTTGAAAGGAGGCTTCCGGGCCTCTTGAAAGGAGGCTTCCGGGCCTCTTGAAAGGAGGCTTCCGGGCCTCTTGAAAGGAGGCTTCTGGGCCTCTTGAAAGGAGGCTTCTGGGCCTTTGGAAGGAGGCTTCTGGGCCTCTTGAAAGGAGGCTTCCGGGCCTCTTGAAAGGAGGCTTCCGGGCCTCTTGAAAGGAGGCTTCCGGGCCTCTTGAAAGGAGGCTTCCGGGCCTCTTGAAAGGAGGCTTCCGGGCCTCTTGAAAGGAGGCTTGGGCCTCTTGAAAGGAGGCCTGGGCCTCTTGAAAGGAGGCTTCCGGGCCTCTTGAAAGGAGGCTTCCGGGCCTCTTGAAAGGAGGCTTCCGGGCCTCTTGAAAGGAGGCTTCCGGGCCTCTTGAAAGGAGGCTTCCGGGCCTCTTGAAAGGAGGCTTCCGGGCCTCTTGAAAGGAGGCTTCCGGGCCTCTTGAAAGGAGGCTTCTGGGCCTCTTGAAAGGAGGCTTCCGGGCCTCTTGAAAGGAGGCTTCCGGGCCTCTTGAAAGGAGGCTTCCGGGCCTCTTGAAAGGAGGCTTCCGGGCCTCTTGAAAGGAGGCTTCTGGGCCTCTTGAAAGGAGGCTTCCGGGCCTCTTGAAAGGAGGCTTCCGGGCCTCTTGAAAGGAGGCTTCCGGGCCTCTTGAAAGGAGGCTTCCGGGCCTCTTGAAAGGAGGCTTCCGGGCCTCTTGAAAGGAGGCTTCCGGGCCTCTTGAAAGGAGGCTTCCGGCCCTTTTGAAAGGAGGCTTCCGGCCTCTTGAAAGGAGGCTTCTGGGCCAAAAGTACAAAACTTCGAATTTGTTAATTTGGATTTTTGTTCGAGGTACCCCCTGGGGCCAGCAAAGGTACCCCCAGGGGTACATGTACCCCGGGTTGAGAACCGCTGTTTTACTCGATTAATAATATTTTCTTCTTCATTCACTTGATACAGCTGAGCGCCACACACCATTTTCCTATCATACCGAGCATCGCACGCAGCACTATCCGTTCGAATAACCCAAAAGCTTTCCGGTTTGCTTCTTGTAAAGTTCTTGCTTCATATCCGTGAAGGGCCACTGGTTGAATCAAAGTTTCATATAGAGCCAATTTCGTTTCAGTTTACATGTTGCGATACCTAAGCTGGTTGTGTACTCCATAGAAGGCCCTATTTGCAGCAGCGTCTTCACGGGAAACATCATAGTCACATGCATTAGCATTGTTACGGTGTAATTCGTATATTGGACACTAGTGATACTCATGTTTGACTTTTGACATCCTTATCTAGGATGCTGTCAGAAATCAAGAAAGCGAGTGGTTTTTTATTCCAGTTTTAGCCAAAACTAACAAATGCATGACGATTACTACTCTTGGCCACGCCCATCTTCACCGTAACTAGCTAGGGAGAGGAATGAAGTATTGATGTGGTACTTACTTAACGAGAGGCCACCAATGGTGGAAATACTCGCTTCAAGAGAAAAGCCTAGTACGGAGAACTGCGAAAGGTCGAAAGGAAAAGGAAAAAGGTGAAGGAAAATTTGATCAAATTACCAAAGCAATTTTGACAATTGATAAAAGTAGTAGATAAAGTAGGCGAAAAAATTATGTTTTGTGTTGTCACCAAGCAGGTAGGTAGGCTAGATGTACCAGTTGTGGCTATAGCACCAGTTGTCGCACTAGTGCTTTATATGCCAAATGGCCAATCAAATCACCGCAAACCAAGTTTATATCGATAAAGCATATTCATATGATACGATAACACCTTTGATTTTCTTCAAAACAAGCAAAGCATAAATGTAAAAATTGATTTTGCTTAATTTTTGACGTCCTTTGCACCAGTTATCGCACTAGTGGTCCCTATTTGGCCAGTCCCATAAGAAAACAATGGGATTTGCCAAATAAGGAACCAAAATTAAGAATAGTGCCATAACTGGTGCATGCGTTCCTATTATGGATTAATCAATTTTGAGGATAATAACAAATTTTATTGTGGTTTTCACAGCTATTCTAAGGAGCAGGAAGTAAAACCTTTCGTTTGATATATAAAGTCCACCCACATGCCTTTTACTTATTTTTTTAAAAATTGTTGTTCTTATGTATGGCGACAATTGGTACACCCACCCTAATTGTAAATAATAGCTGCAACTTTTTTTTTATAAAAAAAAACATCTCTTGTAGCAATGTTGGATTAAAATCATTACAAGGACTTCTGGAGGAACACTACTCCTAAAAAGTGAACGGATGTGTATTCCTCCTCGCTCGTATCAACGTAGGGGTACAGCTAAAGATACTGAATGATGCGGAAGGTACGGAAGGTAGTATAGTACTTGCCCCCCATGGATCCTGGATTAACATATGGATACTGAAAAAAAAGTAAGCTGGATCGATTGGGCTCATAACTACCCTCAGCGCCTGTTGTATTCTCGTGTGCTTTGTGTTCAACGCCAGGATGTGGAGATTGCCAAGTTTTCGTTCTGCTTCCAATGCAATTCAAACACGCGTTCAATAGACCTGTTCTTGTCCAGTTGAAGCCATATCCCCGACCCATGCGAGAACTTCCTTGGAATAAAAAAGCCAGCTTCGTAAATGGAAACCTCCGAGAGAGTGGACATTCCTTCATGAATTCGTCCGGAAGTTCCTTAAGAAATTCCTCCCGAAGATCTTTTAGGAATACCTTCAGAAGTTCCTTCTCGGAGACGAGCCAGCCTCAGGCTGCAAGTCTCTTAAATAAAGACAAAAAAAAAGAAGTTCCTTCAATTACACAGGAAATTCCTTAAAGAATTTATTCAAAAAATCCTCCAGTGATTCAAACCAGCTACGAAATTGTGCACGATTTTTTACAGAATTTTTTTAAAAATATTTTCCAAGAACTGAACTCTTTTGGGAACTCCTTCGGAAATTCGGATATGGTTTTCTAGGTGAGTCCATGGAGAAATTTTGAGAGATTAAGCTTGAAAAATCTCAAAAGACTTTTAGCTGAAAATTATGGGATAAATACTGGAGCAGCTTAACGGGGAATTTAACTCCTTTAATTAAATTAAATTCCTCCGGAAGTTCCTCCAGGAATTCCTCCGGAAGTTCCTCCAGGAGTTCCTCCGGAAGTTCCTCCAGGAATTCCTTCGGAAGTTTCTCCAGAAATTCCTGCGGAAATTCCTCCAGGAATTCCTGCGGAAATTCCTCCAGGAATTCCTGCGGAAATTCCTCCAGGAATTCCTGCGGAAGTTCCTCCAGGAATTCCTGCGGAAATTCCTCCAGGAATTCCTGCGGAAGTTCCTCCAGGAATTACTGCGGAAATTCCTCCAGGAATTCCTGCGGAAATTCCTCCAGGAATTCCTGCGAAAATTCCTCCAGGAATTCCTGCGAAAATTCCTTCAGGAATTCCTGCGGAAATTCCTCCAGGAATTCCTGCGGAAATTCCTCCAGGAATTCCTGCGGAAATTCCTCCAGGAATTCCTGCGGAAATTCCTCCAGGAATTCCTGCGGAAATTCCTCCTGGAATTCCTGCGGAAATTCCTCCAGGAATTCCTGTGGAAATTCCTTTAAATTTTATTTTCAAATAAATAAACTTTAGAGAAAAAATTTCAACAATTTTATGTACGCATACATTGAAGGAAGGGATGAATATTGAATGCATTAAAAACAACCGAGCCAACAATTAAATTTCCTTTGAAATTTTCGAATCTAGTCAACTAATCCATACTGTACGCTCAATTTTGAGGGTGACTGTATATCGTTTGTGTTATATTGTGTCTGTTTTATTTGTTGATTCTGTGTCTGGACTCAAGATAAAAACCTAAAGGTAGGCAATGAAATGCTTAGTTGTGAGGAACTTTCTAAGCAATTTCTGGAGGAACTTCGTAAGCAATTCCTGGTGGAACTTCCGGGAGAATTCCTGGAGGAACTTCCGGAGGAATTCCTGGAGGAACTTTCGGAGGAACTTCCGTAGGAATTCTTGGAGGAACTTCAGCAGGAACTCCTGGAGGAACTTCCGCAGGAATTCCTGGAAGAACTTCCGGAAGAATTCCTGAAGAAACTTCCAGACGAATTCCTGGAGGAGCTTCCGGAGGCAACAGCGTCACTCTGGCGGGCTGAATTGGGCAATTGTTTCTCTCAGAGAGTGCTACCACTTGCTTTTTTAATGGAAACCCCTTCTCTCAGACCTTAAGGATGCTTTGAGAACTTCCGGAGCTCAAGGAAAATTTGCACTTATTACCGAAGTAATTTTGACAACTAACACGTAATAAAAAAAAGTAGGCGATCTGGTTACTGTTCATTCACTTCTTCACGCCAATTTTTCAAAATGTCATCCAGAAGGTAAGGAAGCAATAATTTTATGAAATTACTATAATATATTTTTTTTTTTTTGGTTTCATGATAAACGTGACAATTGCTGCCTCGACCATTGTGCTTTTAAAAAAGCTGCAGCAAGCAAAGCGACGTAGGCGGGATGCAAAATTCCACGTACATCCGTTTCTCATCGAAAGGAACCTGAAAGGTAGATTTGCGACAGACGTGAGTGCATTTTAGTTTTTTATAATTATAATTATACTATTATTGCGCGTTTTTAGTAATTAGCGGTTCGACGAAAAACGAAACAAGGAATGACGGTTAAAACTTATAAAACTATACTTGACGAAAAAAAAACATAATTTCGAACCCTTGAAAAAGATCCAATAATGATCGAAATGTTGGAGAAAGAAAACATATAGTTGTTTTTCATTCACAATATAGACTGAAACGCCAAATAACCACCGAAAAGTACATTGTTAACAGTCGACATAATTCAAACATATTCAGAACAGACGTTAACAGATTTTCGCTAGACAAAATTAAAAAAATGAAGGGTATTTTTAATTACCGATTCCTAAAAAAACATTATTTGTTCATTGCGCTAATAGTACGCAATGGAAAGTAGGAACTCTAAAATACATGTTACATATAAATTAATTAGAGTCAGTAGTTGGGTTAGCGTTTAAGTTGGATTTGAAAACCATGCAGTACATACTACAACGGGAATCAGCTCACTACCCCATTGCGCCTTTTGTCTACAGGTATCTTACTCTATTCGGGCACCTCGAATCAATTAATGCCATTTGGCATCAACGATTCGATATCTGTGTCTGAAACAAACTTGGGACAAATCACAACTAAGCATTTTATTGCCTACTTTCAGGCTTTCATCTTGAGTCCAGTCACAGAATCAACAAATAAAACAGACACAATATAACACAAACGATATATACTCGATCGAATATTTACAACTATTCGAACAAAATAAAACCAACCGTAACAAGGGTACCAGCCACTAACATCCAACTCCTGGCAGCATTTTTCTCGTCCGTCACTCGCTGGCCCTATTCATCAAACCAACCACTTCGTTGGCGTCGCCGTGCATTTCCCAACACGTGCCCAGATGGCAAAGCTGGACGCATCTACAAATACAAACCGTGATGGGCTGACAGCAACTGATGTCGAAGACTACGTCGAATCGAATAAGTATGCTGGTAGAACTAGACTTTGAAACCCACCGGATTGGTAGCACTCGCTTGTCGCTAGCAGAGCCAAACCCTTTTGGTCCATTCTCTGTCATGGAGTCCATACTGAGCTGCATCGATGATCCGTGTACTGGATGCCGGAATGCGACAGTTTGCTCTCGGCTTAACAAGCCAAACCCTTTACCGAAACAGTATAAACCGAACCCAAGCGTCGTACCTTTGTGTCGGATCTTCATGGCATTGTCGTCTAATTCAAGTAGAGTGGCTTTATATTTCACTTTCCGAGGCTAGGGAATGAATCCATAGCACTGGTTCTCACGTAAAGCACCGATTCCAGAGTGTAAACGGTTTGTCCGTTCAAACGACATTTGATCATTCAACTACTATGTAAGGCAGCCAATTTAAGATCAAGTGAAAAGAGTAGCGGCCGAGCCATACCGAATCTATCGCCGCAGTTAACCGCCCGACAATCCGTTTCAAAGAATCTTCCAATCTGATCGGGAAATCCAAAAGAGTGGTCTCTGTGTCCGTCAACGTTCAACCATCGCTTCACCAAAGAAGATAAAGAGGTAGAAATAAAGAAAATATTAGACACTTTCGTAAATTTCGCCATCAGCGTTGGAAACTTCTACGCAACCGAGGACGCATGAGGACTTGGAGAATACCAGACTAGAAGAGCATAACTAAAACTTAACACAATTTCAACATATTGTGATCTTTATAACATACTTTAGTACAATTTTGTTCTTAGTAGCCATTATCTTTCAAATGTTGTAACAGGATTTTAACATAATAAGATTTAAGAAATGTTTAATACCGAATTGCCCAACAGTAGGCAATTAAAAAAGATGTAGCAAAGTCTCCTGCCATATAGGTAGATATCATAAACGCTGATATAATTTGAAAAAGTTGTCTAATTTGTAATGTTCTTAGTTTCATGTTCTTGAAAAATATTTTTGTTCAGAAATAAACTGATATTTCTGAATGTTGATCAAAATCTGGAGACCTATCACGACCTGTAACTGCACAGTAAACAATATATTTTGTATCTGATTATGTTATAAATTTCTAACAAAATATGTTATATTTTTGATAAAATTGTAACAAAATTTGATAGTTTTTTGTTTCGAGTAGTGTAATTTTTGATAGAAATTTAGATATTTTAACAACATCCTTCACCATATTTCTAACAAATTTTATTATAAAATTTTTGTATAACATATTAACATATGATGATATAATTTTGATATGAACTTCTAGTCGGGTACTTCTACAATATGACCTTCCCCACCAACTCGTCAACAAGTTTCCACAATCCATCAAGTTAAATTGAACGCTGCATCGAATGTCGCAACCCGAATACCACTGCCGATGAACAAGACGACGCAACCATTTCCGAGCGATGGCAAACCTAGCTCCAAATTATGCTATCAATCGAAAAGGTAGGCGATCCTCGGTGCTTCCTCAGTTCCTCAGAAAAAGTATTTATTTTACAAGTTTGTGCATGTCAGTGAAAACGGTAAAGTGTTCGCATGCTACACGCGCTTCAACCATGAGGACGTCGTTGAATGCAATTTAGAGTAGACAATCGCTAAAAAATCGCTACAAGCGACGTACTCTCTGAAGCCCTCGCGATTTTCGGTTGAGTTTCTGGTGTGATTCTTATGAGGTCCTGTGATGGATCAGATCTGATCATCGTCGCTACATTTGTAGCGTTACGAGTAAGCGAGATTCTGGAGATGACGGGGATGGCTGACTGGAGATGCGTTTCTACTGACAAGCTAAAGCAAAATGGTTCAACGATCCTGTATTTCTCAAACTTCCAGAAGATCCTTGACCAACTGCGCCAAACGGCTCACGAACCAGTGACCTTGAATACCATCCGATTGCAGCACACTTCAATGCAACCGTTCCAACCGACCAATTCGTTGAGTTTGAAGATACTGCTGACACAGTTGCATGCCTATAGCAAGTCCAATGCATCAACAATCTGGACCAGTATGGAATTTAGTGAATGCGAGACCGCATCACACCAACTGCGACTACGCACCCGATTACGCCAAACATCAAATTTTCAGAGTTTCCTCAGGAAATTCTTCGGATAGTTCTTAGGAAACTCTTTGGAAAATGTTATGGAAATTATTCCTGAAACTCTCAGGAAATTCTTCAGAAAATTCTCAAGAAAATATTCGGAAAATTCTACAGAAACTTTTCGGTTCTTCCTTGGAAAGTGTTTTGGAGTTTTTATTTGGAAATTTCTTCAGATAGCTCTTAAAGAATTCTGCTGAAGTTTTGTTTTGAAAATTATTTGTAAATTTAATGGGAATTCTTTAGACAATTCTAGAAGAAGCTTCGGAAAATAATAGTGAAATTCCGAGGATTTTTTTTGTTTTTTATTTTTTCTGGAGCTTTGTACTAGTTCCTTCGGGAATAATTTTGAAAATCATCAGGAAATTGTTTGGATTTTTTATAAGAAATTCTTCGTAAATGTGTTGTGAACCTCTTCTCAAAAATCATCGGAAAATTCTCAAGAAATTCTACAGAAATGTTTAAGAAATCAAGAAAATCTTGCAAAACAATTGGAAAAAAGTTCTCTTCTTCAGGAAAATTTTTGGTTGATCCTCGTGACATCCTTGAAAACATCCTGGAATATTCTCCGATGAATTCTTCTCAAAATAACCAGCACATTTTTGGGAAAACCTCCAAGACATTTTCCGGAAAATGCTCGGAAAATTCTTCAAAATACTGGCAGCAAATTTTCCGGGAGATTGTGTGAAATTTATTTGGAAAGTCCTAAGAAAATTCATCAAAAATTCCTAAGAAAGATCTTTGATAAACTCTTCGAAAAATTATTCAGGAAATTCTTCAGGAAACTCTTAGAAAATTCTTCGCAAAATTTCTGGGAAATTCTTCGTGAAATGCTCGTGAATTTCTTTAGAACATTCTAATGATATTATTCGGTAAATTTTAGGAAAATTCCACAAAAAGTTTTCAGGAATTATTTGGGAAATTTAAAGAAAATCCTATGAAAAAATTTCGGAAAAATCTTCAGAAAATTTTTGAGAAATTACGAGGAAACTTTTCGGTATTCTTCGAAAAATTTTTGAAAGTTCGAAAAAATCTTCTGAAATTTTTCGGAAAATTCTTAGAAAACTCTACCCATTTTTTTTGGAAAAATCTTTAGAAAACTTTTGGAAAATTATTCAGAAGTTGGTTGTGAAATTCTTTAAAATATTCTGCTGAGTTCTTTGAAAAATTACGGAGAATTCTTGTTAATTTTTGAAAAATTGTCGGGAAGTTCTTTGAATAATTCTCTGGAAATTCTTTTCAGAATTGTCGGATATTTTTTGTTGAAAACTTTATGGAAATTCTTCGAAAAATTCTCAGAAAGATGCTTTTTCGGGAGATTGTTCGATTTTTTTTCGGATAATTCTAAGATAACTTGTCGAAATATTCAGGAAGTTCTTCTAAAAGATAGTCAAGAAATTCTTTGAATAATTCTCAGCAAATTCTGCAGAGTTTTTTGGGATTTTTTTTAAATCTCAAGAAATTTGAAAAAATTATTTGGCCAATTCTTTAGAAACTTCTCAAGAAATTCTTCGGGAAATTCTTGGAAAACTGCTGCAAACTCTTCCATAAATACATAAATAACTACTCTTCTATAAATAATGGAAAATATTCGGAAAATTTTCTCAGAAAATTGTTCGGATAGTTTTATTTGTTCATGTTTTTTATTTGCTTGTTTATTTATCCAAATGGCCCAACTGTGGTCATATTGTACTAATTAATAAGACCTCATGGAATGAGCATGACGACCGTCGATTTCGTAGTTGCTACTCCGTGATCGACCAGAACAATCGCAATTGCACAGGGAACCAAGGGATTTACTCTTCAACCTGAATGTGCACAGTCTGAGAGCTCTAATATTTTGGATGGTCGATAACAGCGCTGGCCGCGTCCTCACGGTCATCAGGGATGGGAAGGAATTGATGATGCAGTTACTCGCCCACTGTAAGCCGAGAACACCTCTGCACTCGCCACGAGTTCCTGCGAACATTTTATTGGAATCGGGGGGTTAGGTTTTTATGGCACAGGTTTGTCTTAGTTAACGGGTTGCTATTGTGATAGTAATGAAAGGGTGAGGTATATTCTATTTGGATGCTGAGAAACGATGATTTAATGCTCATTTCAAATTCCATCAGTTACCCGCTAGAACTTATCAAGTTGTAGGTATAGGGATAGGTATGAAAGAATTCCCATTTCCAGTTTTAGCGATTGCTATAACATGAGGAATATATGAAAACATACAAAGTAGGAGGAACGGAACGGGCCTGGGATTGAATCCACGTCCTTCTGCTTATGAGGCAGAAGCAGTAGCCATATATTAATAAAACCACGTGGATTAAAAAAAATGAAAATTTTCAGGAAACTTTTTGGTAAATTCTTTGGAAAATTCTCAGGAAAATCTTTGAGAAAATTCGAGTAGACTTTCGACATTTTTCGAAAACTTTGCAGGTTATTTTGAAAATTTTAAGAAAATTATTGGATTTGGCAAATTCTTGTGAAATTCTTCGGAAAATTCTTAAGAAAATTCTCAAGAACTTTTCCTACGCAGACTTTTAGGAAATTCCTCGGAAAACTTTTGGAAAATCTTCAGAAAATTGTTGTGAAATTCTATGGAACATTCTGCAGAAGTTCTTTCAGAAATTGTAAGGAAAATCTATGGAAAATCATATTTAAAAAACACTGAAAACTTTTTAAGAAAACTCTCAGGAAATTTTCCGGAAAATTATTGGAATATTTGTCGGAAATTTTTTCGAAAAATTTTCGGAAAACTTTCTTGCAGGTTGTACTGATTTTTTTTTAATTAATACTAAAATATCGTGAATGTCCACTAAACCGATTGGTACTACTAAAAAAATGTTAATGATATAAGAAAAGTTGTGAGGTAAAAACATCGTCTAATTGTGGATTTCAGGGAAAGATTTAACTGATTTAGAAACGATCCTCCTTTTCCAATATGGCCGTCATAAATTTCTATTAGAAAAATGTTGCTCAATATGCAACGCCGTTTTGAACTCTTAGCAAACAAACAATCATATTGGGGTAATTCATTTGACCATATCATTACCGAAAATTGAAGCTTTATTCGAATGTTGGATGAGGATTTTTACGCTTTTCATCACAATCATAGCTCTGTTCATAAGTTGAATCGGCATTTGACGTTTTAAGCTTTTTCGGCAGATTTTTGAGAGGTTTATTGATAGCAATAAGAACGCCAATAAGACTGAGTATCTAGCCAGTGTTGTCCTAAACTCTGAGCAAACTATTCTGCTCTTTGATTTAACTCCATTTAAACGAATTTACAATCTAAATTAAAAAAGTGCAACTAATATAAGAATATTTGAATTTTCTAAATGTCATGTCAAACTGTCAAAAAAATGCACGCCAGAGCCACAGAAGTGCGTGTGCTGAAAATACAATCCAGTAAAAACACACTTGACTGGGATTGTTTAAGCATTATCAGCGTGCAAGTTTCAGTGACTCAAATGTTCAAATGATCAATAACGGCTCTGTAGTTAGTTAGGGAGAAGCGAAGAGTATTAGTAGGTGGTTTTTGCTGACTGATTTGGTTGTAGCAACTATAATGTGATTTGATTTGATTGCATAAAAGTTACAGAAACTTGTATATGATAAGTGTGCTGCTCGGGACCTCTGCGTCTACACAATAACCACAGGAAAGTCGGTAGGCATCGTTGGATCTGGATTTTCTCTGATAAGTAATACGACCGTTCCAGTTTTTTACACAATGATTTTAACGAACGGTAACAAATGCGAACGAAAAATCTGCGAAGGTTATTTGAAAATATCTCGGGAAATTCATTGAGTTGTTTGGAAATATTTTAGATTTTTTTTTCTAAAAAAAAACTTTTGAGATTTTTTTAGGAAAATACTCTGGACTTTTGACAATTTTTAACGGGGCATTTTTTTTTAAATCCGTTAGAATTTTCTTCTATTTTTTGGGAATTTTCAAGTTTTTTTTGTTGAAATTTCCTTAGGAATTAATTAAGAATTCTTAGTAAATTCGGCAAAATTCTCTTGAAATTGCAGGAATTTTCCGAAACTTCCTTATGATACGTTTATTAAACGTTTATAAAATTCGTCGGTAAATACTTCCAAATTTCATTCTAAATTTCTATTCTGTAATTGAAACAATGCGCTATTGAATAATGTAGATTCTATCAAATTTGAACTGGTTGCAAAAATGTCGGCGGCGGCGTGACGTGGTTGCACACACCTATACATGATATCGTAATTACGAAATTCAATAGAAACAAAGTATTCCGAAGCTTCGAATAGCCTCCATCATCGTCTGGAATGACTGCCAACGCTGCATGGACCACAGAGCCGCTCCATAAGTTCCGATCATGGAAGATCTACTGGCAGCTGAACTCGATGTCTTCGCCTGTCCTTCTACCCATGTCGGTGTTGATTTATTCGTACCATACGAGGCTGTTGTTGGAGCCTTCCTTAGCCGTGCGGTAAGACCTAAAACCTAGGCAAGATCATGCAGAACATGGCTGGGTTCAATTTCTGGTCTGGTCTAGGAAATTTTCGGGTAGAATATACAAATGCAAAAATGGTATCTTGACTTGGAAACCTCGCAGTTAATAACTGTGGAAGTGCTTAATGAACATTAAGCTGCAAGGCGGCAATGTCCCAGTGCGGGATGTAATGCCAATAAAAAGAATAAAAAGAAACTGTCATTGGCAGTCGTACAGAACAGCGTTGCCCACTTGCCTCCTCACGATCCGCGAAATTCAGATACTTGGCAGACGACATTAATATCATAGCACGTAACCTTGAAAGGCTGGGGGAGCCTACATCGGATTTAAGATTAGATTTATGATGGGGTTAAGGTGGAAGACGGCACATGGAGGAGGTGAATGACCCACGAGTTGCATCAGCTGTTGGGAGAACCATCCATCGTTCACACCGCGAAAATTAGAAGACTGCGGGAGGCCGGATATGCATCTAGAATGTCGGGCAATAGCCCGTTGGAAATGCTTCCCGACAACAATCTGACGAGCATAAAAAAGCGATGTGTGCAACGAGACAGGTGGATCGATCAGGTGGAAGACGATTGCAAGACTCTCCGTAGACCGCGTGGTAGGCGACTCGCAGGCTCTGTTATGAACAGAGTTGGGTGAAGATGACTTTTATGTACTGCAGAGACCACACCGATCTGAAAAAAAAATCTCCGATACGGGAACCTGCGTGTTGCCGCAAGGTCGTGTTTATTTTTGCATGCATCGACTCTGGGAGCCTTGCTAGATTTTATAATGCAATCTTCTGCAGTGATGTGACTTTGTCGTTGACCCAAGAAACTTGTCGCATTCTCGGCGGCTCATTTCAAGATGATGATAGTTGTTCGAATCTTGAAAAAGTTGGTCGAAGTGTTCGAACCATCCTTTGATTCCCATCCGTTGATTGCCACCTATGCCTATGTAGGAAACCAACTCTTCGGTGCCGGGGAGGGTCACCATCCTCAATACCGTAATAAACAATCCCTGTCCCGACAGTATTTTGTGTTCTCTAAAGTCTAGCCGACAGACTTCACTCATTCTCCGGATATCGAGCTTTGAGTTGTGCCCCTTGCCTTACTTAGCTTACGTTGAATCATTTAATGCTCCAATTCGTATCTGACAAATTCTGTTTTTTAAGAGACTGTGAAAGTGTGCGACCGTATCGCACACTATTTTTTGTACACATATTAACGCTCCCGTCGACGCAAATCGCTCAAATAGACGAGAAAAAAAATTTGCATTTGAAAAAAGCTTCTTGGTTGTAGACTAAGCTTGACTAAGCAGGACGGTAGGGCTGAATAACTCAAGTATCACAAAAAATAAAATGTTTTCAGGTGATAGTAAATTGAGATTTTAGGGGAACAATTAGACACTTGTCATGCGTAACCGAGACCCCTCTGAGCGCTGATATAGCAAATCTGCACCTGCGGGAGTGCAAAATGTTGGCTTTGGGGGAGTTGATAGTAACTTCATACAAAAAGTCCTTACTGTTAAATTAGTAAG
This sequence comes from Armigeres subalbatus, assembly GCF_024139115.2. Taxonomy (NCBI): domain Eukaryota; kingdom Metazoa; phylum Arthropoda; class Insecta; order Diptera; family Culicidae; genus Armigeres; species Armigeres subalbatus. The sequence continues at coordinate 79,743,879 of NC_085139.1, read as the reverse complement.
GGTATGCGATAACACACTTTTTCCTAACGATACGAAACGAAACGAAATTTAAAATGTCTATGTTGATTCGAAACGAATCGAAACGAAATATAGATTTACTTCCGAGATTTCGAAACGATACGAAACCAAGGTCCATTGAATTCGAAATTTTACGAAACGAAACGAAATTTTAATTTTTTTTCCGCGGAATTTTTTTTGAGTTGGTTTTATATTATATAGGGGAAAAGACGGCTTTGGCAGGTTTTGTTCTATTGTTGGCAGGGGGGTTTTGTCGACCGAATTTTATGAAATTTGGCCACAATATTCTTTGATATGCAAAGAATGTTTAGGCCAAATTTGAGCATAATCAGTCATAAAAAACCCCCTGACAATAATTGAACAAAACCTGCCGAAGCCGTCATTCCCTCTATACGCAATTCTAATTTAACTTTTTCGAAGCTAAATATCTGTTTTGCAACCAATAGAGCTATAATTACAGAAGAAGTAGTATGTGATAAATTGCCGCGTTCCCGTTGGCGTTAAGGTCACTCCTGGCGGAATCCAATTTTCAAAGTACTCGCGTTTTCAAGGGCACACCATTCGATACGGAAGCAACGCACAACTGTCATTTTTATTTTTTCAGCTTTGTTGCGTCGCAGCATGCGTAAAAAAATAAAAATGACAGTTGTGCGTTGCTTCCGTATCGAATGGTGTGCCCTTGAAAACGCGAGTACTTTGAAAATTGGATTCCGTCAGGAGTGACCTTAAGGCGATACCCCAGCATTTGTGTCAGACCCGTAACGCTGGGTAGACACCTTTACGTGGTGTGTTACGGGGTAAGATCTACCACGGTTATATTGCCAGCTACAGGCAAATCCTGACCCAACGAATACCTTCCTCATCGTCCAACTCCGTGGTTATGAGGGTGGCGCTAAGTCGGTTGCCTCTCGTTAAGTAAGTACCACATCAATACTTCCTTCCTCTCCCTAGTTACGGTGAAGATGGGCGTGGCCCGGAGTAGCAATTCTCATGCTTTTGTTATTTTTGTTTAAGACTGGAATCAAGGACCACTCCCATTCTTGATTTCTGATAGCATTCTAGATAAGGATCTCAGCATTTTTGTCGCTTTCAAATTAATTCATCGTGGAGCGAGTGGTCCTGAATTTGATCTTTTTTTTATTAGTTCAGTTTTATATCAGTAAGTATGTAAAAATATAGAAATTGTTTTGTGATTGTCCCTGTATATGTGTATGCATATGAGGCATGCAAAAAGCCCACGACTCCGCAATGTTCCTTACATATTGTGCAAATAGTAAAAAATGATTAATTGTACACATCGTAGTTGCTAATCATGATTGGCCAAGAAACAGCGAATATGCAGAGCTTACCAATTGAATAATCTTCTTGGGATAAAAAAATCTAATTATTCCTACTTCGAAGTTTCTAATTCATTACCAATAACGATGTTGGTCACGTCCTTACAGTCTTCACATTTTTTAATTTGAGCACATTTGAGTGGCTGCTTAACCAAATCGGTCCAAATTGAGCTGCTAGGGTTGACACTTATTGTTATGAGAGACAGAAGAATGCTCTGCATATCCGTGAGCGCCACGGGAAAGAAATCGTTGGTTAGTTGAAAAGGTAATTCATGTGAAGTCACCTTGGTAAGCGACTAAACGAAGTTATTTTGGAAAACCGAAGACGAAAACCGTGTTTCAAATCAATCCGACGCATAATCATTGTGCTTCGTTTAATAAACTTCTACAACACGATCGCTTCTGCACTACATAATTTTGTGCTCTTCGATGCAGACATTATTTTTTTCATCTCGTATTCTCCCGCACTAGCTAGCATGACCAGCATCAAGACGATCGATAGCACACTGATTAAAAAAAAATCTGTTCGCGAGGCAGATTTTTTCAGTTTGCGTTTCCTAGACTAACTCCCGTCCCGTGACCAGCAACAACACGATCGATTCTGCACTCATATTGTGCAAATAGTCAAATAATATAACAGAGTTTAAATCTTGGGGGCTGTATGTACATTTCGATGATTCGCCGAATATTGACTGTTGTGTGGAGTACCTTCAATCCTCTGAACTTTTTATTCTTACTTTTAGGTAAGATTCGAATTGTTGCTTAAACGTAAAACGTTGAATTATTTTTTTCTTAGGGCCTTCCTAACTCTTAAGCGGTGCTTACTCTTGCGCTTAAACCTGATTTGAGGCCTAAGCGGAGGTGAACAAATTGACCTTTAATAAGAAAGAGGCGCTAAAAACTTAAAAGGGCCCTAGAAATCCACGCCCCGACTTTGCCGCTTTAACAAAGTTATACTTATCTGATTTATATCCAATTAAATTCACACTCTAAGCCTGACGTCTTAAATATTGAGTCGGATCACTTTTGTAAAACATAAGATAGAATAGTTAAAGATACTTTTCGTTTTCTTTTAGATATTTCTAACAAAACACCGAAGACGTTTCATAGAAGAAAACTAAACACGTATGTGTCGACTCATAATGGGATTATGTAGTAAGCGTTAATAGAAAAAGCTGTATAACATAAAAATGTAAAATCATAAAGCTGTTTTTTTATGATTTTGTTCAGCGGCGCAGCCAAATTTTTTGATAATATAAAGTATGGTTCAAGTTTAAATTTGTTTCGAAATTCCGCGAAATTCCGTTAAATTTCGTTAGAAGCTAGTTTTTTTTCTAGCGAAATTTTTGTAAATTTACGAAACGAAACGAAATCAAGAAATTAGATTTCGCCATGCTCAAATTCCGCGAAATTCCACGGAATTTCGTTTCGAACCACCTGAAACGAAATTTTTCGAAATACCGCATATGCACATAAATTAGTTAGCCATCTTTCTCTGTGGTTCATCGAGTGGTCTGTTAGGCTCCGGGAAAAGCAGAAAGACATTTCATATTCAGCCACTGGATGCCAGTTTGAGCCGCACCTCCTTAATGAACAGATGCTCCCAAACCTCTGTCTCGCCGAGGTCTGTTTATAGTCCCACTTAACACTAGGACTGCGCTAAGAAAAAACAACTTCGGTTTTATCTCAAAATGGCACTAAATTTAAATTTTGGATTGTAGTCTCAAATTGGAGATTACGAGCTAGTATTAAGTAATGTTTTCCAATTTATTTCACTAGCGAGAAGCTAAGAGTTATATATAAAGTAGTCTTAAGTTTGAAATATTCATATTGCAATAAAAATGGATGCCAACAGTAATGTTCTACGATAATAACTTAGGACCATCGTACGAAATCTCTCGATAAACTTTACTGAGGTTGAAAAAACTTTTATAATTTTACACTCGCACAAATGACAGTGTTCAAGTAAATTATTGAATGCGCTGCTCTTTTCTGTTCCCAATGCTTTCAGTAATAGTTTTCCACGATATCAACACGAACAGGTGGCCATACGAATGTGCTGTTCTTCCTCCAGATACAGATTTCCTGCTACCGATAAGGCAGCACAAAAGTATACCGTGTGGGGATGTTTGTGTACGACTTGGTGTCCGCGCTTTCACGATGCGGAATCATTATCTTTCGAAACCCTTACCTGCCACCATATTCGCTTCAACCGTACCGCAAAGGGGGCACGGAAAATCCTACATGTTTCAAACATAAACATCAAGGCATATTATTTGAACCTCTTTGCCACCTCCCTTCTAATTCGTGGCATCCGTCCCAGTAATGACCAATCTTTGTCCAGCGCGCGGTGGTAGCGATCAACCAGCGATAGTCTATACGGGGAACCAGAGCCGTGAGTGTGTGCGCCTCGTGGTATCTTGTCTTTTCGATGATTGATCTACCATGCGAGGTTGTCCAACATTAGCGTAGTATCACTGGAGGCAAGGGAGTGGTGGATATCCTTTTGCCATTTTCTCTTAATTAAAACAGTCACAACCAGAAGACGATTTCGTTACATTCCCATTGCTTCACAAATGGGTGTATGTTGCCCTTCGCGAAAGACCAACAAAGTTATTTCTGGTAAAAAAAAACTTACTACGACATTGTTGTCTACTGTTGCATGTTGACAAATGTGACGTTTTTCCTTGCTAGAGAAATATGAAATAATTGCCTAATGGGTGTCTTCGCATGTCAGGTTGAGTACACGGAAATTTTCGAACATTGACAAAATAATCTTTGAAGAAACTCTTAAACGTAAATAGGGGGGATGAAAACTCATTGGACAGGATATGCGATATTTATTCCCGAAGACTACAATATTTCTATGATCGAAAATAGAAGACATTCGATGGATTTAAGTTCAAGTCATATCTGACTGAATTTACGAAAATGTGTAGATAACATCGATAGGTACCAGTGCCTTCACTTACCACAATCTCCGGCTACATGATTCAGGGCACACGCAAATGTACTCAGCTCAATTCGTGCGAGTCAGCAATCATATGCATTATTTATTCTACTTTAGCTAGCGTTCCATGTTGCCCACAAAAATAGATGTATGACATGATAAACAATCCTTGTAGATTGCAGGGAAGGTTTTTCCGTATTTTCCCTTGAGTATATGGTGAGCTTAATGGATCAATAGAGCTATCAGAAGCACCGAAGTTATCATACTGACTGAAACTTAAGCATGGCTGGCTTTTTTTTACACAGAGTTCTGTAATTTCACAATAGTAAAATACTGCGTTTTGAAAAACTTCTCTGAAAGTGGCATCACATGCAACATTACTTTGAACAACGCATACTAATTTCATACAGATTTTTGTGTAGACAATGTTTCAATGCAATTGCTATGAATTTAAAATGTTCATTTTGGAAACCATGAAAATCACCTAAAGATTATAGACTTGATGAATCTAGATAGAATCAGAATAGAATAGAATAACCTACGAATAAATTCAGTGTTCCTCATCGTAGCATAGAACACCGAACACAACAAAGGTTACATGTACATCAAACATATCTGTACCAATAGTCTCACTTAAAATGTGATAAAGCTCATTCAAAGGAAAATTTAATGATTAAAATCCCACACCAGTTGAAGCGCAAAAAACAACAGACTGCAATTGGTGGCGTCAAAAAATAAAACAAACCAGCCGAAATTGGGTTAACGTACTCAACATTAACCTACAATTTTTGTTTTTCGTATTTTGGCTGCCAATTTTTTAGGTTTTTTTTTTCACCTCCGCTCCCCTTCACCACATCCGATTATTGGGAGCGAAGGTAGACTGCTGGTTGCGCCGTGTCACAACAAGGCAAGACACACGGTGATTCAATTATTAACCGAATTTTTCACACTCACACAGCCTGACGGTGCATCGCCGGGTCGGCGTTCACATTACCCAGTCGCATGGAAGGTAAATGGACCTCTCGTGTGGCTCGGGACGAAAAACAACGTCATCGTTCGCAAACATATGTTTGCACAACAGTATCGCTCATTTTTTCCCCGTGGATCTGCGCGTTTTTTTCCGCTGCATGACTGTTGTCTCTGAAGCTCGACTATGCTGCTGAACGAGAGAGGGCTCACTACTACTTATAATCATGGGTGCCGCGCGAGGTGCAGCATTCCCGAATAATTTGGGCTACTAAAATGCATAAATTTATTAAATGTATCTAGAAAAACATACTCAGCAAGTTGCGAAAACTTTCTCAGGAAGTTGGAATAATTTCTCAGGAGATTGGAAAAACTTCCTCAGGAAGTTGGAAAAACTTCCTCAGGAAGTTGGAAAAACTTCCTCAGGAAGTTGGAAAAACTTCCTCAGGAAGTTGGAAAACTTCCTCAGGAAGTTGGAAAAACTTCCTCAGGAAGTTGGAAAAACTTCCTCAGGAAGTTGGAAAAACTTCCTCAGGAAGTTGGAAAAACTTCCTCAGGAAGTTGGAAAAACTTCCTCAGGAAGTTGGAAAAACTTCCTCAGGAAGTTGGAAAAACTTCCTCAGGAAGTTGGAGAAACTTCCTCAGGAAGTTGGAAAAACTTCTTCAGGAAGTTGGAAAAACTTCCTCAGAAAGTTGGAAAAACTTCCTCAGAAAGTTGGAAAAACTTCCTCAGGAAGTTGGAAAAACTTCCTCAGGAAGTTGGAAAAACTTCCTCAGGAAGTTGGAAAAACTTCCTCAGGAAGTTGGAAAAACTTCCTCAGGAAGTTTGAAAAACTTTCTCAGGAAGCTTGAAAAACTTCCTCAGAAAGTTGGAAAAATTTACTCAGGAAGTTGGATCACTTTAAGAAAATTAAGTTATATATTCTCTTCCAAAAGTCGGGGACATTCATTACCATCATCCCGACCTCGTGTTCGGTTTCGGGTGCTTTTTATTTTGATGAAGCATCGACGGGGCAATGCGAGCTCATTGAAAATTTTGGCAACTTTTAATTTTCACGGTCACCAGCACTACGCTGTGTGTTTTGCTATGTACTTATCGGCTTTTTATTTTCAAAATAAAAAAAGCTGGTTGAGAAAACTGAGAAGCAGATAGAATGATAAAATGATCGAGATTATGCTACAAAAAAAAAACAGCGAAAATTCAACTCTCACTGCTTATGGATATATCTTGTAATTCAACGAAAAATATTTATATAAGATTTTCATCATATTGAATGGGTTCGATGCTTATCGAAATTACAAAAATATGAATAGACTAAAACTTCACTCCACACACTTAATTTAGATGAGAAGGCTCGTTGACCAATTATCATTGGCGTTAGTCAATTTGCAAAAGAAATTCAATAGACGAATCCAAGTAAAAATAAGAAGAAGACACACGACGGTGTTAACTTTGACAGATCCTACAGCGCAGCATAGGGAGATCATTTTAAAATGCTTATTATAAATTCTAGACAAATTGTAATTAAAATCTGATTGATGTATGATACGGAAAAAGTTCCGAACTGTATGATAGATACATTTTTGGAAAATATTAAAAAAATTGAGATAAGCTTCCAGATATGTAATTCAGTACTTTTTCCGTACCGTACATCAATCAGATTTTAATTACAATTTGTCTAGAATTTATTACTACGCCCGAGAAGCGTAGAAGGATGCTTCCAATTTTCTTGCAACGAAGCAGCTGAGATTTTCGGGAAAAGGCCTTCATGTCTCTCAGGCTTCTGAAGATTTTAGTTAAAAATCATATTCTTCACATATTATTCAACATTCAGTTTTGATCAGGTAGATTGCAAAGAAGATTTTTTAAATTTGTTCATTCGAGGTTTTGCCCTTTTGATCTATTTTCCTACAATCCTTCATTTATTCTACTGCTTGTGGAGGGCAGAATTCAATAGGCCATGATATACTGATTTCCATGCATATTATGTATTTGACAAAGTTTTGAATTAAAAAAATACAAAATTATTAAAACTTTATCAATAAGTTTTGATTAAAATTGTAATTCATCCGCCATTATATATGTTTGTCCGAGGTACCCCCTGTGGTACATGTACCCCAGGTTGAGAACCGCTGCTTAACGCGCCGTTGTGCAACATCTGTCATGCCGCAACATACATAGTTGATGTGCTTCTTTTATAAATTAGATAAATAAACTTTAGAAATTAGGAAGAGATTTGTGGAAATGAAGAATTGGAAATCATATGAAAATTTCCTTTAAAATTATGCCATAGGAATTAAAGAGTATTTCCAGCGCTGTTACAAAAGTCGCGGATTTCGCGATTTTCGCGTTTTTCGCGCTTCCTTCAAATGTTGTCGCGAAAATCGCGGATTTATATATTAACTCTCGAAAATTCCGATTCTAGAATTTTCTGAAATTGATTGGATAAATTCAAAATGCTAATGTTTTTATGTGAGTGTTTGAGGAGTAAGCAATACTTTGGGATCCAAACACATTATATCCTAATGATATTTTACTTATCGTGTAATTGTTTTTTGATATTCACACGATATTTGATACAACATCTGTTGACCTGATAAATTGATTATACTGCAATTCTGGGATTCCGGGACACCGAATTGTGCTTAGAAGTTAGTCCTTGTTTTCAATATTTTTGACTGTGGTTCCAATAAATGTTGTTCCGAAAATCGCGGATTATTATTACCTGAGAAATATTAAAATTTGGGGAACGAAACTTAATCTATTTTGCTGACATTGTCCAGATCAAACGCCTTGAAATTCGCGCCTAGGAACGCCGGAACTGAGTAATCATCTGAGAGTAATCATGCTGGTTATCAACTCTGTTCACTCGGCTGAGCAATAGAGAGGCTCTTTATTTTTTTGACCTTCTGCTGCATCCAGTTCTCCTCCATAGTGATTCTTAGTACTCCAGATCCAGACTACTTATTCCAACTATTTGCTTATCTGGTCTTTTGTATAGTCATAGCTCAATCACCATCATTGCTTGGTTAGATTTTTTTTTTCGTTTTTAAGTCTCTGCCATTTTGCGATTCAAAATTCTTCGCTTCTTTGTTTATTTATGCCTAATTAGTCCTAAAAATTGCTTCAGAAGCATATGGAACTTAATATTTTTAATTAACCCACTTGAGTGGTCCTATATTTTTAACCGAAGGTACATTGATTTAAATATAACATCGTAGGCTTGAGAGTGATTTTTTTTTCTTCAAAATGTCACTTGTCATTTGAATGACATTTTACCTTACATTTTACCGCCTTAGACTACATATTAACAGCAATGTCCTGTTAGTTCGATGCTATAGGTTTGTTACACCTCAGAGCTATAAGTTCGTTAAACCTTATAATTTGATATCGCGCTTCTAAAAAATATTTAGGGAAATGGATGCCAATGTCATTTTACAACACTGCTCGTGCCTGAGCACATTACAGAAATTGAGACTCCATGGGAACTCACGGTTTGTAGCAAATTCGATGATCTACTGCTCACGAGTCACGATAGATGAACGGTCTATAGACGATACAATCCCTCCGACTGGATACTGTCGTGCGGAGCTTCTTTTGGCAAATCGGGGGTTACTTTGGATATTTTAAAGCAAGGATTATAACGTAAATTACTATCAAATTGTCATTATCACCAACAGTGGCGCCGGGAGTGGGTGGGACACGTAGGACATGTCCTACGCATGAAAATACTTGGGTGGGACACTCGAAGCATTGTCCTACCCATGATTATGGCAAGTACTTTAATACTAAATATCAAGTTAAATATTGATAAAGTTATTAGATAACAAGAATCTGTATATTAGCTACGGAAAGATTTCAGAGCTAAACTAAAGCTAAACTGGATTTTGAATTTTTTTTCCTAAACAGTCTCCCGAGGTTTCATTATGATTCCAGGACATTCAAAATGGGCTCAAGGACGCATGAAGGCTTTCCCCGAAAAGTCTAATTCTTTTTTCACGTTTTCTTTCGTTTATTTATAACAATATATACGTATTTGAATGATAACATCAATTTTAGCATGAAATCTTAAATATAATAATAGGGATCTTGAGGTTCACGAAAAAAATCCTATTAAAGGATTCATAAAAGTTAATGAAAATCTCTTAGAAATTCATATAAACTCACGAAAGCTCAAAATCTGGAGTGCCATAAATAATGGCATAAATACTCTGTGAGATTCATGAAGATTTCTGAAAATTCTTTACGAGGTTTGATAATCCTGTAAGGTTTTTGGACGATAAAAGTTACTTGTGTGATAGTTAGAAAAATAGTGATATCCGCTTGACACCATTCAAAATCTGCATAGAATTTCTTGAATAATTTGAGTATTATGCCCGGAGTACAAAAGGATTTCTTGAAACCTTAAGACATTTCTTGAAATTAGCTTAGATTACAGAGTGTTACAGTGGAAACATTTATAAAGTTTTCCTCAGCCATGCTATCTCCTACCATTATGAGCATGCAGAAGCATGATTGGTCGTGCTTCTGTGATACGCGTCGTTTCGATCGAAAAAACGCGATTCTCCTCAGAATACAGAAGGCACTGGACGTGAATTATGTGTTTTTTTTTTCTCGCCGAGAAACAAAGAAGAATAATTTAGTGTTTGATAGATCGTGATTCTGTTGTGCGCATGATTCGATCGAAAGAAGAACGATTCTTCTCAAAACGCATAGGCCGTAGGTCGTGAATTGTGCTGAGTAGACTTCGGATCGTGCTATCGCTAAAACACATTAAGCTACGCGTTAAATTGGTTTGAAACACGGTTTTCGTCTTTTTGATTTTCAATTAAGTTCGAAATAATGATAATTTTTGGTCGCTTACCAAGATTATCTTCCAACCAATTATTCCTTTCCCGTGGCGCACACGGAGATACAGAGGATTCCTTGATCTCTTGAAACAATGAGTGTTGAACTCATTTTCTTCTTCTAATCCTAAATTGACTGTAAGGGCGTGACCAGCTTCGAGGGTGGTTTTGAATTCATGAAACTCCAAAGCATGTACAGTGAAAATAGTTGATTCTCGGCCAATCATGATTCGATTATAAAGGAGAATACATATAGCTTTTTTAGTAGAATTGTGTTTTGGATCTTATATTGAAAATTGTAATTAATAATTATACCTACATAAGTTATTCCTGTCAAATTCGTTTTTCTCCTGCTTGATAAATCTTTTTATTTGTCCTACCCACGTCTCGGAAGGTGACCGCGCCTCTGATCACCAATCATTTGTCTTATTGATAGTTGGTATTTGTTCGTTTATGGTATGTATGTCCATGAGGAGCAGAGTTACACAACTTCTATATTTCCTTTTGCTGCAATATGAAGTATGCAGTGATGTTAGCTCCATTTATCACTTCGTGGACAGCACACCGTATATTGACCAGTATGTAAAACATTCCGCATATCTTATAGTCATTTCTGTCTGCCTCTGATAAATAGCAGAGAGTTCTTCAAGCCAGGATTTTAGAATCAGTTCGTGGGACCCTACGTCAACTTACTTTGAACCTCGTATCGATGTCAATTCGAGTGTGTAGATTCCAAGCTGGCGGCTTCCAACTTTGGTTCCACCAATAGTTCGGAGTTGCCAACTGTTCTTATCACACTAGAATTAAATTCATGCAATTGCAGGCCTCGAAACCCTTCAATTGACTGTGAAATAGTCGTCAAGTATTTTGGCTGAATTTGAAAGTCAGTTCTGTTTGAACGTATAATGGCCTATTCACGAGTTTTATCATATGATAAAATAATGTATGTTTCTTTAAAAAAATCATCATACATTTTATTTTCAGTGAAATTTAAATTTCTAAACTTTGACATCAAAACACTATTTAACCCTTTCCTTCGCATGGTAGCTGTAGAGCTCCATCGAATTTTGCACCTTCCAACTTTCTTTGAATTGTTTTAACAACAAAACCAACAATAATTAATATTTGGCACATGTTTATGATTTCATTAGACTGCTTATATACTTATTTTTGTGTAAAAATTGTAAAACTATTGAAAACAATCAAGCAACTATCGATTAACAATCAAAAACTTCTTTTCGTTTTCCACTAATTTATGCCATGCCAAAGAAATTTTGTTCTAGTATTTTTCTCAAAGGTGATCCCTTCCTTTAGAAATCTTTGAAAAAGTCGTGGAAAGGAGAGGGTTAGCAAGCGATAAAGCCTGGAGCTTGGTTAGGCTATTAGTAATGCAAGGACCTATTTATTTATTATTAATGAAATTACTGCTTTACCATTCAAAACTTTATACGGCATAAATTACCAAAAGAATTGAAATGTATTTCTACGTTATTTTTGTTTTGCAGTCGCGAATCTCACGGATTGGAATTTGGTCAGTTTGTAACAGCCCTGTATTTCCTTACAATATTTCTAGGGGTTTTCTGGTGAAAATTTTGAATTTTTTCTGATGGAACTTTTTGCGTAAATTTTGAAGAATGCCCGTGAAAATCGAAAAGACTTTCTTGCCGAAGTTCAAGAAAACATCATTTGAAGCAAAACAGATAATTTCTCGTGAAGTTTAGAGTTAAAAATATTTCAATGGAATGGATTTTCAGAATTTTTTTTTGGTAATATGGTAATCTGACTTTTTTTTTGGTAATTGAATTTAAGCTTTAAAAAACTTTCTTTAAAATTCTGAAGAGAAGAACTTTCTTTTGTCAAGAAACAGAACAATCTGAGGAGAAAAACACCCGGGTCCGGACAGTGAGTTTTTTCATGTGATCTATTAGCCATTTTTTACACCTGTTTTGTTAAATTTACTTCAATTGGTTTTTCTTGCTGAGGTATCAGAAAACCATAGAAATAAGCAGAAACATAAATTGAAGGTGCCATGGAAAATGGTGGAAATTTTGAGTACGATGTAAGAAATTGAACAGGAAAATCAAAGAAGCTCTACCAAAACGTGTTAATATCTACAACTTGAAGCAAGTGAAAAATATTACTATTCTAAATGATGTCTTTACTCATTTAATAGAAACATGGTCTTATTTGAACATTATGCAATAGTGTCCAGTACTCGGGTACACTTTTCTGAACCGTGAAAATTTTCACAAAATTTCATCATCAAAATGCATCGTCGAAAAACGAGTTCAAATGATAAAATATAGTTTGTATGAATCATTAATGATCATATTTTGTGTATATGGTATACAAGTAAAAATAATTCGGATAATTAGAGAGTTTTTTGTTAAATGACTTATGTGTCCGGCACTGGGGGGTCTCCCCCTAGATGAATAGAAAACATAAAAGACCATGATTATTTGAATCAGGAGAAAAGACGGCTTTGGCAGGTTTTGTTCTATTATTGGCGGGGGGGTTTTTGTCGACCAAATTTTATGAAATTTAGCCACAATGTTCTTTGATATGCAAAGAATATTTAGGCCAAATTTGAGCATAATCAGTTATAAAAACCCCCCTGACAATAATAGAACAAAACCTGCCAAAGCCGTCATTCCCCCTACTTGTTTATATTTATTATGTTACAATATAATCTATAGATATCCTTAAAGGGTGCATATCACTCCCTCGCACCCCACACATCCGTACACTTTTACTCCTTTTACTGCATTTGCTACACGACGTCGATCTTGAGAATCCAACGCCATCAACAATGTGTTCTTCCGTCGCTGTGCGTTCGGATCGACAACGTTCTATTTGTGCTGATGCACGCTAAAAATGAACTACTCAAAATTGAGTCGAATCCGACTTATTTTCGTTAAAAACGGGACAACTCAAAATTTGAGTAAAAGATACTACTTCAATAAATTGATGATTTCGCGGAAGTTAAGCTTGGCCTTCCATCAATTTTTAATACGACAGATGCGAATCAAGTTTATCTATCTATCTAAGTGCATTTTACGACAAACAGACTCCTAGTTTAAGTGCAATCATCATTTTATTGAAGTAGTATCTTTTACTCAAATTTTGAGTTGTCCCGTTTTTAATGAAAATGAGTCGGATTCGACTCAATTTTGAGTAGTTCATTTTTAGCGTGTGGCATTGATACTTGCAAGAGATAACGGTATCGTGCGTAGCGATCAAACCCGAACAACGTGAGACCACGACAACGGTCGTTCGTTTCTTGAGTCGATCTTTCCTACACGCTAAAAATGAACTACTCAAAATTGAGTCGAATCCGACTCATTTTCATTAAAAACGGGACAACTCAAAATTTGAGTAAAAGATACTACTTCAATAAAATGATGATTGCACTTAAACTAGGAGTCTGTTTGTCGTAAAATGCACTTAGATAGATAGATAAACTTGATTCGCATCTGTCGTATTAAAAATTGATGGAAGGCCAAGCTTAACTTCCGCGAAATCATCAATTTATTGAAGTAGTATCTTTTACTCAAATTTTGAGTTGTCCCGTTTTTAACGAAAATAAGTCGGATTCGACTCAATTTTGAGTAGTTCATTTTTAGCGTGTAGCCAGGGAGATCGTCTTTTCTTCAGTACTGCTCCGTTAGTTTCTGACGAGATTTCGTTCGAGTGACAACGTTATACCGTTTATTAGGTACATGTGCGACGCGAGTGGATAAGTGAATAGAAAGATTTAATTTCCTGCCAGTAAATCTCCACATTTTGGAGATTGTTGGGTAAAATTCGTATGTGATCTTTATAAAAGGAAGCACAAGAAGTGTATAGTGTGAATTGTGAAATTTCCAGATCAACGAAAATCGGATTTGGGTTGAAGAAGGTGAGTGCTGATATTTTTCAGATCCCCTATCTACATTACATCTCATCTCAAAATTCATGTAATCCTAAAAGTAAGTGCTTTTCATTACTTTATTTTACGTAGGATGCATATGAAAGCTATGAGATAAACAACCGGTACTGTTATTTTATTCGTCTTTCACACATGTATAAAGTTTTTCTTTATCCACTTCGGCGTATCTTCGAACAATCGCTTAGCTTGTCTTAGGGGCTATCAACAAAGTACGTCTTTTAGGGGGAGGAGGATTTCGGGAAACGTAACGATCCTTACAAAAGTGTTTAGAAAATTAATACAAAAAGCGAGACGAAGGGGGGAGGGGTTTTGAAAATTATAATTTTTTGCGTGACGTACTGTATGGATCTCCATAATACCCTAGATGAATCATTATTTTTGTCTTTCATTCGTTTGTTTACTGATTTTCCTTTTTCAATAACGGAGACGCGAGCAGTTCATTATGGGGAAAATGGATTTAAATGCACCGGTTGGTTAAAACAAGCCACCGATGCAAGGGCGTAGCCAAAGAAGGGCAGGAGGGGGTCGTCCCCCTAAATGGTTGAAAGATTGAACGGGTACTGAAATGAATTCCCTTGAACATGTGCACATGATCTAATCATATTCAGATTAGGTGGTTGAACTTTGAAAGATTTCCAAAAACTTATTAGGGTATCCAGGATTCCGTGAAGTGATTGTGAGTTTTTTTTTATGTTGCGGAAAACCCAATAGCTAGCCGATTGGATTGCCGGATAGTCCCTTCTGTCCTCAGTTGGCCAAGGCTGGATTACAATTGCGCGTTGCTATTGTACAATAGTAGCGCAATAGTGCTTCGCGCGTAACGCATTGATGTACTAAATTTTATAAATCATCGTCATAACGTCGGGAGCGTCGGTTTTGAAAATATTTAAATTTAGCGCATTGAAGCTGACGAAAATCAAGCAAACAATCAAGTAAAAATAAATATCGAGATATCGACACCGCTTTTTTTTATTTTATCTACTTTTTTTATTTTATCTAGTTTGTCGTTATCTCGTTTTCTTTTTGAGGATTTCATATGCTTGATGAGATATTTTCTTTTTCTCTATCTCCTACAAAATAATACCTTTCTATTCCTCTGAAAATCGTTCGAAAAACCTTCTCATATAATTGTAATTCCTCCTAAAAATTATTTAGAAACCCCTCACTATTTTTTTTAGGAAATTCGTGAGGAAATTCCTTGAAGATTTCTTTTCTTCTCTCCAAGTTTTACTTCTAGACATTTTTTCGGATATTCTTCCAGGAAAATCTCCGACATTTATTTCAGGAATGTATTCGACAGTTCCTTCAAGAATACATACGTAACTTCCTCCCATAATTCCTCCAGAAGTTATTTCAGAAATTTATGTCGGAAATCCTCCGGTTTTGCTTCATAATTTCATCTATAATAAATTCCTTCGTAAATTCTTCTAGGAACTTTTCCGGGAGTACACATTGAAACTCATCCTTTAATACCTCCGGGATAACTTCCAGGATTTTTTCCAGGAATATTTCCATAAATTATAAAGCGAAATCCTCTAGGACAGAGGTTCCCAAACTGTGGGTCGCGACCCCCAGGGGGGTCGTGGGCTGTTCAGTGGTGGGTCGCGAAAGACAAATCTTAATTCATAATTTTGTTACTATTTTGTACCACAAATCTAATCCATATTTTAAATTAGGATCTAAGATATGATTGGATGATTAAAGAACAACAAACTCAATCCAAAACCAATCCTAATCCAATTCGAATCCAATCTAAATCAAATCCAAATCTATTTAAAATCCAATCCAAATCTAATTCAAATCCAATCCTAATCAAAACGAAATTCAATTCCAATCCAATCTGAATAAATTTCAAATTCAATCCAAATCCAACCCAAATTTAATTAAAATCACATCCAAATCCAATCCATATCCAGTTAAAAAAAATGACGAAATTTGGACAAATACAATGATGGGGTAAAAAGCAATTTATTATGATTTTTTATCTAATTTCACAAAATCAATACATTTGGTACCTGGTGGGTCGCAAGCAATATGGGATTCTGCTAGGTGGGTCGCATATCCAAAAGTTTGGGAACCTCTGCTCTAGGATTTCATTCTGGAACTCTTTTCGCAATTACTTCAGAATATCCTTCAAGAATTCCTCTAGAAATTTCTTTAAGAATTTCTCTAGGAATTCGTCCAAGTATTTTCCCGGAAATTCTTCCAGGTATTTTTTCGGGAATTCCTTCAGGAATTTCTCCGGGAATTTTGACGTAGGACTTACGTCTCTCTTTACTATACCGGGTGTCATTTCAAAATATTCAAATCGACCGCGTTACGCTGTGCTGAAAGATTTTAAACGTTAATAGCGTTCGTCTCAGTGGACGAATTTCTGCGGTAAGCTCCTCAATCGACAGATTTCAAGTATGCCTTTCATGTCCATGCTTGATAAGGCCCGAAAAACTTGTTTCAATAGGCATGAAACTTTTTTCAATGAAAAACATCGAGATCAAGGGAACCTATAAATATGGGTACCGCATAATTCTTGCATCATTCCATTACCACGTTCTGATTGGTGCAGACACCAGCGAATGAGCAGCCGCTGGGTCTGCCGAGAAGCCATAAAATAGCGCAACGCGATTTTTTCCTTTCATTCTGACCGGGACAAGCGAAGCAACCGCATCATCGATTGAACAGCACTCACACTTTTTAGCAGGGAATGAAGTCATCGAAGCCACCATCATCAGCCGAAACCTAGCCAGTACAGCAGCAGTCCACCCTACAGACCCGACAAAGCAGCAATGCTGAGCAGATACCGGCAGCAGCAGCAGAGTCGAGCCGAGACCGGCCGGCATCGGTGATGAGCCGAGACAGGCTGAAGAAAAGCCACTTGATGCAGCATGTATGTCCAAAAAACAAACGGTTCTTCAGAGAGCCAATGATGAAGATCAATATCAAAGCTTTCAATTCCCTTCGGGATAGAAATTGCAGGGTTGTTACGGAGATCCTGAAATATTTTCCGCGCCAAATCCGCGCCGACTAAAATCAAATCCACGCCATTTCCTCGCGACATGAAAATCCATTTTGCGCCAAATCCGCGCGACCCAAAACTAAATTCTAAGCAAATACACGTTAAATATCAATGCATTGATCAATGCAATATTGGCATTGATAAAAAAATATGTAGAAAAACATTGTTTGATACTGACCGCACACAAAGCGAACGTGACTGAATGATCGTCCCTTGTTATGAATTCTAAATCTTATCACCCGGAATCCCATGTCCGGGTGTTTCCTTCCTTCTACTACTAATAATGTTGTCTCAGAAAAGAACACCCTACTTCCCACCTGAACTGCAATTCTAAGCTCGCTTGCCCGGCTTATTGGCCTGTATCAAGCGAAAAGTCCCGTTAAGAAATAGACGTCAGCAGCGAGCAACAAGCGTAAAAAAGAAGAAGCCCTTCTCGAACGCGTTGATGATGATGACGCTTTGGCTGACAAAGAAGCGGGATATAAGACACTAGCTGATTGGCCCACCAATTGGGAAGCAGAGAAAATTCAAAATTAAGTAGTATAAAAGAAAAGTGCATTCGCTCGCAGAGCATTCAGACTTTTTTATACCATCACTAGAAATTCGCGGTTATTTGAAAAGATCGTTTTCTTACTTTTTGCACTTAGCCGAAGCAAACAACCTTTTTCAAGGCTCTAAGAGTTAAAAATAATGTTTTCCTTCAGTCGCTATCGCACGGATTAGAAGGCCCTTCAGTGGAAGGGCTGAGATACAGTCTACATCCCCTGCTGAACCAACTTGTGGTTTATTTCAGGCAGTTCTTCAGTGGGAAGGTTGCCACTGTCGATGCTAATATTTCGTGACCGGACAGATACTTCCTGAATTTTTTTTGATGATTTTTGTTCGAGGTAGATTTGATTTCTGTGTCGGTTTGATGAGAAGATTTTGCCAAGGAATGGTATGCAACGCCGATTATTTATCCAAAATAGTTGATGTGAGAAATTTGGACATATTATGTATCTTTAAGGCATGGTCAAGTCAAGTCCTACGTCCACTTAGCGGTTATGTCACAGACATTACCCACTGTTCGTTTTTCCGTTGAATCGTCCTGCAATTCTTTCCGGACTTCACACGGAATTTACTCCAGAATTTTATTCGGTGATTATTTGAGAGTTCTTATAGGAATTTCTTCTGAACAAACTCCCGTGACGTCATCCGGTAATTTCTTCAATCTCTTCAATTTATCTGCGAAAACTTTCAGGATTCTATCCGGGAATTTCTCCATTAATTCCTCCTGTTATTTTTCCTGGAATTCCTTCAGATATTTCTCCGAAAATTTCTTCAGGAACTTCATCAATAATTATTTCAGGACTTCCTTGTGGGAATTCCTCCGGAAGTACTTGAGGGAGTTCCACCGGGAGCTCCTCCAGGAGTTTTTCCAAGAGTTCCTCCGGAAATCTCCCCAGGAACTTTACAGGGAATTCCTGGAGGATATTTTAAAGGAATTTCACGGGAAATGAGATTTCGGAAGTTCCTCAAGAAATTCATCTCCGAGTATTCCACCGGCTGTTCCTATGAAAATTCCTCCGGGAGTCCACCAGTAGTTCCTCCGGGAATTTATTCAGGCTTTTCTTCAGGAATTCATTTAAGCTTTTTTTTAGGAATTTATCTACAAATTCCTCCAGAAGTTCCTCCGAGCATTTCTCTTGAAGTTCCTCCGGGAGGTCCTCTAAGAATTCTTTCAGGAGCTCCTCCTGGAATTCTTACGGAAGTTCATTTGGGAGTTCATCCGAGAGTTCTTTCGAAAGGTCCTCCGGGAACTCCTCCAGGACTTCTTTCAGAAATTCTTCCTGTAGTTCCTCAAGAAATTCCTCCAGAAGTTCCATCGACAATTCCTCCGAGAATTCCTCTGGAAATTTCTCCTGGAGTTCCTCCGGAAATTACTCAGAAAATCACCCGGAGGAACTGCCGGTGAAACTCCCGGAAGAATTCTCGTAGAAACTGCCGGTGGATCTCCTAGAAGAATTCCTATATGACCTCCCGGGGGAACTCGCAGAGAAACTATCGGAAGAACTTCGGGAGGAATTTCCAGCTATATTTCTGAAAAAAGCCTAAAGTATTTCCTAAAAAAAAGCCTGAATGATTCCCTGGAAGAGCTACTGATGGGACTCCCGGAGGAATTTGCAGAGGAACTCCTGGAGAAACTCCCGGATGAATTGCCAGAGGAATTCCCGGAGGAATTCTCGAAGTAACTCCTGGAAGAATTTGTAAAGAAACTCCCGTAAGAATTTTCAGAGGAGGAGGAACTGCCAGAGGAATTACCAGAAGAATTCTGGAAAAAAAATGGAGAATTCATCTTATAAATAAATCTCGTCTAGCTAAAACCTTTGTAGGGGTATGTAGCTGGATTATCATTATCATCATCAGAGGACCTCCCGGAGAATTCCCTGAAAAGCTCCCAGAGAAATTCTCGGAGGAACTTCTAGAGGAATGTCTTTACAAACTCCTGAAGAAGCCTAAATGAATTCCAGAAAGGAAGCCTAAATGAGTTCCCGGAGGAAATTCTGGAGAAATTCAGACGAATTCTCGGAAGAAATTCTGGAGGAAATCTTGGAGGAACTGCCGGTGGAACTCCTGGAAGAATTCCCACAGGAACTCTCGGAGGAATTCCCGAGGAAATTCCTGGAGGATCTCCTAGTGGAAATTTTGATGTTTCCACTGGAATTATTTCAGGATATCTTCGGTAATTAATCTAGGAATTCCTCCGAAAATTCCATTGATAATTTCATTTAAGGTATAATTTCTGTATAAATTGAATGGAATTGGTGGCTCGTTAATAATTTTAAATAAATTTAAATAATTAAAAATATCTGTTCAATAAATCATGCATTTTTTTAATATCATTATTGTTTTAATCATTATTGTTGTTAAATAAACGCACAACGCGAACGTTGCATTGTGGGCGTGAATGCGTCAAGTTCATTGGCGTTGCGTTTTAGTACAAAACGCTGACTTCAACGACTTGTGGATTTGGTTGTAAAGTGTTTGGAACTCAGAGGGAAATAGTGTCGAGCACTAATATTCATGTGTTTTTATAAAACTACTGAAAAAGTAACAATTTCTTCTTCTTCTTCTTCTTCTTCTTCTTCTTATTGGCATTACATCCCCACACTGGGACAGAGCCGCCTCGCAGCTTAGTGTTCACTAAGCACTTCCACAGTTATTAACTGCGAGGTTTCTAAGCCAAGTTACCATTTTTGCATTCGTATATCATGAGGCTAACACGATGATACTTTAATGCCCAGGGAAGTCGAGACAATTTCCAATCCGAAAACTGCCTAGACCGGCACCGGGAATCGAACCCAGCCACCCTCAGCATGGTCTTGCTTTGTAGCCGCGCGTCTTACCGCACGGCTAAGGAGGGCCCTCGTAACAATTTAGAAGACCTAAAAAAGTTGCCCCCTCCTACTCGAAATCGTGGCTACGCCCATGCACCGTTGCATAGTCAATAAAGATTGAATCCAGGGAATATGGTCTCCAGTTAACCATGTGAGCAAAGGCGTAGGATTGCAAATTCAGAGATTATCAATCTTGGTTCGGTATAGAATGTTTCCGGACGGGTAACATTCTCAACACCCCGACCATAGGGAAGAGGGGGGAGGGGGGTTGAGTAAAGTGTGACGATCCATACATAATTTTCAGATGTTTCATACAAAAAGTGTGACATAGGGGGGAGGGGGGTTTGAAAATTCCCAATTTTTGCGTTACGTAGTTCATGGATCTTCCCATAGTGCATTCATTGTGACCGCTACACAAGGTACATACTCAATGTAATAAAATATCAAAGCGTATATCTTTTGTATTTCTTTGAATGGAAGAACCGAAATCAAAATATGTTCCTCATTAAAACCTTTATTTCTTTATTTCTTTATTTGGAGCAGGGAAAAGCCCGTTTGAGTAGAATTATTCATGAAATCTTTCTCAAACGGGCGTAAAACCTCCTCTTCTTTTAATCCGAAAATAAATCCGAGTGTTTTGAACGCTTTCGAGGTAATATAGGCGATGTGATCCTTGAAAGTCAATTGAGAGTCTAATAACACACCCAGATCTTGAACAACAGATTCTCGTCTAATAACTGTAGGTCCGATTTTATAACAAAAGTCAACCGCAGAGCGCTTACGGGAAAAAGAAATTACAGAACACTTATCGGTGTTGAGGACCATGCGATTTGTCTCACACCATTTGACGAAAGTGTCCAGCTGACGTTGCAAAAATAGAGCATCCTGATCATGATTAACTATCCCGTACAATTTAAAATCATCGGCAAACGAAAGCATGAAAGATTCGAGTATGAGATTCACGTCATTTAGATATACCAGAAATATCAAAGGACCTAAGTGACTACCTTGTGGTACACCTGAGGTAACATCGAAATATTGCGAGGTAGAGACTCCAATGCTGATGGCCATTTCACGACCAGTTAGATAGGATTCAAGCCAGAACAGAAACGATCCGGAAAAACCTAGGCGATCAAACTTGGCAACCGTTATCCTATGATTGATTTCATCGAAGGCAGCCGAAAAATCAGTGTAAATTGAGTCCACTTGATATCTCTTCTGCAAAGATTGGGCAATGAACGATGTGTAGAGAGTCAAATTCGTATCGGTTAAACGCCTTGGCATAAACCCATGTTGATGCTCAGAGATAAATTCTTGGCAGTTGTGGAGTTAAAACTTGTAGACTACTTGTTCAAACAATTTTGAAGTGGCGCATAGTGCGGCTATACCACGGTAATTGCTGACTTCACGCTTGTTTCCTCTCTTGAAGACAGGGAAAATGAAGGACTTCTTCCAATGCTCAGGAAAAATTCCGAGTTGAAGCGATGCGTTGAAGAGACTAGCTAGAGGAACGGATAGACTACTGAAACATTTTTTCAAGACGAACGCAGGGATACCATCTGGTCCACAACAACATACTCGTTTTGGAATAAATTGATCAATAGCATACAATACGATGTTGGAGAAGGTAATAACCGATGAGTTGAGGTTGTGATCTATGTACTCAGCCCAATTAATGTCAGAGAGGAATGCCATTCCTAAAGTCGTAGTAAACAGATTTAACTGGTTCCGAAAACAAGGTGAGACACCGCTTTTCTCGATTAGCAGTGGAGGGTGGTGAATCGAAGATTTTACTAATGGTGAAGGTGCTTCCATCAATGAGTAATTTACATCTCCGTCAATGCTACTGAAACAAAGATCAAGCATCCTACCGTTGTTGTTTTGAGCAAAGTTCAGCTGAGACACACGCGCCAAATTGTAACCATCTATAAGACCTCTTTAATAAAAATACCTCTTTAATAAAACCTCTTTAATAAAGACGATAATAATAATGTTCCTCTTTTATATAAAAATTACGTAATTGAAAATGATGTAACATCAGTTATTTGAGACAATTTTCTTATGAAACTTTCAAATAAGTTATCCTTATTGCTGAAGAATCTGTTGGTTGCTTAATTATCGAGCTGATTGCTGAAGCATGTTCGAAACCTCTTCTTGCTATACTGCGAGCTAAGATTCCTATTCCATCCATAATATTTCGTGTCAACCTAATTTCATTTCCCCACCGTTGTTCAACTTCCGATGTACCACCCGTGCTTATTCTGTTAACACTTCCACACCACCACGGGTCGGTTGGGTTCCCACTAGTGAAAGTTACCCAAATTGTAAACAATAATGAATTCATTAAACACCGTCACATAATAATTGACAGTGACCGACAATTGCCAAAAAACCACCAAAAACAAAGCAAAATGACGTTCCCGGTAGGGACAAGCTGTGAAAAAAAATGTTGCATTAAATCAATCGATTTTCACTTATGCGAGAATCGTGAGCAAGCGAACAACACCGTGAATTGCGTGTGTGTGAGAGAAAGTGTTGCTGGAATTGGGCGCAATTTTCTGGTACATGTGTATAATAATTATCGACGATCGATAAAACATGCTCGGACGTCGCGTCACCTCGGTCATATGCGTACATATATATTGGTACAAGCTAATTACGAAACAAGATACAGGCGAGAGAAGCCACTTCGATAAGCTGAATGAACATAGCTCCGATGAAGGACGTATCTTATTAATCGAATTTAGGGTTAATGTTTCTGAGTTTCTCCCGTATTAATACCAATTGAAGCGCAAAATGTTTAGTTTTTCTATATTTATAATTTTTAGCGGGGAAACCGATTGGAAGTAATTTGAAACTGAATGAATTGTATTTTTGAGTACGACTTATATAGGAATGTGTTATGGAGCTGATAGCGTATATTACCTATATTTTGTATATTAGTTTGGCTGTTCTTAATTGAAAACGATAACTGCTTTTCATCAAATCAATGAAGGCATTGATATAAGCAGGGGCACTGACTCTATTCAATATTGAAAATTTAATGGTGTCTCTGATTTTATTTTGTGAATTAATTTTCATTGAATACATTTACTGAGGCTTCTCGTTAAAACATATAAAATTTCCACAAACATCACAAAAATATAACATTTCATCTAATAATGCCATACTTTTTTTTTTCAATACAAGTATTCAAAATTAAAACGTTTTTTTCGCAGACTTGCATGAAACTCATAATATTTGTTGGTCAGCAATTGAAATCCTTGAAACTTATGAAAAAGTTCACAAAACTACAACTTTGTCAATAAAAAATAAAAATGAAGCATGGGAAAACTCCTAGAATTTGTTGAATAATGTTTTAAACAGCATCTAAATTTTCCGGAAACTTTATTATTGTTTCATTAAATTATTAGTTTTAAACAAAAACATCGAGGGGCGCAGACATTTATTTTTTTTAAATTTATATCAGCCTAATTAATTTCCAATTCGGGTGGTTAAAACCTGGAAATAGACTTAACTTTGATTGATCTAAACCCAAAGTTTCCAAAACTGTCTAGGACGAATTCGGGAATCAAGCCTTCCGAGTGGTCTGATAGCAGCTTTTCTTACCGATATAGGACAAGGAATTTTACAATTTAAGTGCGATCCGTAATGTTCGATTCACCAAAGCATAAAGAGGACTGGAAAGATTTGTTTTGCTTTAAGAAAAAAGGCACAAAATTTGTTTCTCACCTTCGTTTTTTCATGGCTCCGAATTTCGAATGGTCATTATCATCATCATCATCATTGCGAGATCATCAAGCGATGCAGACAAGGTTCATAGATATACCAGTCAAGTATTATCCACATCGTTTCAACTATCATCATTACCCATGGAAAAAGGATGCACAAAGATAGGTCATTCCGAACGGAATGAATGATGCCGATACCGGTTCCTACCTCTTAGGGTGACAATGAAAACGGTAGCGTGGGATTTCAGAGGAGCACATAAACATTAATCGCCCTCAGTTGTATTCCATTCCATTATAATCAGATCCGCGACGGAAGAAGTTGCATCGTACACGAAGTGTAGGAGAATTAGCCGCAAAAGATGCTTTCGTTGGTTGCATGTGCACAAAATATCACTAATGCACTATCTTGAAGTTGTTGACAACTATTTAAAAAAATATTTAAAATTCGGATATATTCCAATTTCCTAGTTTTCAATAATTTCGCTTCTCGTCATGAGTAAATTATTATTTAGTAGATTTTTATTGTCACCCTATTGTACATTCATGGACTACAGAAGCCAGCGCTTGCTGGTGAGCGCATCGCATCCGGAAGGGCGCGTGCAAGCAACCACACGTTCCCAGCGAGATGATTCGAGTTCGACTCTTTGGACAACGGAAGGAACAGGGGATTTTTGATGTTTTCGTTGGTCCCGCTTTTAGCCCTAGCAAGGAGGAAACTACACTGCCAAAAATCGTTCATACGTTGCTCTCGTTCGCTGGCAAGGACTTTGCTGGCATGTGGCTAGATTTGCTTTTATGACGTTCGGGTTGATATGAAATTCAAGACACTACACAGTCAGTTTCACTTACCGAAGTCGGTAAAATTTTCCTGCCTTTTTGAACATATGACTTAATTCGGTAATTTTCAATGTTACTGAAAAGTCGGTAAAGTTATTATTTAATATTTCACATGATCAAATGTTAAAAATTACCGTATTAGTCAGTAAATTTTGATACCGACTTTCTCAGTGAACTTTTTGTTTATTTTGATTTACCGAAATTTTTAGTTAAATTATATTTCAAAACATTGGGGAAAAAACAAAAGATGTAATAAATATTTTTGAATATGTTGTTTAAAATTGCCTCCTTTTCCGCGTTTTATTTTTTAACTTGGACAAAAATCCATACATCCTACGGGTTGGTGTTTGACTTGGTATGAGTTCAATGTATTCAACGCTTTCGGACAGTAATCTCAAGCCTGATAGTTTTGTCATCTTATCGCCAAGTTTAGTTTCTGCACTACAGGTAGAGAAAATGCAGCAGCCGACTTAGCAAAACCACGTCGCGATGGCTTGATGCATCGCGATGACAAGATGATTGTGGATCGCCTGGCTTCATTTTCCAGAATACGAAATTGCACAACTTCCTGCAGTACAATCCTCTTCGGTTTCGTGATACCGGTTCTTTCTCAATTTGTTTTGAATTGAATTCATCAGAACGACCTACTATTACAAACACACTTTTTTCATTCTGGTGCTCGGCTTGGTGAAGTTGAGAGTAACCTTAAAATTTCTGACAGGTTAATCCTACAAGTATTTGATGATTGTATTTGACACCTTATTTTGAAGAAAAAGTTGGTATTAATTGTAAAATACTGAATTGTCCGTGTTCAGTGAGAAATAAGAAAAGAGGAGAGAGAAGTGAGACGTCTCACTTCTTACTGTGAAAAGTGAGTAGTGCTTAGTGGGTAGTGAGACGTCTAACTACCCACTTCATGCTTCTCACTTTTTACAGTGAGAAGTGAGCAATGAGGAATCGGCCAAACGACCTTTTCGGCCAAATGACCCTTTCGGCCTAATGACTCTTTCGGCCAAATGACCCGTTCGGCCAAACAACCCTTTCGGCTAAACCGCCCTTTCGGACAAACGGCCCTTTCGGCCAAATGACCCTTTAGGCCAAAAGACCTGTTCATGCAGATGGGTTCCGGCTTGATGGTTTGTTTGGCCTAGTGGTTTTCGGCCAAATGGGTTTCGGCCAAATGACCCTTCCCCGTATTAAGTAAACGGCAGGCCCTTGCATTAGGTCTCCGGTCACGAGAAAATAAGAACTGGATATGTGTTAGTGTCTACATTGAATCTAATTTTACACTCCCCCATCGAGGAGTGAAATGCTGTATACTTCGATAACCTCAGCAACCGTACAAAAAAATTCGATCAAAGACGGGAATTGAACCCGGACCCTCCACACTTAGCACATCCAGACTGACGCGCTAATCACCTGGACTATTCACCAGATGAGAAACGACGCGACCAAAGGCTCTAATAATCCACGGTTCATGCTATGCGGCTGTGAAAAGTGGAATGGTAACAGGGATAGCAATAAGTGATACGAGTGCGACAGTGGTCCAGGAAGCAACCAAAGTAGTAATAACTTTTTAAAGCCGAAAGTAGCAGAGAAAGAAAGAAATTTTGTTCTTTAAAGTTGTTTCTAATGGTAAGGGCCTTCTTGGAGTTTTGATAAAAACTAAGGTGGACCACATAAAAAATGAATAGCAAATGTAACTTTTTTTGCAGATATATAAGTATACATTGTTCCGAAAAGTTGTAGCTCAGCTAGTTTCCAAACATTTTGCCAAAAAAAAAAATGTTTCTCTAGCTCTTAAATTGACCGATTTAGAGCAATTATTCCAAGTTTACTTAGGGTGACCCTTGAAAAAACAGTTTTTTTGCTCCAACTTTGTTGTTTCAAATTTCTCAGCAATTCTCAAGCACACAGAGGATCATGTAGACCCGTTCGAGAAGGTTTCTATCCAACCCTATTATAAATGATACACGCTCCCACTTTTGGAAAAACTTTCTGGCTGTATTTTTGTCGTTTGAGTTACCACCGCTAGGTCTTGGCTCGTTGATGTGTAACCCGAGCTCATCCCTCAGCTGCTTTGCGATTCCAACCTCGTGATCCTTCACCGCAGTATTTGTTTTACTCACTCGCCATGTTGGTTTATCCAAAACAAGCCTATTTTCAAAATTGTATATTTCTAGACCAACATTTGAAAAGGGCGTAACAGCCAAAATTTATTCCTTCTGATTCTTTGTCTACATATATAGCTGTATATGTGGAAGAGGAATCAGAAGGAATAAATTTTGGCTGTTACGCCCTTTTCAAATGTTGGTCTAGATTTGTTATATTTTCTATTAAAAAAAAAATCATATACCTGAATGAAACTTTCAACAAAAGTTCCGCACTGCGAATGTATGCGTGAAGAGGAGACATACAGTATTTGTATTTTTCAGGATCATCTGAATCTTCCTCCATCTTACGATCGTTGGGTTTCTTTCCTGATCGACCACATATGTAGCAAGCTTGAGAATGTGTACCGGTTACATCATTCACCACTCATTGAAAAATATAGTTTCGGTTCAACGGAAACTTTGGCTTCATCTAATTGACAGACTGTCGGAATGAGTTTGGCTATTTGACTTTTCATCGAATCGACCTCTTTTTTCGTAAGTTCTGCTGATTCTTTGGAGAATATGAGTTTTATTGGCCGACACAGCGATATCGACGATGGCAACGTGTTGTTCCAAATAATCTCGACCGCATCTTGTTCAGCTCCTTTGGTCAACAAACGAAGAGGGACCAATGAAAAAATAAACATATCGCGAGTGGTTACTACTCCCATCGCAGCCCCATTTGAATATCAACTGCATAGTTTGGGAATAATGTAACTTTACTTTCATGCTACGATTTTTTTTCAAAAAATACTCCAAAACCTCTTCTTTTGTACCACCACGCATCAGAATCCGCACAAGCTCCGCAAAAGTAAATAGTACTCCTGATTTTATAATAGAATTATTCAATTATTCAAAACATGACAATTTTTTACAAATGACGGTACTTACGTCGACACATTTCTAAAGATCCTTTTTTATATGCAGTTTTCTTTATGCTTCGGTGTTGAACTTATCTGTAGATTAAAAAACCCAGATTAATCCACCTAGCGGTGATGGTGCCTTTCTCGTTCGTTCAAAAGGTTTGGAAAAATCTAAAATAACACCAATTTGTGGATTGGTCTTATTTTTCATATTTGTTTATGGGCATAAAAAAAAATGCTCGCCAAACGCAATTTGTTGCAATCAAATCGGATGAGCATAAGAGCAAAAAATGGCATTTTATTTTGTAGTTTTAAAATTAGTATTTTCGCCATAACTTTTGACCCAATTGTACGATCCGGCCAAGTTTCTATAGGAAACAATGGGACAAGATTCTGCATCGAATGCAATCTGTTGCGAGCGACCTGAGAAGCACACATATTGCACATCAATCACAGTAACTTATATATGACCGGATTCAGTCACAATATGGTTACTGCGAATCTATCACAAAAGGTCGAAAGACAAAAGGTCGAAAAGACAAAAGGTCGAAAAGACAAAACGGCGAAAGGGACAGAATGTCGAAAGGACAAAAGGTCGAAAAGACAAAAGGTCGAAAGGACAAAAGGTCGAAAATACAAAACGGCGAAAGGGACAGAATGTCGAAAGACAGGAAAGGGAACAGAAAAAGACCAATGTCGAAAAGAACAAAATGTCTAAAGGGACAAAAGGTCGATAAAAAACGAGTTGAGTGTATTCTAAAGGAATTTGTTAAATGCATTTATTTTCATGCAGAAATACCAGACTTATCTCATCAATCCAAGTTGAAGAATGAGCAATTTTCAAAGAAGGAGTAATTACTATGAACCAATATTATGAATAGCTAGATAGTTCTGTTAGAAATGGATAAAACTTGTATTGCGCGAGACAGAGTTGTCCTATACAGTTGGCAAAAAAATGCCCTTTTATTTTTCACTATTTTTAACAATTGAATAAAAATCGTTGAATGAGTGCAAATAATAGATGGAGATCTAGATTTTCTAAATGTCACCAGTCTTGCAAAATGTCGTGATCATCACCAGATGATCAGATATGAAAACAAAAACCACCACGCTTTTAAACGATGTTCTTTACTGACAATCACTGCAAGCGCATCGTGACATGTAGAAGCTGACACGTGAGTACCTTCGGTAAGCGTGACACCCAGATTGACAACCACAAGGTGAGAGCCATAAAGAGCATCAGGTCGGTCAGCTGTCAAAAGTGCAGGTGAGCACCGTTATTGATTGATTTTGTTGTCGTTTGATTGGACTGACGTCGTTTTTAATTGATAAATTGGATAAATCAATAGTTAAATTAAGGGTTCATTCACAAATTACATAACGCTAAAATGGACCTGGGCGCTAAAATGGACCACCCACCCTCTCGTAACGTATTTTGTATGGGAAGGTTCTGAAATTTGTATGGGCCGTATTTGTGATTGGCTCTAACTAAGTTTTTACCAATTTGATCCAGACTATCTTTTGAAAAAGGCCAAATTTTTTTTATTGATTTTTTCAAATGGATACAATCAAAAAACGACGCATCCTACAAAAAAATGTTATATGGGTGACTATCGCAAAATCAGTCAAAGTTTCTAATAAAGTTATCGGAAACAATTCAAATTGAGCCCTACACTGAAAAAAAATCAGTTTCAACAGTTTCAAAAATTAAAACTCGATTTGCGAAAAAACGCTTTTTTTGATTTGTATGAAATTGTGTCTCAAGATAGGTGATTATGTTCCCTACCAACCGTCTATACATCGCAAGCTGGACACTTTGAAGGAAAAAAAGTTTTTCTAACAAAAACTTTTTCTTGTCGAAATTATTTTTAGTGTATTTTTATCCGTTGCGATTAGTTACGACCTAAATATTGTACTCTGCTTGACTGTACAGGAATATTTAAATATATGTATGTATATGTTAAATCCACTGGCACTCCTTGACACTGAGAAAAAAAATCAATTCCGACAAGAAAATTTTTTTGTTAGAAAAACTTTTTTCCCTTAAAAGTGTCAAGCTTGCGATGTATGGACGGTTGGTAGGAACATAATCACCTATCTTGAGACACAATTTCATACAAATCAAAAAAAGCGTTTTTTCGCAAATCGAGTTTTAATTTTTGAAACTGTTGAAACTGATTTTTTTTCAGTGTAGGGCTCAATTTGAATTGTTTCCGATATCTTTATTAGAAACTTTGACTGATTTTGCGATAGTCACCCATACAACATTTTTTTGTAGGATGCGTCGTTTTTTAATTGCATCCATTTGAAAAAATCAATAAAAAAAATTTGGCCTTTTTCAAAAGATAGTCTGGATCAAATTTGGAAAAACTATGTACACGGAAGAAATAAACTACCCAATAGTGAGTTTAATTCACCCAACCTCGAACAACCGTACGGGAAGCCAAAATTGAGTAAGTAGGGTCGAAGTAGTTTGCCTTTACTCCCATGTTAAAAAAGTACCCAACGGAAAATTTATTGACCCAAATTTAAGTTTAATTCACTCAATTTCGACCTCAGGTAATAAAGCTCAAAATTGGCTTCCCGTATTGAACTGGCGTCGTTGGATTGTTTGGCTCTTTTGTTTTTGACAACAAAAGAAAGAGTGGATGAAAGCGAAGAGAAAAAATAACTCAAAAGTAAGTTTAAAAGTACTCAATTTTGGGTACTTTTTTTCTTCCGTGTATGTACCAGGCCTGGTAGCGGGTCACTTTTTAGTGACTTGGTCACTTTTTTCGGGCTAGTCACTAAAAAGTCTCTTTTTTCGACCTCAAGTCACTAAAGTCACTTTTTCTCGAAAAAAGTCACTTTTTTCAACTATTTTGAAACTATTGACTATGATTTTTGAATGATACATAATGATGTATCCGTCGGATGATGCTTTGTTCATGGCGGAAATGAAATTACGGATTTTGGGAAAATGATTGCTCTGAAACTTCGTTAGCCATTTTACTCGCTGCTCTTATTGACATTGCACCAGTAGCTAATTGAAGTAAAACACCTTCAGAATTTTTAAATTGGTATATGGTCATGCAAGCAGAAGCCCAGCCTATTTGGATTTTTTTACACTATCAGGCTTTCTACAGTAATGGAAGGTGAGAGGCTAGATCCTTTGGGAGACTTGAGCATATTTTTTCAATAAATTCTCTAGACAAATGATCGTTATGTGGCGAGTTATTTTTTGGATTGACAATCTTATTCACTCTATGAGGAGACTTGATCTCTCATTAGTCACACATAAAATTGGCGAGAAAATTCTAGAAAATATAAATTGTGCTAAAGCGGATAATTTTTTTGTAGATATAGGGGAACTGTTCCATTTTCCATCTCACTGAACATATATTCATCTCATCGCGAAACAAAGAAATACGGCACCAATTTCGTCGCTTCTTTTTGCTAACATGCGTGCTTACTGCTGAAAAAAATCACAAAAATTATAAACAAACCAAATACCTTTTCATTGCTTTGTTTTTCGTGAGACCAATATCGGAGCTATGAGATGAAATCCAGGAGCAGTAACCCTAGATGTAATGAAGGATTTGCTCGAAAAATTATTTATTGAGTAGTAGTCATTTAAAGGCGATTAGGACTCCCCAATTGTGAAGATTCCTTGCGCTGTCGAATTCCATAGCAAAAATCATTCATGAATACGCACTGCAAGTTGAAAAATCTGCGTATTTTGGAGGAAAAATATTTAAAAGTTCAGAGAGCACTTTCTACTTTCATTAAAGCAAGTTTTTGGAGGAGGAACAATGCCCTCCGAATATTTTAAATTCGACTTTTGAATGCACTCCAAAAAATAAATTATGTATCAATAACAATAACAGTTGCATAACAACAACATCATGCATCCGTGAAGCTAAATTATACATTTCATGGAGAGTAACAGAAAAATGTTTCATCGCAAACCTCGTGCTTAGAATTATAGGGCCGTAACTGCATTAATTCATTGCACTTCGTCGATGTTATCTTTTTATCAATGTAGCGAATTGCGGTAGTTTGCCGAAGATTGAATGGTTTGGTGTGATAAAGGATGATTGTATCTTGCACCAGACGCAACAATCACGGTTGTAACTTTGGAAACAGTTGAGCTATTAACGAAACAAATCGATTAAGAGAAAACGATTAATACCCCTATGATTCTCAGCGCGTGATATTTTGGTAAAATAAAAATATTTATTTTTAAATCGATATAATGATATTTGCTTCTATGATTGTACTGCAATCGAGGGTAGATACAATAAATATGTAAGGAATCCCCAAAGTAATTTTGCTGCAAGAGCATGAGAAAATTCAATCTGTTTTTTCCTCCAAATATCCACTTCGATCAATAATTTAGAATTTTCCAATTATGATAATTTATACATTTTAAATGGCATAAATGTAAAAGTTTCCAATATGAAATATTGTGATTTTTTTTTAGATTTGTTAGCTTTTGATAACTTTTGAATCGGAAGTCGAGCCCGATGATCCTGCATTATAAGCAGGAGGCATTTAATTCCAGGCTCGTTGTTTCGTTTCCTACCAAAACGATCCGTACTGTTGTTTCTTTCACACTAACACTTCCAAAAATTTCCCTGGAACATATGACGAATCTGCATCCTTCTTAAGTAGGTATTCAACTAATCCAGTGATCGTAATTTTAACTCATTCTCACGAAAAGAGAATATTCCTTCA
The DNA here is from genome assembly GCF_024139115.2 of Armigeres subalbatus. NCBI lineage: Eukaryota > Metazoa > Arthropoda > Insecta > Diptera > Culicidae > Armigeres > Armigeres subalbatus. The sequence continues at coordinate 79,711,142 of NC_085139.1, read as the reverse complement.
CGCAGGTTTTTGCCGAGAAATCATTTTTCGGGAAAGAAACACAGGTCTTATAAGTGATAACCTTGTTTCGTTTACTTGGCGCAAACATTTGATTTGCTAGCAGGACTATTCATAATTTTGAGTAATCCTGGTTTTGACTGATATTTAGTAAAGTTTCCGTGGGATAAAAAAAAAGAGCGGCTAATACAATTTTACTTAGTAACTGAGTAGATAAAAGTTAACTTGCACGATTTTCGTTTCTCTGCTGGATTCGTTACGAGAGAGTGGTGAGTGAAAGATGTTCTCCGCCACAAATTACGAAAAAAGATTCTTTTTCGACCCAAAAACGCTTGAATTCGTCTCATCAAATTTGCAACTGAAACTAAAAGTAACTATTTGGTCACTTTTTATGCAATTGAAAGTCACTATTTGGTCCCTTTTTTCGTCAGCTTTGGTCACTAAAGTCACTATTTTGAGCGGCATTGATCGCTACCAGCCCTGATGTACAGTGACTATAATAACAGTGTCGTCAAGTGTCAGAATTGGAACAGAATCGTCTGTCAGTTCCATACAAATGCGCGTTCCAAACGAGCAGGAGACCTGTCAGACGTGGCACATGACGTTACTCTTCTTATAGGACTCTATATGTATGTACTTTTCTTTTAATAGCACCTCTTAAAATATTGCACAAAAAGTCAATATAAACAATAAGAACACTTAAATGTTCCCAAAAATTCTATTTTGGCTTCATGCATTTTTATCACAGCAAAAATCCATTAATTCCGCTAAGTGGATTATTCCATTGCTGTCGAGCGTCGATTTCGAACCAAACACCGCATAGGTCAAGTGATCATCACGATAGTCAAGATGACATGGATATGACAACCACAACATCAGGAAAGTTTTCCTATCATTCATGCTGGTGATCACAGGCAGAAGAAGTGAAGACATGGTGAGTGACCAAGCGCTAGTTGCTAAAATGTCACTTTCATGGTATCGTTACACCAAGCATGTGAGATCCACATTGAGCATCACAATTGAGTACTTGACACATGACCTGGATTTTGTTATTGTCACGCTTTGCGTGACTTGTACGGTGACACTTTGCAGCACTGAATGTCACTTCAATCTGTCTAAATAGTGTACGCCGTAGCCACGCAAGTGCGCGCATTAAAAATACACCGGTGTGTAAAGGCTCCTCAAAGTCTAAGCGATTTCATCCCCAAGACGACGACAGCTTGTTGCGGCGATTATATCGTTGGGTGGATGCTGGCAATGCTCGATTTACGCATCCATACCAACAGAATCGCAGTCGCCAGGCAATAGAACCTTAATACACGCCGATGTGTGTGATGTGCGGCGTGCGCCATTTTGAGAGAACGAAGTGATATTTAGAAAACTCAAACATCCATCTGTACATATTGAATGAGTTTTATGTATTTGTTAAAATTGTGAAAAATATAAAAGCAGAGTTTTACCAATTGTGTAAGGCAACTCTGGTGCGGAATTGATTCTCTCCGTTTCAGTTTCTTGTCTATTTCGACCTTTTGTGACTTTTGACCTTTAGATCTTATTGATCTTTTATTCTTCTCGGCCTTTTGTCCCATTCGACTTTTTGTCCCTTTCGACCTTTTGTCCCATTCGACGTTTTGTCCTTTCGACCTTTTGTCCTTTTCGACCATTTGTCCCTTCGACATTTTGTCTTTCGACGTTTTGTCTTCCGACCTTTTGTGCTTTCGACCTTTTGTCTTTCGACCTTTTGTCCCTAACCCGGTTATTGCAACCAGATTTGTTGAACTTGTGTTGCTTGGGGAATAGGGTAAATCACTACTTGGGCCTGTGGACCCGATTCCCGGCTCACTGCACAGAAAACTAAGGATTTATACTTTTTGGAAGCCGTAGGTTTATGATTGATAATTTTTAAAAAGTCTCCCATTTATTTTGCACAATACTCAATATTTTCCAACTATTTATTTCACTCTTAATTGGTCCAATTATAGAAAATAAAAATGTAGATTCCGAACATTCACTCTCCGTTGCTACACCACTGAGCCGGAGTGAATCTTTCCACTTTTACAAAACAGTATTTTCATATAAACACCTACCTGAAAATCGTCACAGTTCTCGATACAATCATTGCTTGAAGCAATTAGTTAATCACCACACAATAATTCTAAACTCACGCACTTTCATCTTTTCTATTTGATCGTTTCACTAGAACTAGTATAAACATATTAAAATACATTTAAAAATCTATCCTCAAACCGAACAAAAATTCACCTCGGCCTAAGAACTTCTAGCCGCACCGTGCTGCCAGAAGGCCAGGAGTCTTTTTTAGTATGAAAAAAATCTTTCATCGTTCATAGGAAAACTTTCTAATTAGTTGACGCTATCATGTTATTTATAATTCTCTCGATTTCAAAAAGTGAAAAAACATAGTTTTTAAGCGTTTGGAAGTAATTTGGATGAGTGAATATATCTTTTCAACCAAATGAAAATTATTATAAATAATACCATCTGGCATCATGTCGGCGTTAAACGTGCATATTTTTGTTTACGTCGCATTTTCTACCGTCCCGAGAGAGAATGAGAGTAAGATGTTGAGAGATTGAGCGAAATTTTGCTTAGGCCGGGAACTGGTTTTGAAGTGGGCCGGATAGGCAATCGCTATAACTGAAATGAGTGCTGCACATCGTTAAGAAATAAGAAGCAATGAGACATTCTGCGTCGAATGCAATTCAATGCAAGCAAATCGGTTGAGGAAAAGTGCCTGAAAATGAGTAACCTTTTTTTAGCGATTTTTCCATAAAAAAAAACAGATTAATCCACCTAGCGGTGATGGTGCCTTTCTCGACCTTCGTAAAATGTGTGTGCTTGAAAATAGATGAGCTAGTAGCTAGGAGTAAAAAAGACAAATTTCTTTGTCCGTTCTATGAAAATCAGATTATTTATGGCAAAGATATTGTAGATCCAGTTGAAACCCGAAAATCATATTTTGTCCCATTCCCGGATGTCGCCACTGCATCGCGAGTGGTATCCGACTATGGCACAGTTGCGCACTACTCGCGATGCAGTTGCAACATCCGGAAATGCGAGAAAATGCGATTGTCGCGAAACCTCGGTTCGGTTTTCAGCTTGATCTACAATATGCTAATAAGAATTTCAACATTTTTGTTTCCTTTCCAAACTTTTTGACGCACATACCCCTGTTTTATTTTACCAAGTCATATATTTTAAGGATATCACTTTTGGATGTAAATTGAACCGAAGCTCCGACTACACAAAAAGAAAACGAAAATGTCATTCCCATCAAGCGAGCGGAGGGCAATGTTTGTTATGATATAAATCTCATGACCGTCTTTCTGCCAAACTCCCGTATGAAGAGTGTGGGAAGTGTATCAGTGTTGAAGCATCCGATAGTTCGTTTTCGGAAAGAAATTATAGCCTTTCGGTACAACTTTGTTGCACAAGAAAGGCAAAAAGTATTTTGGCCATAATTTCTAAGGTAATAGTCCAATCTGGCCAACTTTCAATAGAAAATAATAGAACAGGATTCCGCGTCTAATGCAATTTGTTGTGAGTAAATCGGTTGAGGGTAAGTCCATTAAAAGTCAGCTAGACTTTTTTACTCGCTTTTTTATAGCACATAGTATATTTTGGCCATAATTTCTGTGCCCATGGTCCAAATTTTTAATAGAAAACAATACGACAGGATTCCGCGTCGAATGAAACTTGTTGGAATTATAGATAGTGGAATATATAGATGAGTGAAGATAAATCCTCTGTCTCCAAACGAACTGTCAAACGTGTCTCCAAACGAGCATGACGTCACGATTTCAATGAAATCGACTCAGCCATGCTTTCGCTCATCTATATAGTCTACTATCTATAGTTGGAATTAAATCGGTTGAGGATAAGTTCCAAAAAAGTGAGCTAACCTTTTCGCACTTTTGGTGCGCACACACACACACACACACACAGAGACATCATCGCAGTTCGACGAGCTTATACGTATATAACACTATGAGTCTCCAGGCTTTCTGTAAAAGTTTGGTTTTGGAGCGAACATACAGCCTTTTCGTATGAAAACTTTTCGTATGAAAAGGCAAAAATGGTGTTTCGGCCATAACTTCCGATCCCATAGTCCGATCTAGCCAATTTTCAATAGAAAACAATGGGACAAGATTCTGCGTCGAATGAAACTTTTGCGAGCGACCTGCGAAGCACACATATTACACATCAATCACAGTAACTTATATATGACCGGATTCAGTCACAATATGGTTACTGCAACCAGATTTGTTGAACTTGTGTTGCTTGGGGAATAGATGAAGTCTAAGTGCTAAAAAAGTGAGTTAGACTTTTTCGAACTCTTTTTCACAATAAATAGTAATTTGACCATAACATCAAAGCCCATAGTCCGATCTGGCCAATTTTCAATAAGAAAATAGAAGACATTCTGCGTCGAATGCAATTTAATGCGAGCAAATCGGTTGAGGAAAAGTGCCTGAAAAATGAGTGAGTTTTTTTTAGCGATTTTTCCATAAAAAAATGGTATAATTTTCGATCCCATAGTCCGATATGGCCAATTTTCAATAGGAAACAACAGGACAGGATTCTACGTCGAATGCAACTTGTTGTGAGTAAATCGGTTAAGGATATGTGCCCGAAAAATGAGTGACATTTCTTACGCGATTTTTACGTATGAATTTGTATTTTGGCCATAACTTTCGATCCCATAGTTCGATCTGGCCAATTTCAAATAGGAAACAATGGGACAGGATTCTGCGTCGAATGCAATTTGTTGCGAGCAAATCGGTTGAAGATAAGTGCCCGAAAAATGAGTGACATTTTTTACGCGATTTTTTCGTATGCATTTGTATTTTGGCCATAACTTCTGATCCCATAGTCCGATCTGGCCAATTTCAAATAGGAAACAATTGGACAGGATTCTGCGTTGAATGCAACTTGTTGCGAGCAAATCGGTTGAGGATAAGTACCCGAAAAATGGGTGACATTTTTTACGCGATTTTTTCGTATGAATTTGTATTTTGGCCATAACTTTTGATCCCATAGTCCGATCTGGCCAATTTCAAATAGGAAACAATGGGACAGGATTCTGCGTCGAATGCAACTTGTTGCAAGCAAATCGGTTAAGGATAAGTGCCCGAAAAATGAGTGACATTTTTTGAGTAGTTTTGCGCACACACACACACACATACACACACACATACACACACACACACACACAGACATCACCTCAATTCGTCGAACTGAGTCGATTGGTATATAACACTATGGGTCTCCGGGCCTTCTATAAAAAGTTTGTTTTTGGAGCGATCATATAGCCTTTACCGTATACTTAGTATACGAGAAAGGCAAAAATGGTATAATTTTCGATCCCATAGTCCGATATGGCCAATTTTCAATATGGAGCAACGGGACAGGATTCTTCGTCGAATGCAACTTGTTGTGAGCAAATCGGTTAAGAATAAGTGCCCGAAAAATGAGTGACATTTTTTACGCGATTTTTTCGTATGAATTTGTATTTTGGCCATAACTTTTGATCCCATAGTCCGATCTAGCCAATTTCAAATAAAAAATAATGGGACAGTATTCTGCGTCGAATGCAACTTGTTGCGAGCAAATCGGTTGAAGATAAGTGCCCGAAAAATGAGTGACATTTTTACGTGATTTTTTCATATGAATTTGTATTTTGGCCATAACTTTCGATTCCATAGTCCGATCTGGCCAATTCCAAATAGGAAACAATGGGACAGGATTCTGCGTTGAATGCAACTTGTTGCGAGCAAATCGGTTGAGGATAAGTACCCGAAAAATGGGTGACATTTTTTACGCGATTTTTTCGTATGAATTTGTATTTTGGCCATAACTTTTGATCCCATAGTCCGATCTGGCCAATTTCAAATAGGAAACAGTGGGACAGGATTCTGCGTCGAATGCAACTTGTTGCAAGCAAATCGGTTAAGGATAAGTGCCCGAAAAATGAGTGACATTTTTTGAGTAGTTTTGCGCACACACACACATACACACACACACACACACACACACACACACACACACACACACACACACACACACACACACACACACACACACACACACACACACACACACACACACACACACACACACACACACACACACACACACACACACACACACACACACACACACACACACACACACACGCACACAGACATCACCTCAATTCGTCGAACTGAGTCGATTGGTATATAACACTATGGGTCTCCGGGCCTTCTATAAAAAGTTTGTTTTTGGAGCGATCATATAGCCTTTACCGTATACTTAGTATACGAGAAAGGCAAAAACACTTTAATAAAGTTTAAAAAAAAAAGTTTTCTTTTTGCTTCAAACGAAGTACAATATTGAGTTCTTCCGATTTCAAGAAAGCGATGGTACATGAAGAAACTGCCGTAACGTCGCGAAAATGCGAATTCCACTATATAAATCGTTTTTCGTATTTAAAAAAAATGTTCAAAACCGACTGCTTCAGAGCTAGCTTCAGCGAATTTTGATCCACTTGCTTGAATCATTTGACAAGATCTGTTTAGTTTTCCGACATATTTACATGAACACATCTAGCTTACTTGGATTTCGAAACAAAGTCAACTGAATAGATAAGAATATCATAGCACGGTGCTATGTGTAAATAAGCAGTGATACTGATTTTCTGTAATCGAAGCCAGACATCAACCTTTTTGGATCGATTTAAAGTTTTCTTCATAACTTTTGATCGCAAAAGCTGATCGTAATCAAACTCAATAGTGATCTACTATGCTTTGCCTCTTGTCAAACTGTCAAAAGCAACTTGTTTCGAGAAAATTAGATGGTGACTAGTTTAACGTACCCGGCCTTGCTCGGGTTTGTATTATTGTGCATTTTAACTGCCAACTGATGAGTTCATTGCAGGGCCGCACTCTAGATCATTTTTTGTATGATCGCACTAGGTTTTCCCCAACTCGTCCTAATACAGTATTTTGGCAATTTTTCCCTTTTTGCGTCAAGTTTGCCGTTTTTTATTTCAACGGCTCACCTCAAGACGAATCGATTTGTGAGAAAATATTGCAAATGGAAAAAATAGGATAAAGTATGTCATGAAAATTAGAAAAATACATGATATGAGAGAAATATCTGTGAAATTTTGCAAAAAAAAAATACATGTGGGTCATTCTATACAAAGTGACCGAACCACTTGTAATCGACTTACACCGATTTTTATCAAATTTCGTGGATTTGTTTATCTACCGATTATATGTAAAAAACCTCTCGCAAATGCGAGCACCCGTTTTTAATGAGTTGTAAAAACCATATTTTTGAACGACTCATATCTCGGACAGTTTTAAAGCTACAAATAACTTCTTTTTATACATTTTGAAGAGAATTCTTCAAACTTTTTGAGAAAAATATTGATTTTCAGTAGAAGTGTTGCCATCTGTATTGTTTTTGCGTTTTAAGTATAAAATTGTATTTTTCTGCCAATGAGTATATTTTTATTTGCATCGTGTTCTCCAGAGAATTTTGCATAAGAAACACTCGAAACCCCAAGGTACTATGAGCCGCTCTCGAGTTATGGAGTTCTGAATGTTATATGATTCATATGGAACTTATCAATCACATAAGATTTTGTTATGCATACCTAACATTTACCCTTTTCTGCTAGTGTTTTTGAGAAATTGCCAAGAATTCAAATTTGGAAGGAATAGCTTTTCTGTATTGTTGTGAAGCGTACTATTAAACTATTACTACATACACACTTAAATCATTTCACAGATTTCGGTGAATTTTGCTTCAATTCACCAAAATATCAACAGCAGATTTGTTCGGTAATTATTTCACAAAATTTTCGGCGATTTTTCCTTTGTTCTACTGTCGAAACCACCGAAAATCTGTAAAATTATTCACCGAACAGTTCTGCTGTTGAGATTTCGGTGAAATTTCACAGAAATCTGTGATTTATTTTAAATGTGTAGGTACTATAGTATTTCACCTGCTATGGATAGATTTTTTAAATTTCTTATAAATCATTAATTAATTTCAAAAGCTTACGGCTCATATGCTGTTAGGCGTTACGGAGCCGAAATATTTTTTATACTATTTTATTCTTTCAAAATAACGTTAGATGGAGTGAACCGAAATACTCGTGTTTTAATCTGGATTGAGGAATACAGTATCACAGTAGGAAGGATGGGAACGAAGAATACTAAATTTATGACGATGATGAAAACATTGATGAAGTTCTTGTTTCATTTGTGTAACGGGTCATAGAAATCAAACAAGAACTTCATCAACGTTAAACAAACATTTTCTTAAAAACAGCAAAAACAAGACATACGAGAGGCAAGAAGAAACGATATGATTATCTAAAAAAACCCTGATTAATATACCTTGCGGGAATTGTGCATTTCTCGTGAATTTTAAAAATAGTATTTTGATCATATGTTTCGAGCCCATAGTCCGAACCAGTCAAATTTAAATAGGAAACAATGGGACAAGAATTCCCGTAAAATGTAACATGTTGTGAGCAAACCGGTTAAGGGCAAGTGCCTAAAAAGTGGATGAAACTTTTCTGCGTACACACAAACATAGACATCACCTCAATTTATCGAACTGAGTCGATTGGTATACAACACTATGGGTCTTCGGGCCTTCTATAAAAAGTTTGTTTTCGGAGCGAACATATAGCCTTTCGGTACGCTTAGTGTACGAGAAAGGGAAAAATAAAGTAGCTCATAAGGAAATAGATTTCACTATGTTATTGTGGAAAAATAATGCATGAAAAAGGCAAATCATTATGTAAATGATACTTGTACGTACAGAAGGAGAGGGTAAGTGATTTGTGGCTATTTGTGACAAGTGGAAGGTAAGAGGGTTGAAAATGGCAAACCACTACCACGGGAATTAAACCCACACTTTACAGCACGCAAATGTGATTTAACGACAGCCATGAGCTCTCAGTCACTCACCAAGGAATCGAAAATTGTCAACTGTGTATGTATATTATCAAAATATGAAAATAGTAGACCAAAAACAAACATCATAAAAATGGTCTTCTTTGAGATAATGATTTTATTTTCTGTATTTTGAAAATAAATGGATAATATTTGCTATCCATTTTTTTGTATTTTTTGCATTTTCAACTCCTAGAGAATTCAGATTTTCTTAAACCATGTTACATATGTCGTTAAAGGTTGACCCTAAGGATACCGAAAAACTTTGCAGAAGAAAGATCCTTGTTGGAACGACGACCAAATTGTTTATTCTGCCAGCACTGCCAAACTACGTGTACCAATCATTCAACTGAGCGTTATCTCAAAAAATTTAATCTACTAGGGCAGAGGAACAAATTGTAGTTATTCGGATTAAATTTTCAAGGAAAATTCCGGAAAGAGAAATGGTTTTGCCGTTTAACAACCACAGGTCGCCAGAAAGTGCTGGCAGAAACATTGATTTCTTGCATATGATTTCAACAATCAATCTTCAAAGCGTTGTAATATTTCCAGCAATTCTTATTCTTCAGCATACTCTTTCGGCATCTTTCAGACTATATGCTAACGTATTGAGTCAGATGATTGAATTAACGATAAAATAAAGCCGCTAGGAGCAAAAATGCAAAAAAAAATCCATACTAATCTTCATATAAATTTCAAACGCGATGCGGAAAGTGGGGAAGCAACCAATCGAGCTGTGTATGTGTGTATGTGTCAATGCGATGGAAATGTTTGGAAATTAGTAGAAATATTCAATGTTCACAGTGAAAAAAGGACTTTTCATTTTCAAAATCCTGTATCTCAAGATCGAAACATAGTACCTCTGGGTTCCAAGCGTTTCCGTAGTAAAAATGGCCAAAGAATACGTTGGTGAGGTTATTTTTTAAATAAAAATATACTCATTGGGTAAAAAAAAACATTTTTTGAACAAAAACTTAAATATTGTTCGTTTGGCAACACTGCACATCAAACAAATATTTTTTTCAAAAAATCCTTGAAAAATCTTCTTTCGAATAGTTACCTTAGATTCACCATAGACCTCACAGTTCCAGAGATATGACCAATCAAAATGATGGGTTTCATACATTTGTCCGAAAAAGGGGATGGTCGTATTAATCATGGGGAGGTCCAATCACTACGAAATTTTGGATTTTGGGGTATAACCGATACATAAACAATTGGTCAAAATTTCATTTAATTCTAAGAAAGTCGATTGCACGTTTGCATTTTTTCTCGGTCACTTCAAATGGAATGACCCATGTGTTGAACTATTGTTAAACATGTTTTGCGTAAGAACCCCAGTGGTTTAAATACATGAAAACGCAGCCTAAGCCAAGAAAAAATATGCCGTGGATACAGATTAAAAAAATGTTTGCGCTAATCATAGCCATTTGAAAAAAAAACCTTTTATTCGATGGAAAACTTGAATAACTTTTGAACCACATAAGATATCAAATAGATAAGTACATGAAAATGTGCGCCTTGCAAAGCTATGAAAGTCGTCTGAACACTGCATTGCTGAGAAATTTGAAACAAAAAAGTTAGAGCACAAAAAATGTTTTTCAAGGGTCACCCTAAGTAAACTTGGGATAATTGCTCTAAATCGGCCAGAGATACATTTTTTTTATCAAAATGTTTGGAAACTTGCTGACTTGCGTCCTGCTGTCCTGCGCGCGTTCTTTGCCATACCACCACTGTTGCCTGCCACATCGCATTCAAGTGCTTTTCGTACTGCTGCCGCCACCTTCGGATCATCTCACGCTCGTTCGTAAGAAGGTTCCCGTTTATGTCCTTACACAAATCGGACGGTGGCACGTGGCCCTTACGCGATCAGTTTAACATATCTCAGAACCACTCTCTCAGTGCCGCTTCCAGCTGCTGCACGTATCCTTGGGCTAGTCTACCGTCTTGTAGCCGCCCATTGTTAAGCCGCGGCGTTCGACTTCGACGCGTGTTGTACACCGTCGAGAGTTTTGAGGGCAGGCATACTGCAACGAGGTAGTGGTCCGATTCAATATTCGCACTGCGGCAAGTGTGGACGTACGTGATGTCGGAGAAACAATTACCGTCGATTTGGTTTTCCGTTTTTGCGGGGAAAGAAGGTGCTTTGAACTACCATTCCGCGGGAGGCTGCGAAGTTTATGCATCGTTGGCTGTTATCATTCGATACGGTATGGCGACTATCCGGTCCGATGACCGGTCTATACATTTCCTCCCTTCCTACCTGTGCGTTCATGTCGCCGATGACGTTTTTGACGTCCCGCAGTGGGCATCCATCGTATGTCTGCTCCAGCAGTGCATAGAACGCTTCTTTCTTGTCGTCGGGTCTCCTTCGTGTGGGCAGTGAAGGTTGATGATGCTATAGTTGAAGAAACGGCCTTTTATCCTCAGCTTGCACATCCTTTCGTTGATTGGCTGGCACCCAATCACGCGTTGGCGCATCTTTCCCAGCACTATAAAGCCGGTTCGTTGGTGGTGCCACAGCTTTGGTAGAAGGTAGCCGCTCAATGCTCGCTTTTCCACATTTTCTGTCCTGTCCAGCAGATTTCCTGCAGCGCTACGACGTCGAAGTTGCCGTATGTAATTCATCGTAGATTATCCTGTCGCAACCTGCGAAGCCTAGCGACATGGAGTTCCATGTTCCAAGCTTACAATCGTGATCCTTTATTCGTCGCCTAGGTCGTTGCCGATTGTATCGAGTCGCATTATCTCTTATATTGTTCGTAATGATTGGTTTTCTAGGCGGCTTATTGGGCCTGCGCAAACCTCCTGTCTCGTCGGTGGGCCGTCGTGTCAGGGCTGTTTAGCGTCCCACCTAACACCAGGACTTGAGCTTGTGCGATTTGAGCGGCACACGGTCGCTTTGGCGGAGCCTACTTGTGGATACATGCAGCTTTTTATAGAGGTTTAACAGGTTTTCTAAGAGAGTGAGTTGGTAATGAAAATGAAAATCGCAGCACTGATGGAGAGTCACCGTGTTTATAACTTTTCGGCTTGCATTGACGAAGGTCACCCAAGCAGGAGAGAATAACAAATTTCTGTGGGGTCCGTGGCCGTGCGATCAGCGGCATCAGTCGTCTGAGCGCATTCGCGTGCCGTGGAGTGTGGGTTCGATTCCCACCCCAGTAAGGAGAAAACTTTTCGTAAAGCGGGAAAATTTCTACTGCTCCACTGGGTGTTGTGTGACTGCCCTTTGTCCGTTGTCTAAGCTAGGTGTTAAGTATTCAGTCGGTGCGTTTTCAAAAGTATTATGTTGCGTTACTGAGTTCAACAGTTTTCTTAACATAGGCTTAAAATAGTTAAGGATTAATTGCATATTATTTGGCAACTCGGCCGTACTCGGCCGTGCATATGCACAGCCAAGATATTTAACAAAAAAATAGTTAAGGATGTTAATAGCTAATTTTTCTAACAATACATCGGATAAATATGCTATTGACTCATGGTGCAAAATATAATATGACGTATCTTGGAGATCACCAATTTTTCATATTTAAGACAAAGTCGAAAGTGCTCTTGTAACAGATTCGGATTGCAGGGCTGGGAAATTGCTAGGATAAATTGTTCTGGTATCGTTAAACTTTCACTTGAGCTGGTGATCCGAGTAGATCACCAAATTGCGATGCTTTTGACTTCCAAAATGGGATGCACTCTATAAGAATGCTGCATTGATTTGACAATAGATTGTAGCGTTTAGAAGTCAAATCCATTGCAATAGCTCCAAATTGCACGGCCGAATCGCTTTGTCAATAAAAGACATGAGTTTTTTGAGATTCAAAAGATGTTCAATTATCGCAATGATTTAGTTTTGAACTCAGCCTTGATTGTTCACGACAGCTGCCGAAATAACCTGGCACCTGCCACGTCAGAATGCAAGTCAATGTTAGAAAGGGGAAAGAAATGATGATGCAATCACTCGCCCACTGCAAACCGAATATACCTCTGCATTCGCCAAGAGCTCATAAGTAATTTATTAGAATTTTTGAGTTATGTTCAAGGAATGGAATTTCTAATTGGATATAGAAAACGAGCTTTTTATTTAATTACTGTAAGAATATTCAAGTTCAAGGTATAGAATAGAAATAAAAACCGCATGTATATTTCCAGTTCTAGCGAATGCTAGAACATGAGAATTTTTAGAGAAGATGCAAAGTAGGAGACCGGATCGGAGCTGGGATTGAACCCACGACCTTCTGCGTATGAGGTAAAAGCGGTAGCCATATGACTACCAAGCCTGTTATATAACACACATATGTTTCAAATTATTTTATTCAACAAATCAATACCAAATTTTTATGAGTTACAACTGCTTGAATAACATTGATTCGCATATAAAATAAAATATTCCGATAAAAGCTTCATTTTAATGGATTTTTTATTATGTTTGATTAGAGGAGAAAGGGAATGTGAGGGTCAATATATATTGTAAAATAGGCTGTTTAGTTGACAGATGCAATATTCTCTAGAATAACGAGAGACATGATGGCATTTGATCAGCCAACAGTAGGCCATGTCTTCATTCCTCCATATTCATCGGACAACCAACGGAGTAACAACTTTACTCCAAGGGACTCATCCACCGCCAAGCGAGGCCGCATATAAACTAAAATTGTTTACCTACTAACTATTTCATATTGATGGGATTAAGATAGAAGGTCAAATGTGAATTCCCTTATAACCCCAGCTGTGCATTCAAATTCCCAGAAACTGCTGAACGAATTCTCGCAAATCCCTCTTACGGGAACCTGATACCTGTAAAGCTTATTAATAGTAAAGGAAATCTTTCAGTAAAAAATCCCTAGAATTCAATTGTGCCATGAAATTCCCAGAAATTGGATAATACTACGTTCGCAAACTGTAACAGTATCTGACGGTATAGTCACTTTGTATACAAACTTGATTGTATATTACTCGACTTTGCATGTCAAATCATTTTATAACTTTTTCTTCAAAAACTTGTGAATATCTCCTTTGCAATACCGGTTCGCTCAATGCATCTTCCTTCGAACGAAACGTATGCCCATCCATTGGAAAAGCACCCTTGGTCCAATTCATCACCAGACCAACCGGACAGCATCCAGAGATCCTTGCATTGTACATATCGGTAGCTCTGCAACAAAAAACCCTTGCATCGACACACATCCCCATCTGGACGACTGGACTCGAACGATGGCGAACAATGAAGGATGCACATGCACATAGTTTTTTTCCCTCCTTTTCTGCAGCCTCCTATCACACGGCAAAAATGCGTTCCTTTTTCGCCAGCATTTTTCCTTCGTAAAAAAATAAACCACTCAGAGCATAGCCTTAGCACATAGCGGGCCATCCCAACTAACTGGAACTAAATTGGTACCGTGCGTGTGTCTGCAATATGGGGAAAAGTGCGTTTTGAAGGTGCGGCTGTGTGGGTGTGGAAAAGTGCATACATGCATCCATGCATGCGTGCATTTTAGGCAGATTTGTGCTCCCACTGCTAGGCGACTTGTTAGGTGGGAGGTCTAATGCAGGCTGTATGTCTCTCTCCCACTATTTGACACCCCAACATTAATGTTCGCGTGGAAATGATGAATAGAATACCGATAATAGAAATAATCATTTTCAAAATCTACGAATTGGGACCCCACAGTCCTAGTGTCATCTAATCCAAGATCTCAGCATGTGTCATTGCATTTCCAAACAGGAAAAGGGATCGCGCGAGTCGCGTCCAGTTTCAATTTTCCCTTGGCGTGTGAAGTAAAAGGCGGGGCGGAAAAAAAGACTGGAACGCGGAAAAAAAAGTCTCTTGCTCCTCACCGGCACCGATCGCGTTCTCGGCACACGCAAACAGACAATCGCGACGGACGCTTGCGCCAGGAAAAATGTATTGATGAAATATATGTGCATGGATTGCCTCCACGTTCTTTTTTCTTGCCACTCGTACAGTGTATGGTCGATTTTCCGTGCTTTCTTTCTCCTCTCTGCTTACCCGCGTTAACACGCGGACTTTCTCCCCATCTTGGATGGCGACAAACAATCATCGCATTCGGTGGAAGGGGCCGGCACGGAGGAGAGAGGATTTGGGTGAAATTCGAATTTTTCCTTTCGGAGAAATTTATGTACAAACAGGCAGCAGCGCGGCAGCTACTCACTTGAAGGGAAATGGTTGGGTGGTCGCGCGCGAAAGATCCACGAAAACAGAGAGCGAGGACCCCCACCCACCCAAAAAGTGTTCGATTCGGGTGCAGGATTCTGCTTTTTTTCTGTGCAGAAGTCATCACCATGCGGAATGCATACATAGAAGGGGACGGTGTGTTTTTTCCTTGTTGGCTTTGTTGTTGGAAACTCGGAAGGTTCCAGCACTCGCTCGGTATTTCCAGTGGTGGCAGAAAAGATAAATTTTCGAGTTTGGTCTGTACTAGTTGCGACAGGTTGCGACGCATTTTTAGTTGCGTCGAAGTTTCGCGTGACATTTCAGCTGTTTCACTATTGTTTGCAGTCACCAGTTTCCTTGCCGGTCGACCCCACGCGCATCTTCCTCGATTGCACTCGGAGCCAGATTTTCTGCTGAACATGACTTTTGCTGGTCTCTCTTCCGGCATACGCCTACATGTCCAGTCCTCTGTAATCTGCCATATTTTATCAGCCTGCCTATGTCTGCATTTTTGTACACTTGTACAACTCGTGATTCATGTGTCTGCGCCTTTCATCTTTTTCACCATGTCACCAAGTATTGAGCCCAGTATTTTCCGCTCTAACACTCCGAGAACTCTATGATCTGTATATTTTAACTTTTAACGCCATGTTTCATGGCCATCCAAGGCGATTGGACGAATCAACGATGTATACAGAGCTAGTTTGGTTCGTCTCTGTAGGCTGTGAGACTTTAGCTGGCTACGCAAACCGTATAAAATCCTAATTGCAGCCGAGCCTTTTCATCTCGTGTAATTATCGCTTGTAACGAGTGTTCCAACCGGCGGATGTTAGATTTTCTAACAATTCTGTATAAGAATCTACCAAAACCTGTATAAGAACTGGGCATATGCGAAATTGTTAGATTCTTATACATGTATTGTATAAGAATCTAACAATTTTGTTAGCTTTTCTAACAATATTTGTTTGAGAGCTTACATTTTTGTGCAATTTCGCATATGCCCCGTTCTTATACAGGTTTTGGTAGATTCTTATACAAAAATGTTAGAAAATCTAACAACCGCCGGTTGGGTGAAGATACATGAATTCGTCGACAACCTCGAATCGCATCCCATCCATTTTCACCAATCAACACCGTTTAGACGGCCACATTCTCTGCCAGCCATCAGGAACTTAGTTTTGACAGAGTTTATGATCAGTCCTATTCTTTCAGTCTCCCGTTTAAAAGGCACGATAGACTCTTCCACTGTTCTGTGACCTACACCAATGATGTCGATGTTATCTGCAATTAAGACTTGTTGGTGATGATTGCGTTTCTTCGATCTTCGAATTTCACCATCCAGAGCTATGTTAAATTGCATATTAGAGAGCGTATCACCCTGCTTAAATCCATCTCGTCACGAACGAATTGGATGTCTCACCAGATATTCTGACGCTCGATTTT
Source organism: Armigeres subalbatus (assembly GCF_024139115.2). Lineage (NCBI taxonomy): Eukaryota > Metazoa > Arthropoda > Insecta > Diptera > Culicidae > Armigeres > Armigeres subalbatus. The sequence continues at coordinate 79,694,558 of NC_085139.1, read as the reverse complement.
TATCTATCCAGTGTTGCACGAATCAACCTAATAAGCTTTGCCTGAACGGTATTTTCAATCATTTTATGCCACAGTTCGTTCCGTTTCACTGAAACTTACGCTGCTGTCTTGAAATCTACAAACAGGTGATCAGTCCGCAAGTCCAACTTTTAGAAGCTTTAGAAGCTCCCAGCGGCCTTCACGTTCTTTAGCTCTCGAGCAGCTTTTATCACTTTGTCTAGCGTTGGTGGCTCCACTGCTTGTAAATCATCCTCAATCCTGATTCTGATTGTGACCTTTCTGTCCGATTGTCCATTCAACAATAACTCACAGTGCTCCATCCACCTAGCAGCCACCCCTGCTCGGTCGGTCAACAGATTTCCAGAGCTGTCATTGATCTTGTGCATGTTGTTGATCGTTTTGTAGAATTTCCTTGTGTCGTTTCGGGCCAAGCTTCCCTCTGCCTCCGAGAGCACTTTTTCGTCGAACCCCTTTTTACGCCGGTGGAGTTTTTTCTCAGATTCCCTAAGTTCTTTATATCGTTCTCTCTTTTGGCGTGTAACCCTTTAATGAAAATTTCAATTAGAGGAAGTGCACCGGTTTTGGCCAACTTAGTGCCTAATTTGGCCAATCCTAAAAAATACATATTTTTCCAAAATAATCGATCAGTTGAAAGCAGCGTTGAAGTGTGAGGGATATACCTCTTGTTGGAACTAATAAAACCCTTGCGAATTGCTTTATTTTTAAAGTTGTTCGCAAAATTGGCCAAATTAGGAACATGGCCAAAACCGGTACTGTTCCCCTATTAGAAATTAATTTTGAAATTCCGCGAAATTCCGTTTAATTGCCTTTCACGTATACTAAGTATACGTGAAAGCTATAGGATTTTCGTTAAAAGTATGCTTTTTCTGTCGAAATTTTTGAAATTTAACGATACGAAACGAAATCAGAAAATCAGATTTTGTCACACCCAAATTTCGCGAAAATCCGCGGAATTTCGTTTCGGATGTCCTGATACGATATTTTCCAAAATACCGCATATGCTTATCTATGACATCTGAGAAATGCTAGTGGTCCACTTAAACATGATCGATTTCAAAAAAACGTATCGTCATTTGGGTGTCTCCAGATGTGCTTTCGAATATTCTTGCGTGCCAAACAGGTGCTACAGATAGTGATGCCTCTGGCTGCGGAAAAACTGACTAGCCGTTGTCATTGGTTGTTGCGTGGAGGCTCTCCTTTCCATTGACTAGGCGAAAGAACTCTTCCCTACCGACCTATGCGTTTGCGTAACCGATGACGAATTCCACGTCATGTTTTGGGCATTCTCCGCAGGTCTTGTATAGACGATTATAGAACTCGCTGGTTGGCGCGTATACATTGATCAAGCTGTAGTTGAAGAACTTGCCCTTTATTCGCAACATGCTGATGCGATTACTTACCGGCCTCCATCTAATGATTCGACGCTGATGCTTACCAAGCACTACGAAACTAACTCCATGCTCCACCTTCTGGCCGCCACTGTAGTAGATGTAAAACTAGAATAGGATACCAACAATAGGATCAACTGTACGGGATTCCTGTTTTCCTGTTCGGCCATAGACCGGTTCACCTTGAAATCTTCTACATAATATGCATGGCGATCAGTAACTCAAAGGCTATTGAATCCTTCCCTCCACTACCAGCGCAGTTGATGAAGGGCTGTGGGACAATAGATCAAAAGGACAGAACGACGAAAGAACAAATATAAAAATCTGTGCAATCTACCTGATCGAAACAAAATGTTGAAATGTTAAGAATATGTTTCTTAAATTTAGAAATTTGGGTTCAACGTTTAAAAGCCTCCATTTGAGAGACATTTAGGCTTTTTTTTTCTCGAAAAGCTCAGTTGCTTCGATGCCAGAGTATTGGAAGCATCCTTCTACGCTTCTCGAAAGTCTACTTCTAAGTAGCTCGAAGGACTCCTTTCAAAATGATCGGAGGGAGAGGCTTGGAAACCTTCTTTCAAAAAGATCGGAAACCTGCTTTCTGGAGGTTTAGAGGCCTCCTATCAGCAGGCCCACAAGCCCCCCTTTAAAAAGTCCGGGAGCCTCCTTACTAGAGACCCAGAAGCCTCCTTTCCAAAGACTCGGAGCCCTCCTTTTAAGAGGTTCGGAAACCTTCTTTCAAGAGGCCCGGAAGCCTTCTTTCAAGAGGCCCGCAAGCCTTCTTTCAAGAGGCCTTGAAGCTCCCTATTAAGAGGCCCGGAAGTCTCTTTTCAAGTGCTTCGGAAGTCTCGTTTCAAGATGCCCGAAAGCCTCATATCTGAAGGCCGAAAGCCTCTTTTCAAATAGTCCGGAAGTCTCCTTTCAAGAGGCCCGGAAGCTTTCTTTCAAGAGGCCCTCAAGCCTCCTTTTAAGAGGCCCTGAAGCATCCTTTCAAGAAGCCCGAAGCCTCTTTTCAAATGCTCCGAAAGTCTCGTTTCAAGAGGCCCGGAAGCCTCCTTTCAAGAGGCCCGGAATCCTCTTTTCAAGAGACCCGAAAGCAAGTGATGCCGATTACGAAAAGCCATGAACGCAACCCATTGCCAATAATACTTTTAGCAGCAGATATAGTAGCCACAGCTTGTAGATCACTGGAGAGTGTGGTGAATATTATAGGCAACTGCAAATGTACCTACAATCTCTCTAAATTTAAATCTCCCTTGCTCACAGTCGGGGACAATGTTATAGTACGTAGGCATACCATGTATATCTATAGAGAAGAGTAAAGAGTTAGTATCGAAGAACCAATCGTCGTAGTCAGTTGGTTGCATGTCGCAGTCTAATAATTATTGTACCTTTCGTCGCCGGTTAAATATATCGACAAGTACCGAATAAAGTAGATAGTTTTACTTATATCGCGTGTTGTATAGTTAGATACCTCGAAAGTGAAACCAGAAAACCAAATTCCCAACATTTGGTCCGAAACGAGCCGGATTTCGGAAAGCACGCGGCAAAAGTGAATCTGCATCGCAGCATCGTATTGTTCGCTCGTCGCTGGACAAAAGAATACGGGCATCATCAAGTGCTGAAGTTGTTGCTGCTGGAAAGTGTATCACCACCGGGACGTATGCTGCTGAGGTACTGCTGTTGCTGTTGTGTTGCTGCCTGTGAGGCTGCGGAAGGACTGTGAGAAGTCAATTTCGAGGAGGAACGGAAAGGAAGTCGGAAAGGAATTCTGGATTTGTGCGCTGGAATCATCATCAACCAAAGGACAAAGCTAAGTAGTATCAAAGACGTGTGTCAGTGGGGTGGCTCTGCATTGCATGATCAGACCGCCATCGCAAATTATATTGATATCGAATGGTATGGCAAATAAATTACAGTACTGCTTGCATGTTCTCAATTCATGCGTGGGATTTTGACAATCATTTTTGCTGAATTAAAATTGTTGCTTGGGTGAATATTCTTCAATTTCGGTACAATTTCTTCCGTTGTTGGTGGTGAACGAAATTCTCGGGTTGCTAGTCCTGTCACATCGCGACACTCGTTAGTCAAATTCGCGCGCAGTCAATGCAATAAACTTGTAGGGTGGTACAGTGAGTGATAGTGAAAATGACGAAGAAAGATCTACGCATCCTGGTGAAGCAGGAACGTACGTTGCGACACTCGTTGGAAAACTTCAAACAGTTTATTGCCAACTACCAAGACGACCGTGATCGCAGCTCCCTAGAAATGCGGATGACGAAACTGGATGATATCTATGAGAAGTTCTTGGATGTTAGACTGCAGATCGAAGTGATTACCGATGACCAAGAGGAAGACCACTTCACGGAGACCGTGGAAACAGAAGAAGAACAAAAAGCTCTGCGGATATCCTCGATCGAACAACGAGAGCAGGAGAACGCAAAATTAATCCTGGAGTTCGAGAATGAATACTACCAAGTGAAGCAGTCGATGTTGGCGTTTTCCATTCCAGCTGGAACAAGCAAAGCTTCAGTCGTACCTTCGAATCGTGCTTCGGCTGGCTCCGACATGCAGCTGAGAGTCAAATTGCCCGAGCTCAAATTACCTTCATTTAGCGGAAAGCTGCGAGAGTGGATCACATTCCGAGATTCATTCATCAGCATGATCCATGGCAACGAACATCTACCTCCCATTGATAAGTTCACTTACTTACGCTCTTCGTTAGCTGGTGATGCGCTTAGGGAAATCGCGTCAATTGAATTGGCAGCAGCAAACTATCCTATTGCTTGGAAAACGTTGCATGATACTTATGACAATAAGAAGTTGATTGCTAAATCATACATCGACGCATTGTTTGCTGTGAAGCCCATGGACAAGGAATCCTATGAGCAACTGAATCGTGTGGTAGGCGAGTTCGAAACCAACTTAATGATGTTGGATAAGCTTGGCGAAAATACGGAAGGGATGAGTACCATTCTGCAGCACATGGTGTGCCAACGACTGGATTCAAACACCTTGAGAAACTGGGAAAATCACTACCACTCAACTCAGATTCCACGGTACAAGGATCTTATCAGTTATCTTAAGGAACAATGTCTGGTTCTGCGAAGCATCAGTTCGAGTCGTTCAAGTCAAGGAGAATCTAAGAAGCAATTTCGTTCAACGGTCCTGAGTCACTCGGGAATTCAACAAGTTGCAGTTTGTCCGTTTTGCGGCGAACAAGCACATTCTGCTTTCAAGTGCAGCAGATTTTGCAAGATGAAGATTTCGGAGCGAGCGGAGGAGGCAAAACGGAAATCTCTGTGCCTAAACTGCCTATCACCTGGTCATATAGCAAGATTCTGTACTAAAGGATCTTGTCACACCTGTGGAAGAAACCATCACACTCTTCTGCATTCTGTACCCCCTTCAGTGTCACAGTCAAGACCAGCGCAACAGTCAAGCTCGCAGACAGGTAAGAAAACGCAAGCACCTAATTCGTCACCACCACAAAACTCATCGAAACCCCAAGCTAACAACTCAATATCACCTCAGCAAATGAATGCTTCAAACGAGGCCGCCACTAGCCAGACACGAACAACATTCGCAAGTACTAGCCAACCACATACCACTGACCACTCTTCTACTAGCTACAATACAGTCCTCTCGTCCACTACACACACACTTCCAAACACTGTTATTTTGTCGACGGCCTTGATAAACATAAGTGATGGTCATGGAAACACCACCATAGCACGCGCTTTGTTAGATTCAGGGTCACAACTGTGTTTCATGTCCCAAAGACTGGCTCAAAAATTGAATTTCAAACGCCGTCGAGAATGCCTACCTATCAAAGGCATCGGTCAGGCGGCCACTTGCTCCACGCAGTCCATTACTGCTTGGATTCATTCTCGTGTGTCACACTATACTGTGTTGATGCAGTTTTATGTCCTACCAAAAGTTACAGCGGATTTACCGTTGAGCAAACTCGATATCAGCAAATGGACCTTTCCCAAGGGAATAAACCTCGCCGATCCAGAGTACTACTATCCCAGCACAGTCGATATCATAATTGGAGCGGAGATATTCTTCGATCTGCTAGTAGATGGGCATTTCAAACTAGCAGAGGGTGGCCCAGTCCTGCAGAACACCCAACTAGGATGGGTCGTTTCTGGAAAGGTCTCCGAAAGTTCCAGAACTACTACCTCGCTCACAGCTGTCGCATGTACAGAAGAAAAATTGGATGATTTGTTAACACGATTTTGGGAGTTGGAATCTTGTCGCACTACTAGCACAATGTCGCTAGAGGAATCGCAATGTGAAAGAATCTACAACGAAACAACCACGAGAGATGTTTCAGGAAGGTTTGTGGTAACTCTTCCGAAAAAGCCTTTTCTAATCGATCGTCTAGGCGAATCCCGATCAATTGCGCTTCGTCGCTTTACTGCACTAGAGCGACGGTTAGACGCAAATGCAAAGTTGAAGGAGGATTACAGCGGTTTCATACACGAATATTTGGAAATGGGGCACATGAAGGAAATCCAAGTAGATCCTGACGTACCAGAGATTGCACCGTATCCGTACTATTTGCCGCACCACGCCGTAGTTCGACCTGAAAGTACCACCACCAAACTTCGCGTCGTGTTCGACGCATCTTGCGCAACAATGTCTGGAGTGTCGCTGAACGAAGCTCTCATGGTTGGTCCAGTAGTACAGGAGGAGCTTTTGTCAATCGTCCTCCGTTTTCGCCTATACAAGTTCGCCATTGTGGCGGATATAGCCAAGATGTACAGGATGGTCAACATCGCTTCAGAGGATCAACAACTTCAACGAATACTATGGAGAGACTCCTCCTCCGAGGCGATTAGAACCTTCGAATTAAATACCGTTACTTACGGAACGTCCTCAGCCCCATACCTGGCAACCAAATGCCTCCAGCGTTTGGCAGAAGAAGGAGCACAGCAGTATCCTTTGGCTTCAAGCATTCTGTCCAAAGACTTTTATGTGGATGACATGCTCACGGGAGCCAATAGCGTTGAGGAAGGTATCAAGCTGTATCAGGAGCTGAGTCATCTATTAGAAACAGCGAAATTCACTTTAAGGAAATGGAGTTCCAACAGTCCGGAAATATTAGCAGCTATCCCAGAACCGTTGAAGGACGACCGCACATCCTTGGAACTAGAGCCATCAAAAGCAACCATTAAAACCCTGGGACTCTCATGGGAACCTCGATCGGACTATTTTCGGTTCACTGTTCCTCAGTGGAGCAACTCTACTGAGATTAACAAGCGTATCATCTTGTCCGATTTTGCTCGTCTATTTGATCCCCTTGGATTAGTCGGACCAGTAGTTGTCCAAGCTAAGATATTTATTCAAAATCTCTGGAAACAGAAATGTTCTTGGAATGAAACTCTTGGCGAAGATCTCCAGCAATGGTGGATGGACTTCAGACACAACTTAGCTGATCTATCAACCCTGAAGGTTCCACGGTGGCTCGCTTTCGATAACAGTATCGTTTCGTTGGAAATCCATGGATTTTGTGACGCATCCGAGAAGGCCTATGGTGCGTGTATTTATCTTCGGTGCACTTCATTCGATGGCCAGGTTACGGTTAACTTAATCACGGCCAAATCTAGAGTGGCACCACTCGATGATGTGCAGCGGAAAAGGAAGAAAATCAGCATACCAAGGTTGGAGCTATCATCTGCAGTTCTCCTGAGCCATGTCTACGAAAAGGTTGTCGACAGCTTACGGGTCAAGGCACAACCGTTCTTTTGGACAGACTCGACCATTGTGAAGTGCTGGCTGTCTTCAACTCCTTCCCGCTGGCAGATGTTTGTCGCTAATAGGGTCTCAGAAGTTCAGCATCTTACAAGAACAGGAACATGGAACCACATCTCCGGATCTGAAAACCCTGCAGATGTTATATCCAGGGGAATGACACCAGAAAGGCTAGCAAATCATCACACCTGGTGGCACGGACCAGAATGGTTAAGGAATCCACGCAACTTTTGGCCAAAAGGAACTACGACGGATGCAGAAGAGTTGGATCAATCGTTATTGGAGAAAAAATCGACTATTGCCGTTCCCGTACAACTTCAAGTTCCCAACGATATCTTCAAACTGCGATCAAGCTTTTTGGCACTTGTTCGGATTGCGGCTTTATGCCGAAGATTCACCTACAACTGTAGCAACCCAGCAAGCAGAAGGAAAGGCTACCTATCGTATCAAGAACGTGAAGAAGCGACGCTGGCACTCGTACGCCTTGCTCAAAGCGACAGCTTCGCCGAAGATAAGGAAGAAATATCATCGAGGGGACAAGTTTCTCCGTCGTCCAGGTTGAAATCTCTTCATCCTGCCCTAGTAAATGGAATACTCGTCGTTGGTGGTCGGCTTGAAAATGCGTCAGTCTCCAAGTAGAAAGCATCCTATAATTTTGGATAACCACCATCCGTTGTCATTGTTGATTGTAAAACACTATCATCGAAATCTCTTGCACGCAGGGCCGCAATTAATGATTGCCAGTATTCGTGGGCGGTTCTGGCCTCTTCGCCTGAAAAACTTATGCAGAAAGGTCGTTCATAGCTGCGTAAACTGTTTTCGCGTAAAACCAAAAGTCGAGGAGCAACTCATGGGTGATTTACCACTTGAGCGCGTAACTCCGGCTTCACCATTCGTTCGAGTAGGAGTGGACTATTGTGGTCCCTTCAAAATTCGCTTTCCTCATCGCAAAGCTGATATACGCATATGTTATGTAGCTATTTTTATATGCTTGGTTACAAAAGCAACACACATCGAGATGGTATCAGACCAAACCACCGAAGGATTTATCGCGGCTCTTCGACGTTTAGTGGCTCGTCGGGGGCGGCCAGAAATCATAATGTGCGACAACGCAAGGTATTTCGTCGGTGCGAAGCGTGAACTAGATCAACTGCGTCGGCTCTTCAACTCGCAAGCTTTCACAAGGTCCATACCGCAAGCGGCCGCAAACGAAGGAATCCACTTCAAGTTCATACCGCCGAGGTCGCCCAATTTCGGGGGCCTCTGGGAAGCGGCGGTGAAATCGATGAAGTTCCATCTCAAGAGAACTCTTGGGACAAGCATAGTAACTCCAGACGAGTTTTCGACGCTTTTATCGCAAATAGAAGCATGTCTGAACAGCCGTCCACTCACACCAGTGAGCAACGACCCAACGGATCTGGACATACTTACGCCAGGTCATTTCCTAATACATCGACCGATGACTGCAGTGCTCGAACCATCACTGAAGGACCTGAAAGAAAGCAGTTTGTCGAGGTGGCAAAGAGTTCAGTGCTACTTGCAAATTATCTGGAGAAAATGGTCCACATCGTATTTGTCTGATTTACAAAATCGCACTAAATGGATAGTCGAGAAGAAAAATCTTGCGGTCGACACGATGGTGTTGCTCAAGGACGAAAACCAGCCACCACTCCGGTGGCCACTTGGCCGAATCGTCGAGATACATCATGGAAATGATGGAAACGTACGCGTTGTTAAAGTGCGGACCCAAGACGGTCTGTACACTAGGGCCGTAAGCAAAATATGCGTCCTGCCGATTCAGGACAACGAGTCGCTCTTGACAAACAGTCAAGACGATCAATAGACGTTCGTTCAGCGGGTGCACAAGGGTGCGCCAGCGGAGGTCAAACGACCTCCGCGTACCAGTTAAGTAATTTTTGTTTAAACTGATGATCAAAAAAGCCAAAGGAATGTTTGTACTCCATAGCTGTTCGTGTTCTTCGGCGGTCGCTGACCGCCATCTCTCCGATGTCACCAATCTCCGTACCTTCTACGTCCATGATACCTGGCTTGATGTCTTCCGCCCACGTAGCTACTGTACCGATGTCAACCCAGTTCGACCCACTCGCCTTGTGACCTGAATCATCGAATTTAATTCTATGCTGCTGAATTTTTATGATGTAGAGCGACCAGTATTCAGTGGAGGTCAAGGGACCTCCACGCACAGTTACGTTACCATTCAATTCTAAGTACTTCGAGAAAGCAACACTTCTGCTCATTGATAGGTTCACGTGGCACCAACTCATTCATGCAAGACGGGAAGAACTGAAGACATCGCAATACTGCCGAGCACACCCACGGGCAACCACTTAATTAGGGATGTCACGCGAGGACTTTGAAGACAGCACCATCAACAACGTTCCATCAAAACGTTCACGTGTTACATGTGCAACGCATCGTCATCGGCGCAAGGTGCGCTCGTGGTGGCTCGAAGCCACCACTCCAGGGAAGTCGTTACATTGCATGTTTTTATTGAGTAAAAAAGCGCCTTTCATCTGATTCCAGAATTTGCTTCACCTCATCCGAGGTGGATGTCGTCTCGTTCGAGGGTAATGATACTGCACCTACTAAGCCGAAGGCCTCATCCGAGCCTCAATCGAAGAAGATTCTAACGGAGAAGAATTGTCCATACGTTTCATACAGTCCACCAACACCAACTTCAACAGTTCCAAAGATACGGAGCAAAATCGCAAACTATAGTTCAATGGAATTGATCATAAAATAGTGCATGGAACTCCAAACTGTATTGTTAAAATGAGTCGTTATCTACAATCATGTATGTACACATAATGTTATTAGAATAGTTTTGTCTGTAGTTAGCCAGAGTTTGATTTAGATGTTTGTTAAATGTTAGCTTTAAGTTGAAATTGCTAGTCATTTCAAGGCGGCCGGTAATGATGCCGATTACGAAAAGCCATGAACGCAACCCATTGCCAATAATACTTTTAGCAGCAGATATAGTAGCCACAGCTTGTAGATCACTGGAGAGTGTGGTGAATATTATAGGCAACTGCAAATGTACCTACAATCTCTCTAAATTTAAATCTCCCTTGCTCACAGTCGGGGACAATGTTATAGTACGTAGGCATACCATGTATATCTATAGAGAAGAGTAAAGAGTTAGTATCGAAGAACCAATCGTCGTAGTCAGTTGGTTGCATGTCGCAGTCTAATAATTATTGTACCTTTCGTCGCCGGTTAAATATATCGACAAGTACCGAATAAAGTAGATAGTTTTACTTATATCGCGTGTTGTATAGTTAGATACCTCGAAAGTGAAACCAGAAAACCAAATTCCCAACAGCAAGGATCATTCCAAAAGCTGAATTTCAAAATGTGTTGTATGGTAGACTTCTAGTGCGAAGGTTTTTCTACAACTCTGCCTAATGGTTCTTCGTATGAATTCCACCAGTAACGGACAACGGAGTTATAGCTATAGTTTCAGTAACTTAGACTAAATCATAACAAAATTCCAATCATTTAATTTAAGTTATTGCAACTAGTGTTATAACCATTAGGCAGAGTTGAAAAAAAAACCTTCGCACTAGAGGTCCAATATAAAACACATTTTGAAATTCCTTCTGGAATGAGTTGTTCATAAACTATTAAACGATCGAACGCAAATTACTAAATGATCGATAATATCCTTTCCCGGGAGCCTCCCTTCAAGAGGCTCGGAAGCCTCCTTTCAAGAGGCTCGGAAGCCTCCTTTCGAGAGTCTCGGAAGCCTCCTTTCAAGAGGCTCGGAAGCCTCCTTTCAAGAGGCTCGGAAGCCTCCTTTCAAGAGGCTCGGAAGCCTCCTTTCAAGAGGCTCGGAAGCCTCCTTTCAAGAGGATCCGAAGTCTCCGTTCAAGAGGCTCGGAAGCCCCCTTTCAAGAGGCTCGGAAGCCTCCTTGCAGGAGGCTCGGAGCCTCCTTTCAAGCGGCTCGGAGCCTCCTTTCAAGGGGCTCGGAGCCTCCTTTCAAGAGGCTCGGAGCCTCCTTTCAAGAGGCTCGGAGCCTCCTTTCAAGAGGCTCGGAAGCCTCCTTCAAGAGGCTGGAAGCCTCCTTTCAAGAGGCTGGAAGCCTCCTTTCAAGAGGCTCAGAAGCCTCCTTCAAGAGGCTCAGAAGCCTCCTTTCAAGAGGCTCAAGCCTCCTCTCAAGAGGCTCGGAGACCTCCTTTCAAAAGGCTCGGAGGCCTCCTTTCAAGAGGCTTGGAAGCCTCCTTTCAAAAGGCTCGGAAGCCTCTTTTCAAAAGACTCAGAAGCCTCCTTTCAAAAGGCTCAGAAGCCTCCTTTCAAAAGGCTCGGAAGCCTCCTTTCAAGAGGCTCGGAAGCCTTCTTTCAAGAGGCGGAAGCCTCCTTTCAAGAGGCTCAGAAGCCTCCTTTCAAGAGGCTGGAAGCCTCCTTTCAAGAGGCCTGGAAGCCTCCTTTCAAGAGGCTCGGAAGCCTCCTTCCGAGAGGCTCGGAAGCGTCCTTTCAAGAGGCTCGGAAGCGTCCTTTCAAGAGGCTCGGAAGCCTCCTTTCAAGAGGGTCGGAAGCCTCCTTTCAAGAGGTTCGGAAGCCTTCTTTCAAGAGGCTCGGAAGCCTCCTGTGAAGAGGCTCGGGAGCCTCCTTACAAGAGGCTCGGAAGCCTCGTTTCTAGAGGCTCGGAAGCCTTCTTCCAAGAGCCATGGAAACCTCCTTTCAAGAGGCTCGGAAGCCTCCTTTCAAGAGGCTCGGAAGCCTCCTTTCAAGAGGCTCGGAAGCCTCCTTTCAAGAGGCTCGGAAGCCTCCTTTCAAGAGGCTCGGAAGCCTCCTTTCAAGAGGCTCGGAAGCCTCCTTTCAAGAAGCTCGGAAGCCTCCTTTCAAGAGGCCCGGAAGCCTCCTTTCAAGAGGCCCGGAAGCCTGCTTCAAAGAGGACAATCAATCCCCTTTCGGATTTGAGATATGAGCAATAGAGAAAAATAGAATGAAGAGAGGCGATATTGAGATTAAGAATTGTACAGAGAAATAGGTGGAATAAAGATTCATTCGTTGTATAACTGAAGACCGAACACGCTATTTATGATTTTCATCCTGAATACCCCGTACTGGAAATAGTAATTACATATTACATTTTCAAGGGTTTGGAATTCATCTTTCTAGAGGCTTGAAAACTAACGTTCAAGAGGATCAGAGGCGTCCTTTCAAGATGCTTAGAAGCCTCCTTTTAGGTGACTCGAAAGCCGCCTTCTAAGAGGCTCGGAAGCTTCTTTCCAAGAGCTCGGAATGATGAAAATATCAGTCAACTTTATGAAGTGTCATATATCCCGGTAATTTTCAGTTCCATTTTTCATGTTTGTTATAAGCTACAACTATTTTTTTACAGTAAAAAATTGTACCTCAATGGATGCAAATGTGCGAAGGGGTACCTCTTAAGACAAAGGTTGAGAACCGCTGATCTACAAGAAAGGATATAAGCTGGAGTGTGAGTACTTTCAAGCGATCACCATTTTTTATGCCGTCTACAAAGTGATATCCCTGATCATCTTCCGTCATCTGTCACCAAAAGAGAATGAGTTCGTGGGAAGTTATCACGCCGGCTTCGTTGACGGTCGCTCGACCACGGACCAGATATTTACTTTACGGCAAATTTTCAATAATGCCGTAAATACTGGGTCTGTTCATTGATTTCAAGAAGGCATACGACAGTATGGACCGCGTAGAGCACTGGAAAATTATGGACGAGAGCTTCGCTGGGAAGCTTACCAGATAGACGTTGGGTGGATGTTGGGTGGATGGTGTGCAAAACTGTGTGTATGTTCCGGGCGAACACTCCAGTTAATTCGAATAGCCCTGGGGACTAAGACAAGGTGATGGACAATCGTGCCTGTTGTTCAACATTGCGCTAGAAGGTGCCATGCGAAGTGTAACAGCCGGGGGAACGATTTTCAACAGATCCAGTCAATTTATTTGTTTCGCGGATAACATGAAAATTGTCGGCCGAACATTTTCAAAGGTGACAGAACTATAACCCGCCTGAAATGTTAAGTGACAAAAGTTGGACTGGTGGTGAAGCATCGAAGACAAAGTACATGCTTGTGGGCGAAACCTAGCGATTTACATCCGCACCAAATGTCTCATGTACCAAACGCTCATAAGATCGGTAGTCCTCTACGGACATGAAACTTGGACCATGCTCGAGAAGGACTTGCAAGCACTCAGTTTTCGAGATACGACGTTGATACATCTTTGGCGTTGTGCAAAAAGACGGTGTGTAGAATGAACCACGAGCCGGCAAGATACGATGGGCAGGGCATGTTGCGAGAATTCCGGATAGCAACCCTGCAAAGATGGTGTTAACTTGCGATCCGACCTTCCGTTCCCTAGCAGTGAGATGTGGCTTCAAAGCAATACAGACCCGATTCGATTTTGGCAACACATTTATGTTGCCAAAATCTAATGGTTTTTGTTTTCTCGTGATACTTCAACATTTCTGCACTTTTTGTGACGCTAGATACACTATGACCCTTTTTTACGTGAATTTTGAAATCTAAACGTTTACATTTTAAAAATCCACGCAGATTTTTTGTCGGTTTCGAGGTCAAATCAATTTTTTGTTACGAAAATTTCGTTATTTAACCGTTTATCTTTAAAAAAAATTTAAGCGATTTTTTTTATTTATTTTTTTGCCTCGGTCTTTTTTTACAGTCATTTTTTTACAATGATTACGATATCTACGTGGTTTATAAGTAATATCAAAAATTAAAAAAATTAAACAAAAATTTGTATTGCCAAAAACGAATGTTGCCAAAACCGAATGTTGCAAAAGTCGAATGGGGTCTTTACTATACTGAAGGTGGCATGGTTCGATTCCCAATCCGGTGTTGGGAATTTTCTCAGAAGAAATGTTAAAAAATAAGAAGTATGATGTTCCAAAAGTAGAAGTGAGAAGTGGGAAGTGAATTGTCCCATTTCTCATATCTTATTAAAGAATAACCAGTACAAAGTACAACATTTTTAACGGTGTCAGGCCATTAGAACGATGGTCATTAGGCCGAATGCGAAGTAAAAGATGTGAAATCAGAAGTGAGAAACTAGTTATTCCTTTTTCCTTCTTTCTTCGTCATTCTTCATTCGTTTTTCTCAATTGTACTATTTTTTTCCTTTCTCTCTCTAACGTATTTTTTCTTTCATATTTCTTCCCTGCTACTTCATGTTTTTTTTTCAATTTCTTTCCTTTCTTCTTCCTTTTTCTTTTTTAATTTTGCCTTTTTCCGTACTTTTCCTACTTCCTACTTCCTTCTTCCCTCTTTTTTCTTCCTTCTTATTCCTCCTCGTTCTTTCTCTCGTTTTCTATTCCTCATTCCTTTTCCCGTTTTTCTTCTAATTTCTCACATCACTCTTTCTCACGTTTTTCTTCCCGTGTATCACTTCTCACTTCTCGTTTCTAGCTTCACACTTCTCACTTATCTCATTTCACTTCTCACCTATCACCTCTCACTTCTCACTATCACATTTCAAATTCATTTTTAACTTACTTCTAGTCTAGCCACATCTCACTTATCTTTTTTCTATGCTCACATTTCACTTCTCATTTCTCATTTCTTTATTTCTCACTTCTTAATTTCTTACTTCTCACTCCGCACTCCCCACTTCTCACTCCTCATTTTCACTTCTAGTTTCTCACTTCTCACTACTCACTTCTCCTTTCTCATATCCCTCTTCTCACTGTTCAGTGCCCGCTACATCTCACTTCTTACTTGTGATTCGGCCTAATGGCCAATGTCCCAGATGACCCAATGACCCAAATGACCAAATGTTTGCATAATTTGTGTTTGTTTTTCCTCTGGCTAAATATTTTTCTGAAATCTCTCAGGACGGAGGGTCGAGGGTACGAGTCCCATCGAAGGGAAAGTGATTACCTCCAATACATTTTTCAAATCAATATCTTCCACGTAATGTACATATTCACATATGAGTTTTCATAACATTGTAAACTAATGTCCAAGTCGGGTGATTTAATTCCCGGAATAAAGGCATTTAACTTTGATTGATCTAAATATTTTTTTCCAACCTAACAACATGATTGGCTTAATCTCAGATGACCGGTTTGGTCAAACATTTTCGGCCATATGATCCGTTCACCCAAACGATATTTTCGGTTATAGAACCCGAAAGACCAAATCTCATTTTCGACCAAATAACATGTCATTGTCTGTTCAGCCGTTAGACAAATATTTATTATTAAACACCTAATGCTGGATAGCGAACTGAACCATCTGGTAGCACTGCTACCACGGTGATTTTTCCGCCAAACAGAGAAAAGTCGGAAAATGATAAATTTTTTCCGATCCGCAAAACGCAGCTGGAAAAGAGGGATTCTGCTCGATTCATTTTTTCGTCCTTGCTGCTGCTGCTGCTGCTGCTATGTGTGCATCAACCGTCCGTCCATCCATTGGTTGCCGTGGGGAGTTTTTCGGTTCGGTTCGGTCGCATGTGTTGGTTCTATTTGGGACAGGATGCGAGGATGCGAGGGAAAAAATCGCAGCCTAGGCTCTCCCGTCGTGCCTGGTTTGGTGGCAGCAGCAACGGCCCAGTCCCGGGTCGCGTCCCCACATATTGCCTCGTGTATGTACGAATATGTATGTAATTACCCAGCGGTCAGTGTTTCTTTTTAGCGCATAATGACGCTCAGTCACGCTGTTCTA
The DNA here is from genome assembly GCF_024139115.2 of Armigeres subalbatus. Taxonomy (NCBI): domain Eukaryota; kingdom Metazoa; phylum Arthropoda; class Insecta; order Diptera; family Culicidae; genus Armigeres; species Armigeres subalbatus. The sequence goes on along the minus strand of NC_085139.1, from coordinate 79,678,704 downwards.
GCGTCGTTGTTAATACGCGTGTTATCGCCGTCCGTCGCGCGATGCCAAAAATACCGGCGTCAAATTTCTTATTTTTTCCATTATAAGTAAATCAAAAAAGTTTTCAACACAACTTTAACGAAAGATAGTCCAGAAGTCAAATCACTCTTACAGTCCGTATCGTCTCACTTCAATATGTGGAAAGCGGGGCAGTCCTAGAGGAAGAAGAAGAAGTACAAGAACAACCTTCCTCAAGGAGCCGAGGTCGTGTGAGTAGCAGGCGAAGCAGAAGAAGAAGCAGCACCTGCAACCACAATATATAATAATTATCATCATACATCGAAATAAAAAAAAAGATCATATTAAAATGTGGACCACGACGCCATCCCCCGCAAGGAGCCGCGGAGGGGTGAACGATAGGGAAAGTAAAATTGCCAAAAAATAAGCACCGTTAAAATTAATCGATAATTAAAGTGGGAGCAGCGAGTAGTGGAACGGAAAGAACAATTTTCAACAACGTTTCGGCCTATCTCCTCTTTGATCTTGGATATTGAAAAATTGTTCCAGGAAAGTTCATATTTTCTCCATCAACATCCGTGCGTGAGAAAATGTACAAATTCGATGATCAAAAGAAATTGCATGATTTTGTTAGTGTTTTAGTTAGTTGCCAGACTAAAATCTAGAAGTCTTGTTTCCCTCGTGCAAGTTTCAGCGATGTAAGAACCCGTAGCTAAAAAAACCTTTGGATCAACAGTGATTGTATTATTATTAAAAAATAATGTGCAATACTCGATTATAGTGGAACACCCGAATAGTGACGCAAATCTCCCGAACTGACCAAACCTCGGACTGGACTAGCCAAAGAACTGTTACTGACTGTAGCGTGCATTGGCAACAACAACTCCTAATGCCTAAAATAGTGAGTGAGTGTTGTGGTGGTGTTGTCTAATTAGAACCTCGGTACAAAAGATATGCGCCGTTGTCGTCGTTGCTGCCCAAAATTCGACAACCGAGTGCGCGAGTAAGCAGTTTGTTGGCCCAATTGGTGGTTGCAATCAGTGGTTAAGCATTAGGTGGAAAATCTAGCGCCGGACGAGAACTGCCATTGTGAGCCTAAGTACCTGAAGCACCTCTACATCTGGCTCCGTTCGTTGATATTACGTTGGTGATGCGACGCTCCGATTAGACGGCGATACTGCGGACTGTGCTAGACAATGTGGATCGGCGTGATGTGAAATTTTCCAAGCATAGAATCGTAATGCAAACCAATAGGTAAGGTGAAGGAATGTGTGGTTTTATGAGGAACGCAACATTCTGTTTACATTAACTTGTCCTTAAGCGTAGAGTGAGTTGAAATAAAAGGTCTGATGGGCTAAATGCCCTTTACGAACAACAAAATTCAACAACTTTCCATGCGCAACAGCTTTTCTATAAATAATAATAATTTGTTTAAAATGTAACTCGATTTATTACTCTATTTGTGTTTCATACTATTTTTGTTATCTTTTCCTACTTTTTAAACAAATTGAGCGAAATTTCTTCGGAAAACTTATTGCAGCATTTTGCAAAAATAAACTTTAGTTTCATTTGACTAGTGGAAGGATATATTTTTACTACCTTATATTTATTACTTTCATCAAAATCGAATGTAATTCCATCGAATTTCATCGAAATAATAATCTATGGTAAATAATCTATATAATAAAAATGAAATGGTCTGTGTTCGTATCCGCATAACTCGAAAACGGCTGGATGGATTTAATTCACTCCTTCAGCAGTTACATTCGTAATACTTTCCGACGGGTTTATATGATATTTCCTCAGCCGAAAATCATTAGTAAAGTTGAGTAAGTCGTGAAAAACTAAAATAAAGATTCGTATGGGAATTTCGCATGGGCAGTTCACAACGCACAACATTTTCGCCTACTATGCAGGACAACGTCTGCCGGGTCGACTAGTTATGTATAAAAAGACAACCTTCCAGGATTTGCACTGTTGTACAAGTAACATCACATTGAGTAAAAGTTAGATATCTTTTAACTAGCTAACACAAATTTCTATTTCTTCTAATCGATCGACAATTTTCTGCATAGTGCTGCGGTAAAAAGCTTGTCTAAATGTGACAATAACAGAGTCAAGATGCTCTCGGAAGAACCATAGAATTATCTTTTAAATATAAGACTTTTCAGATGATTGAAAACGTTCTGTCTATTTGTCGAAGAACTTGATTCCTGGCAGGAGATTATCACTTTTACGATCTATGACCCAAGTGGTCAACCGTTGGTTTCCTGAGAACTCCGTAAGATGAGTGAAATAATTCATTTGTAAAGTTTATCCTGGCCTCCTTAGCCGTGCGGTAAGACGCGCGGCTACAAAGCAAGACCATGCTAAGGGTGGCTGGGTTCGATTCCCGGTGCCGGTCTAGGCAATTTGCGGATTGGAAATTGTTTCGACTTCCCTGGGCATAAAAGTATCATCGTGTTAGCCTCATGATATACGAATGCAAAAATGGTAACCTGGCCTAGAAACCTCGCAGTTAATAACTGTGGAAGTGCTTAATGAACACTAAGCTGCGAGGCGGCTCTGTCCCAGTGTGGGGATGTAATGCCAATAAGAAGAAGAAGAAGAAAGTTTATCCTAGGTAAGGGCAATTGTGATTGAATTCAAAGCCCTTGTTCTTCGATAGAACATCCTTACGTAAATTTGTATGTGTCCATTTGTAAAGTTTGTTTTAAATCAGTGCATTTTTTTCTCAATCGTCTTATAGTCAAGAGTGAATGAAAAGCATCTTTTTCATAATCCCAGGTTTATGGTCGATGGTATCTCGGTAAAAGCTGCCTTTAGGCGAGGTTTTTTGAATAATTTCTAATTGTGACCAGACAGTGATTTCACAGCTCTTCATGTTTAATGGCTCAAAGCGAATTTTTAAATCATTGCAGAGTGCATTCATTGATTTTTTTATAACCTCAGGGCCATCGCAAGGCCTTCCGAAAATTCCAGAACGTCCGCCAAAATGGTCCATTTGTAAAGGCTGTTCTAGAGCACTGTGATTAATTTTGAACCATTTTTTATAGCGACCTGAGGGTAAACTCACAGATCTTTCTATTTTATGACCCTTGGTCGCGAAAATGTTTCATTTTTGACGCTTCTCTCAGCTACATCCGTTTAAATAATGTTCTGTAATCTCCGTCGAGCAAACTTAATATTTTTTTTTTCTCTAAGTTTCTATCTGTTTCACATATTTTCAATTGTAATCTCATTTAAAGTTTTGCTGAAAATTAGATCACAAACCTCAGTTTTTGGTGATGATCAGTTTGGAAATGTACTTAAAGCCTGTTCACGCTCAATTTCGGACATCCATTTTCCAATGTGATTTTTTGCCTTTCGCGTAAACTAAGTGTACGTAAAGGCTATAGGATCACTCCAAAACCGAACTTTTGATTGAAGGCTCAGAGACCCATAGTGTTATATACCAATCGACTCAGCTCGACGAATTGAGGTGATGTCTGTATGTGTGTATGTATGTATGTATGTGTGTGTGTACAAAAAAAATGTGCGACACACTTTTTTGTACTTAGCCTTATCCGATTTGCTTGCATTCGAATCCTTCTTAATTTTTCGCTATTGAAAATTGGCCCAACCGGCCATTGCGTTTCGGAGTTATTAAAAACACATTGTTTTTTTTTCATTTTTCCCAAAGGTCCCCACTAGGGAAATTTTTTTTCAAAATCGAATTGAAAAAAACTGCTGCAATGCATTCCAATGATCGCAAATAAATGTGAATTGGTGGAAAGATCTGAATCTATCTCTCTAAAGTGTAATTTTGAACTCCCATATGTGCTTTTCTTGTTACTCTTATGTGTTTTCTTGTTTTATAATACACAAGAAAGGCACCATCACCGCTAGGTGGATTATTCTTGTTTTTTTTTCAATTTTACAAACCACTAAGATACATTACAGCCAATACTCTTCGCTTCATGTGTTTCTTTTAGCATGTTTTGGACGAGAAATTTGTTAAATGGGGGCATTACATTATCCATGTTTCTGAAATTTAACGTGGACAGTAGGGTGGTTCAAAAATCGATTATGTTTCACAACGCTCATCTAATTCTGTCTCATGTTTTAAGTGTTCTTCGAAAATATAGGCTAATTTGGATAAAAACTGATTTAGCACAAGCCGTTTCATGGAAATGGGTACGACGAAATTTTTTTTTTTTTTCATTATGCGGATTTTAGCGCTTAGCGCCATAACCTCCATAAGGAATACTGAAGTGCTTTCACTCAACGAAAACTGCATCTTGATTGATCGCTTCAATAAATAGTATGTAGTCAAGATGGTTAGCGCCAATATCATATTTTATCATATTGGGTTAGCGCGTCAGTCGAGAAGCGCTATGCGGTAGCTAAGGCTGTTCAAGTAAACAACATTTTATGGCTCGATAGGTTCAATGTGTAGACACAAACACATAACCAGTTCTTATTTTCTCGTGACCGGACACCTAATGCAAGGGCCGGCCGTTCACTTAATGTAATGAGTGCATATGTCGAAAATTATGGGGAACTGTATACGGAATTAATGTAACATTGTAATAAAATCTCTGACTGGCAACCGTAACGCTGGGTAGACACCTTTACGTGGTGTGTTATGGGGTAATATCTACCACGGTTGCATTGCCAGCTACAGGCAACTCCTGACTCAACGAATACCTTCATCCAACTCCATGGTAGGGTAAGGTAGGTATTTTGGACCACCAGTTCGACGGCTCATATTTTAGACCACTGAGTGCAATTTCCTCTTGGTGGTCCAAAATAAGAGCCCCGGTAAGGGTGGTCCAAAATACATCCTTTACCCTAATTATGAGGGTGTCGCTAAGTCGGTGGCCTCTCGTTAAGTAGGTACCACATCAACACTTCCTTCCTCTCCCTAATTACGGTGAAGATGGGCGTGGCCAGGACAAGAAATCCTCATGCTTTTGTTAGTTTTGTTTAAGACTGGAATCAAGGACCACTTCTCTTCTTGATTTCTGATAGCATTCTAGATAAGGATCTCAAAAGTAAAACATGAGTATCACTAGTGTCCAATCTACGAATTACACCGTAACAATGCTAATGCTAATGCTATTGTAATAAAATCTCTGACTGGATGTAGGAATGCTAAACACGATGGACATTACTTGATTCTTCCACGCTAGAAATTGCATAACCTTCCGGAACTCGCATGGTCCTGGAGCACTCACGCAGTCCCGCTACACTTGTGAATGACAAGTGTGCTTTTTTCGAAGGTGATGTACTTTTTACCAAAGCATTAGTGATTAATCATAGATTTAATCATGATTAATGAATAATGGTTTATTTAATAATTATTCAATAATCATATTTAATCATACAAAAAATCCGATTCAATCATTAATCACTAATCGTTAATCATAAATTTTTACATTTAATTATTAATGACTAATCATATTCATGATTATTTTGAGTTTATTCATTAATCATCAATTTTAATCATTTCATACATCACTTTTATTCAATAATCTTTAATCATAATCATACAATTTTTATACTTTTTAATAACACAATTTGGAAAAAGGTTACTTGATTATTGATTACTATGCAAATAATTTAATTTGATTATTCATAATCATTAATCATATCTATCGTCAATCATTAATCATACAGATATTGTGTCAACATTTAATCACGATCGGTAATCGTTAATCATACTCCAAACGTTTTATTCATTAATCATAATCGTTGATCATCGTCATAAAATAATTTAATCGCTAATCATAATCATTAAGCATTGTCAAGAATGAAAAAATCATTAATCGTAATCTTTAATCATAGAGTTGAAAGATTTAATCATTCATTGGAAGCTTTAATCATTAACGCTCTGCTTTTCACAACGGTGCGAGTCCCGGAAGGTTAAAGAAGTTGCAGTAAGAAACGTATCTGACTGTTTCATGGCTGATTGAATAAATAATAGAAGTGATTAAATGTAAGCATATGCGGTATTTCGAAAAATTTCGTTTCAGGTGGTTCGAAACAAAATTCCGCCAAATTTCGTGAAATTCGAGCAGGAGAGATCTGATTTTTTTCATTTAGTTTCGTTTCATAAAATTACACAAATTTCGCTAGAAAAAGCTAACTTTTAACGAAATTTAACGGAATTCCGCAGAATATCGAAACGAATTTAAACTTTATCCATAATGTCTCCTACGGTCGTGTATTATTTAAAATCTTGACTGCGCCGCTGAACAAAATCATAAAACTGTTTTCAAAACTTAATGTTATACAAATTTTTCAACTAACGCTTACTACATAATCCTATTCTGAGTCGAAAAATACTTATTTAGTTTTCTTCTATAAAACGTTTCAAGTTAGAAATGTCTAACAGAAAACGAAATGCATCTTTAAACATTCTATGTTATCTGTCAGATATGAATCAGATCAGTATGATTTTGTCAAAAAGGCAAAGCTGTGTTGCGGATTCCTAGGGCCCTTGTGAAGTCTTTTTAGAGCTACTCTTTCTTATTAATGGCCGATTTCTTCACTTTCGCTTAGACCTCAAACCAGGTTTAAGCGCATGGGCATTAAGGCAAAACAAAATGCAATATTTTACTGTTTGCACGTTTGTTTGTACAAATTGAATCTTACCTAAAAGTAAAAATAATAAGTTCAGAGGTTTGAAGATACTCCAGCCCCCTAGATATAAATTTAAATTTTATGATATTTTTTGACTACATATTTGAACAATATCGATCGTGTTGCTGCTAGTCATGCTCCTGTAACTAGTCCGGGAAAACGCGAACTAAAAAAACTCTGCCTTGCAGAGCAGACCTTTATTTAATCCGTGTGCAATCGATCGTTTTGATACTGGTCACGCCATCTAGTGCGGGTGGAGTTTTTTTTCTTTATTATAGTGATTTTTAAGTGGGTACAAAGTTCATCACTTATGCTGGTGGAGTGAAAAAAATAATGTCTGCATCGAAGATCACAAAATTATTTAGTGCAGAATCGATTGTGTTGTGTTGATTGTGCTTATTAAACGCGTTAGATTGATTTGAGACATGGTTTTCGTCTTCAAGTTCTCAAAATAACTTCGTTTATAATAAATATTTAGTCGCTTACCACGGTGGCTTCACTTGAATTACTTTTTCAACTAACGAACGATTTCTTTCCCGTGGCGCTCACGGAGATGCAGAGCATTCCACGGTCTTTTATAATAATTAGTTTCGAGCTAATTTTCCTTTCCTAATAGCAGTTCGCTCTCCCACCAACATTCGAATGCATTGAACAGCACCGAACAAAAGTTTGATATTCAAATTACTAATCTGCTCACAGCATATTTACTTACTTCCCGTGATAATGAACATATTTCTTCAAAGAGTCCTATGCATTTCGGCTCGAATTATATCATAAATCAGCAGTTTTGTGCCAATTTAATAGCCGTTCGCGATTTGGTGTGCTTATCACTGAACTTCACTTCTTCTCAAAGGGCATTGCAAAAATCAAGTATTCACACACTTCTCCGCACATGAGCAGCCCAAAATGTTGATGGAATGCCAATTAAACATCACTTTTTGAAATCAGTCACTTGTTTGAAGCGAAAACTTAATAAAAACTGCTATTTTTGACCGAAAAAAAACACCTAAAACGGATCGCGGAGCGAATGTAAACACCGGCAGCAGCAGACTAATATTTAGAGTGGCTCAAAAATTATTTTGCTCCGCCACGCTCAGTCGAATATGTTTCATATTTTAGGTGTCTTCCGATGGTTTTTTTAACCAATTCATTTATTTGGTAGGCTCAGTCGTGTGTGACACTTTGCGGAGCCGCAATTCGCAAGTATGATATTTTTACATGGTATATCATCTTATCTTAACAGTTAGTTGGGAGGGGACGTAGACCATAATACTCGTGGCGACTCAAGGTTAAAAATTACTTAATACAGAACGGACGGAGTAGGGATTTGGGTTTAGGTTATTTCAGCTGCTCATCCAGGCGTTTGACGTTGAACGTTGAAAACGGTTTTGCGTGGCGTCGTACTCGATTTTGGTTCGTCAGGGAGCATCTTCCGGATGGCCAGAGCTTCGTGGTACATGGTACAGAGAAACAGAATCGGACAAGAAAAAAACTGAGAAAGAGAAGAATATAGGCATTAAACTTTGATGTCAGCCAAGCAAAGGAAGGCATAGATGGCCTGCATATATATCACATCGCGATCTCCCAAAACACCTCTTATATCCCGGAAGGGTTGTTTACCTCGGGCCACAAGGGTATCCAATAGTTGCTCTCTGGAGGCGTCATTTTCCGAGCAATACCAAACTACGTGATCGATGTCATCGTAACCGGCTCCGCACCTACATAGGTTGCTATCGACCAGGTTTATTCTGTAGAGATGTGTGTTTAGTGAATAGTGATTGGACATAAGTCTCGACATCGTGCGAATGAAGCCTCAACTAAAGTCCTCACCTCTGGACCACGCTCGCGCAGAAACTTTAGGAACTATGGAAAATAGCAAGCGTCCAATTTCATTGTGTGACCAAATCATTTGCCAATTTTGAAGAGTACTCTGACGGACTAATGGGAAAAACTCGTTGTTCGAGATTTGCCCATCATAAACTTCACCTTACTTTGCGCCCACCTTTGCTAGCGAGTCCGCCATCTCATTGCCATAGATTAGGCAATGGGATGGGACCCATACAAAGGTAATCTTGAATGATCTTTCGACCATTCCGACGTGATTCCGATGGTTTGGCCTGGTTTGAATAGGGGCTTACCGTGCACAGGTCGTTTCAGGTTTGTATGAGAGTTGATATGGCGAGGTTGAATTTTACATTATTCTGATTGTGGCGCTTCGTCATTGGGCCCTGGTGAGGGGGGAGACCATATGACTGGATGAGATATTCAAGAGCTTTGACTCCATAGACAATGCATATTGAATTGTCTTTCCGATAGTTGGGAGTCGATTCTAATCGAGGTTGTGAATCCTTAGCACGATAATTAGGCTTCTTAGAAAGCATCAGTGAAACGTGTAATTAAGCAAAATAGCTAGAATTTGTCTGTGATATCTATCGCACCAGGAGCAGATACTTCATACAAAAAGTGTGGTATGGGAGCAGAGTGTAAAACAATCGAAAATTTTTGGTGAAGTCCATTTTTCTTCATTTGTCAGTTCACTTCCGACACATTCATAGTCGGCTCTGGACAGTCAATATTCAGTTGAATATTAGTCATTGAATATTTATGCACATTTTACAAATTGATAAATTATCTGAAATGTGAACACGTTTCAAATGAGTAAAGTGATTTATCACACAGGACTGAATCCGATTTTCATCCGCGAGGCACTTTCAATGGTAAAAATCAACATAAACAATGCTAATTATGTTTTTTTTCTGCACATAGTAAACACACTCGGTGACAGTCGAATGAATGAGTTCGTGTAGTAGTCGTCTGACTACACGGACAGATAAATCAACCCAAACTTTGAGTTCAATATATGCACTGATGAGAATATCGCAGAAAAAATTTACCCAAAATTGGGTAGTTTTCCCTTTTTTTCCCATGATTGCTATCAAAACTAGAGCAAGATGCAAACACCTCACTGAGGTTGTTTGAACCCAATAACCCAAATTTGAGTAAATTCAATATTCTCTATTTTGGGTTGATTAAGGTCCGCTTTGGATAAATTAAACTCAGCTTTGGGTAAATTGTTTACATGGGATTAAAGGCAAACTACCTAGCGCCAGAAAAGTAATTTTACTCAAATTTGGGTTATTGGCCCAAACCACGGTTTTGATTGCAAACCACCCACTTTTGAGTAGTTTTGGTTTTCAGTGTATGTAATTCTATGTTTTGAATATTCATGCGATGTTTGTCAAAATTCGGAACGAAGTTGCTTCATGAAGACGAATATTTCAAGCTCTGCATGGGAGTGAGCGAGGTATAAAATGCTATTTTTGCGTTACGTAATCAATGGATCTTTCCCAAGGTGCGGTTTTCATTCAGCTATGTGGGTTTTCTTTTTGCTAGCGTTTGGAGGACAGGCACTGTAGCCAGTGTAAAGGCTACCTTACACCTCGGGAAAATTTTCCGCCGGATTTTGAACCCCGTGCATTTTAAATGGGGCCGGGATTTTGATTTTCCGTGTCCGAATTCCAAAAACATCGCATATGCAAAAATGCATGGGGAAAAAATCCGTGGACCAAATTCCCGAGGTGTGAGGCTACCTTAATGAAAATTTTTGTTTCCCATATTAGCTTTCATACAAACTTGAACCGGCTTGCGCTCAATCAGTTTTTGTTCAAATCGACTTTTGGAGGACACTAAGAGCATGGGAAGGAATCGATTGAGCGTGGTGGAGCTGGGTCGTTTTTTGAACCACCCTACTAATATTCTTTTTTATAAATACGACATCAATACTATTACAGTATATGATAGTTTTTATTGTACCAATACATTCAAAGCATTGTTTTGGTACTCAACCCACCTTCATCTTATAAAGGTCAAATTTGGAAGGAAATGATAGCCTTTTAGACCAATTTTTTGTATGAGAAAGGGAATATAATTTCTTCACACTTGGCAAACTGCTGCCGGTCAAACTTTGCGGACACATTTCTGCAATTCAATCTAATGTACACATCTTTGTGCATACGCCTTTGCGTATACGCCTGGTTGATGTAAAAAATAAAACCTATGCATTTATTTTCTGGTTTTGAGTTAGCTCAATGCCATAAAACCACGCTGATAAAACAATATGAAATATGCCTGAGCATAATTACATTATTCTTAAGTAGATAATAATTTTATAAAAATTTCAACAGAACTTGAATCCGAACGCATAAAAAATCCTACAATTTCTATATTTTTATATACCTACTGATATAAAACTGAAGTGATAAAAAAATGGTTAGATTTGGGAGCACACACTCCACGATTAATTCATTTGAAAGCGGTACAAAAGACCTGTGCGCCGGTCATGTAATCGGCGCGCGGCGGCGGCGTGGTGGTCACTTTTACCCCGGCGGCGGCGGCGTCACGGCGGCGCGCCGTTGACTTTTATCGGCGGCGGCGGCGGCGGCGGCGTGAACCGGCGTGGATGAAAAAATCAATGGCTAAAAAAATCTATAAAAGAATTTCTGGAGGAAATTGAGATTTTTTTTTTAAATTTCTAATTACTTATAAATTTCATTCCTTGAGAATCTAGCAATAGCATTCAGCAATTCGTAGGTGGTACAAACATAGCCTTTTGTAAGAGACTAATCACTATCTCTTAGATGGAAGCAAGGCACTCTCCAACAGGTGACATTTGCCCTGGCCACGTCCTTGCGAATACTGAGGAAGGGGAATTTTTTTAGTTGGACACCTACTTAAGAAAGATGTAGAGATTTCTACTCATAGGTGCCACGGGACTGAGCTCGTCTTGGTAAAACCCTATGAGAATTTCTGCGAGAAAACATGTAGGTATTTCAGGTAAAATCCATTCAAGTTCTCTTTGGGACATTCATCTAGTTAAATCATATAATATTCCTGCTGGATTTCATTCGGAAATTTATTAGGGACTGAAATAGTTTCCGATGGTAGTCCTAAAAGAATTTCTGAAGAATTCCTTGAATCATTTTCAAAGGGATTTCTAAAGGACTTTTCGAGGGAATTCTTGAAGTAATGTTCAAAAGAGTTTTTGAAGGCATTTCCATTATTAAAAGTAATTTCCAAATTAAAAGTAATTTCCTGAAGAACTTAGGCAACCGAAAGAATTCTTGAAGAAAAATCAGAAGGAACCTTTTAAAGAAATTTTGGAAAAATTCCCACAAACATTTAAAAAAAAGTCCGTAAAGAATTTCCGAATTCATCCCAAAAGCAATTTTTGAAGGTATTTTTAAAGAAATTTTCAAAGGTATTTTCGAAGAATTCCCAAATAAATTTCCGAAAAATTTCTTAGCAAATTTTCAATATTTCCAAAGGAATCCGTAAATGAATTCCAGAAGATTTTTTAAGAGATTTTTTGGAGGAATTCTAAAACAATTTTCGAAGGAACTACTAAAACATTTTCTGTACACGCAGAAGAATCTTGCAAGATTGAAACAATTATTCCGATTGTTGCATCAAACAACGCGAATATTGCCGTTTCAATCTTCAATGTTGTTGTTTCAGCATGTTCACATGCTTCATACAATCGAATATTATTGTTGTTTCAATCTTGCATCGCATGATTGAAACATTAATAATATCGTTCTTTTGACAACCATTTCATGATTTGGAAAATCTGTGTAAACTGATCTACGTAGATCATCCTGTCTATATGAAGTAAGCACGGTGCAGAGGTAAAGTGGATGACTCTCACTCCCCATGTAACTAGTTCGATTCTGCTTCTGTCACTTTTTCCTCTTTTGTTGTTGTCATCATATTGTCGATAAAGTAGTTTCACAGCGTTTTTTGAATGTAAAAAACAACCATGAATATTGTTATTTTCTGATGTATTATTTGATAGTGACAGCTGGAAAGCAGGGTTGAAACAAATATATTCGAGAATTGAATCAACTATCGCGTATGGTTGATTCAATCCTATTTGTGGTTGTATCAACAATAAATATTGTTATTCATAAATCAATGCAAAAATATAGTTGATTCGAAGCAGAATCCGGTTGATTCTACCATATTTTTTTCTCCGTGTAGATATTTCAAAAGAAATTTGTGAAGGATTTTTGGAAGGTATATCCGAAGGGAATTACTGAAGAATTTCTAGAGGATTCTACTTAGCAATTTCTGATGGAATTCGCTAAGGAACTCCTGAATGAATTCCTAAGAAATTTCCTTAAAAAATGCTGGAGGAAATTCTTACTTAAACGATTCCTGAGGGAAGTTCTGGAATATTTCTTAGAAACCCTTTGAATTTTTGGAGGAATATTTTGAAAAATTTCAACATTTATTTAATTTCTAGATTTACATCCTTGAAAAGTTATGCCGATTTTCCGAAGGAATCCCTGGAGGCATTTTTGAACGACGTCTTGACAATGTCCAAAGGAATTCTCGAAAAAAAAATTAAGATTGTCGGAAGCTCCTTCAGGAGTTGCTTAAAAATCTTAAAAATTCCGAAATTCTTTTAGGAACTTGTTCAGGAATTCTTAAGGAATTTTCCAAGATTTTCCTTTACAAATTTCTGAAGGAATATGTGGAGGAAATTCCGAACTAAACCCTGGATGAAATTCCGAAAGAATTCCCGAAAGACTCTCTGGAATTCGATTCCGGAAGAGTTTTGTAGAGCTCTTCGAGACGATTTCCGAGGAAATTACCAGACGAAAATCTAAAGGAATTTCTGGAGGAAATTGGGTTGTTTAGGGGTATATATGTTTTTACATATTCTGAATCTGTATAAAAAACTTCTATTTTTCAGAATTTTTGGACCCTGGAGCTATATTTAATTTGCATTTGAAATTTATATGGGACTAAAAATTTGTTCTTGTGCTGCATGGGCCAACTGTCATTCTATGAATGTTAGTGTCATTCTATAGATTAAAATGACATATTGTTTGCTATACAGAAATGTAAATAAAAGGTTTTCAAACAAAATAAAAATATGTTGTGGTTCAGAAAAGCATGCTCTTTATGTTAAACTATAAAAAAAACTCATATTTTTCACTGCTAAACAACCCAATTGCGAATAGATTACTAAAAAACCCGAAGGAATTCCTATAGAACTCTAGGAATTACTTCAGAAACACCAGTAGGAATTTCCTCTAAAAACGTATTAGGATTTGTTTCGTAAATAGCTTTGAGATTTTTTCTTGATTAATGACTTATGAGGGAAGTCAGGGTTTTTGGTTTTTCGTAAAAGATGTTCAATTTTTATACACACAGTTAAGTTTGTCATTTAAGGTGTTTTTTTTTATGAGAAATTGCGATAAAAGATTCGGCTGTCGGAAGGACTTGAACCCACACTGTTTTATTAAGTACATGGACGTATTACCAATTATACAACAGCTGCCCTTGCGAGAACCTGTTCCATAACCAGCTAATAACGATGGGATATCAGTCAATTCCGTATCCATCGAATCGACTTTGGTAAAATTTCACACCTTTGAGATTTCCAGTAGAAATTCCTTCAAATTTTTTTTACGGGATTCTCTGGGATTTCCTCTAGGAAGAGGAAGGGAGGTCTTTCAGAAATACCTACAAAAACTCATTTAGCAGTTCTTTCTGGAATTATTTTCGAAAATCTTTTCAGATTCTTTTTAGAAAATGCCTTCAAAAATTTATTTGGGAATTCCTGCACAAAACCCTTTAAGAATTTCTTCAGAAACTCCTCCAAAAATTTGCTTGAGTACTCCTCCAGATTTTTTTCCCCTAAATAATCTTAAAATTACGTCCGTTACTAATCAAATTTTTGAAAGAATTACTAAAATTAACACTAAACGAAGAAAAATTAGAATGTATTACTGAAAGATTTTCGGAAAGAATTCATGAAGGCATTTTTGAAGGAATTCCTGCAGGAAGTTCTGAAAGAATTCCCGGAGAATGTTTTCAAGGAATTGCTAGTTCTGAAGAATTCCTTTAGGGAAATTTCGAAGAAATTCCTTATGCTATATCTTGAAGAATTTATTCAAGGAATTCATGGAATAATTGTCGAAGAAATTCCAAAACGAGAAATTTCCGAAAGAGTTCTCATAGAAATTTCCAAAAGTATTGCTTTAAAAAAATGAAGGATCTCCTGAGCAATTTTTGGAGAACTCTTTAAGAAGTCTCTGAAGGAATTTCCAACGGAATTTTCATAGGAATTCCTGCAACCATTTTCGTATGCATTCTTTGAAAAATTCTGAATGAAGTTCTTAAAGGATTTTCTGAAGAAATCGGTAATGGAAATTCTGAAGAAACCGTTAGGAATTTCGTATGGAATTTTCGATGAAATACATAAAGAAATTTCCCGAAGAATGTCTGAAGTAATTCTCTCAGGAATTTAAAAGAAACTTTTTGGAGGAACATCTGAAGGAATTCCCAACGAAATTTCTTTATTTATTTCCGAATCAATTTCTGGAATATTTTCCGAAGGAATCCCTGGAGGAAATTCCGAAGGAAATCTCAAATGAATGTCGAAACGATACTTCTTAGAATATTTTCAGGAATTCCAGGAATTGGAAGTTTTTGAAGAAACATTCACTGAAGATTTTATAGTTAAACAATAGTAAACAATTTAAAAAAAAATCAAATTAAAATTTTGTAATGTTTGAAGCTGTCTGTGGTTTCCAAATTCAAAAATTGATTTAAAATTTAAAATTTTTTATTCGGAACACAAAGCAAAATATGAATGTTCTACTAAACTTGATATTCCTGAGCTGCTTTGATTGGCCTACAACAATGCAAGATCCTATAATAATTGGGGAGGAGCTTTGGGCATGTATCCAGGCCGTCACAAAAGCATATGTACCAAAACAAACATATTTTGCGAGTCACCTACAAGTTTAGGTGCCCGACAGTATGAGGCTTAGACTTAGACGAAATCCAAAAACCAGTTAAACAATTTATGTATTCACCTGTCATAAGACGAGTTTATACAATCCCATTGAATTCCACCACTTAATGATTAAGTGGTGGAATTCAATGGGATTGTATAAACTCGTCTTATGATAGGTGAATACATTCCACTAAAAAGCTCAAAATAATTTTCTTCTCAATTTATGTATTATTTTACTAGATAAAGCATCATTCAAACTCTCAATCTAATCAACCAACTAATTCATTAGCCAAGATTATACATGATACTACATCGACTTAAAGACACCATCACTTGAAGTAGATTTGAAATTGAATTCTGACGAGTTCCACCTTAACATCATTCATGAATTGTCATAAGACAAGTATAGTACTGTTCCTACTATTGTATTGCTTTAGATATACGTATTTTGACCTCAACTGTTAGGCCATCTTCCGTGTCTCGTTATTGACTCGATTAAAGTTAATTATATTGCTATTAATTATCGGCGTGGCAAAATTATGACCGGCGGCGCGCCAACCCAAAATCGTCGGCGGCGGCGGCGTGAGTAAAACCACCGGCGGCAGCGGCGTGGCGCGGCGGCGCACAGGTCTAGTACAAATGCTGGGGTATTATCTTATCGCTGGTCTATAAACGGGAATGTGGCAATTTATCACATACTGCTTCTTCTGTTACTATAACTCTATTGATCGCAAAGCAGTTATTTGACTTCGAAAAAATGAAATCAGAATTGTTTACATAATGTAAAACCAATTCAATAAAAATCCCGCGGAAAAAAATTAAAATTTCGTTTCGTTTCGTTTCGTTAGGAAAAAGTGTGTTATCGCATACCCTTAATTAAATGGAGAAATTTCAAGTGAAATACTGAGCTGCCTAAATGGTCTTAGTCTGATACAGCATACAATTTTGGAAAAATTGTTTAAGTTTCGAAGGGACACAGGATGCTTATATCACCGAAGAAACGTTAAACGTGCAGCGGGTGAATCTGTGTACCCTAAAAGATTACAAATCCTGGATAGGAAATTGACTTCCATTCGAATGGAGAATCGTTATGGAGAGATTAGCGTGGCATGAGATTTTCTTAATTTCGCATTTTTATTCAAAAAAGAAAAGTTAATCCTAAGCAGATTCTGAGATAACAAAACAATCATTTCATGAATCCAAACTTCAAACTTATTTTAATCGTTTCAATGGATTGTATGACCCGAGCATGAAATCTGCTGTCAGAATTCGGTTTAATACTCTATCTCAATAAAGTTGTACAAAATTTACTGTAGATGGAACAGAAGAGAAATATCGAACTGGCATGGTTTAATGTGGAAAGATGGTCTAGAGCATCCCAACTATCCCTGAGTTTTGATCTCGATGCTACGAAAAACAAACCAGAATATAATTAGCAATAACATGAGAGTTACATGTTACATGCTAATAATTGTCAAGTGGCGTTCTATGAAGCAATTTCAATTCAGAATTTGGGTTAAGACTCTGAAGATCGCCTGGTTGACCATATCATATTGAAATTTACCCTGTAGAACGCCTTGTTGACCTTACTAGCCTTTAAGATCCAAACTCAAGAACAGTTTGGAGTACCGTTTAAATTTTCAGTATACTGTGACATATTTTCAACAGTATAAAGGTGTTCCATGGAACTATGGTAAACAGCGAATGTAAAACCACCTCTTTGCCAATGACAAAAACATTGCCCACTCTTGTAAATGTCGGGACAAGCTCTATTCGCTACAAGCGTCCCAAACAACAGAATAGGACAATGATCGCCTTCCGATCATTTAGGAAATTCGTCGGTTTTCGATGATGTTTTCGGTTAAAAATGTATGGTATATCAATGTGAAGCAGGGATCATAATGCTCCCTCATTCTCACGAGCAGAGGATGCTCACTCACGCAGATTTTCGCCGAGAAATTATTTTGCGGGGAAGAAAAAAAAGGCCTGATAAGAGATAACTATTCCTCCCTCACTGTCAGTGCCGCGAAAAGTTGATTTTCTCGTTTTCTCACTATTTTCATTCTGTTTGTGCCTTCACCGATGCAAACAAGAGTAGCTTTTGTGGAACAAACAATCTATCCCTAATAAGCAACCCAGTGCCTTTTTTGTTGGTGTTCTGGGTTCGAATCCCGTTGCGGTCATAACATTTTTATAAATGCAAACAGAAAATTTTCATGAAAAATGAGTGAGGCGTAAGAATGATGCAACGGAAAAATAATTTCATCAAGTAAGCATGATTTTCGTTTATCTTTCAGACTTGTTCTAGAGAAAAAAAAGTAGCGACTGAAAGATGTTTCTCGCCACAGACTTAAAAAAAAAGATTCTCCCTTGGGCCGAAAATCGGTCGTTTTCGTCTCACCGAAACGAGAAGTACGATCCCTGATGTTTGGGCAAAACCACAGCCATCTGTTGACATGATTTGTGTTTTACTTATGAAATATACAAACTATCGCAATTTGAAAAGTTCACAACGAATAACTCATCATATTTGTTGCAGATAAAATGGAACGCAGCAATGGGTCGTATGAATAAAAAATAGTAAGTTCGAGATTATGGCATTTTCAGTATTAAAGTTCACTTGTGGAACATATTTGTTCGAATTACAGAGACGTTTCTAGACATTTCTAACATCCTACAAACAAACGAATTCGGTATGAATAAAACAAGAGTTCACTGTTGATTTCTTGTAGACTGCTCAAGACGTTGCTACTCATATTTCAGATGATTCATCAGAATCGAAGCGGATAGTCTTTGTTTTTGCTTTGTTTCTGTCCAATTTTAAGAAAACAAATAAAACAGTTACACTCTTTGCAGCTTACTCAAATATAAACACCCAGACACTAGGGTAAGATGGTACAGTATACACCATCCTCCCCCCTCCCACGAGGTAATACTTATACAGTCGACTCTCTACATCTCGATATTATTCTACATATTTCGATATTACTCCCTATGCTGATGGTTTTCCCGGTCCATTCAATCTACAGACTAAAGATTAACCCTTAAATGCGCAATGTTGTTTTAAAACAACAAACCGAAAATACGTTTAATGTTAATAATTTTAATGGTAGTTTACGCTAAAAATACTTTCGACGATTTCTAAAAAAATCGCCTTGCGCCTTTAAGGGTTAAAACTGATTCAGCACAAGCCGGCATGCAAATTAGTATGGAGAAATTTATTTTTTCATTATACTGTTAATGACGCTACCCCTTATGCGCAGGTTAAAAGAAAATCTACATAGCTAAAAGGAATACTCAACAGCTTTCACCCAACGAAAACCGCATGTTGATTTACCGCCCCAATAATTAGTAATCGATTTTAAGACAGGTTGCGAATCTTTAGTCATGATCGTTAAACTTCTATGAGGGCATCACTGAAATGTGCTGGCATCCCCTTCAACGCGATGTAGGTAGCGCAACCCTGGTAAGGTAGCCTACCGAAGATTCTACAGCTACCAAGAATGGCAAAAGTAGAGCAAACGGATTGATTCAACGGCTACAGACCCAGCAACGAATAAATGACAACGATTGGAAAGTCGGATCTTGGAACGTGAGAACTTTGAATGAACCCGAACGTGTTGGGCCCCTGGCTTGTGAGCTGCAGAAGATCGGCGTGAGTGTGGCAGCAGTCCAGGAAATACGGTGGCCCAGAGCTGGAGAACAGGCGATGGATCCCATAGCGAACACTTCATTCAAGTACCACATCTACTATAGCGGTGGTGACAGAGCAGAACAAGGAGTTGGCTTCATGGTGATCAGGAAGTAAACACACCTGGCAACATCCGATTGGAGACACTTGCTCACAGATAGACCACGTGCTGTTCCACGGACGACATATCTCGGATGTTATAGATGTAAGGTCCTTCAGAGGTTCGAACATCGACTCGGATCACTACCTTTTAGTTGCAAAAATTCGGGCACGACTCTCCAGCGTCACAAATTCACGAAACAACAATATCCAACGCTTGTCAGTTGAAGAAGTTGCTGAACAGTACCACTAGAAGCTGGACGAGCGGATAGGAGATGTCACCGGATCTGGCGATGTCAACAGATTGTGGGAAAATATCCACGAAGCTGTGACTACAATAGCGCAGGAAGTGTTAGGTACTGCACAGCGACGCCAACGAAATGGTTGGTTTGATGAGGAGTGCCAGCAAGTGACGGACGAGGAAAATGTTGCAAGGAGTTGAATGCTAGTGACTCGTACCCGTTCCAACAGAGAGCGGTACAGTGTAGCAAGGGCAGAAGAGAAACGAATCCATCGCAGAAAAAAAGGCAACACGAAGAGAGTGTGATAGCCGAAGAGCAGGGGAACATAGATAGAAACGATATGCGGAGGTTCTACGCAACTTTCAATGGCGTGCGGCATAAGACTGCGCCAGTGCCCACCATGTGCAATGACCAAGGCGGGGGAATTTGCTGACAGACAAGACTATTCTTCGAACTAGACTTCGAACGACGACGATGTCGAGGTTAAGAAGGCTCTTAACGAGCTGAAAAACAGTAAAGCTGCTGGGATGGACGAGATCCCGGTCGAGTTTCTCAAACACGGAAGTGAGCAGCTGCATCAATCAATCCACCATACTATCCAGACAATATGGGAAAATGATGAATTGCCTACCGTCTGGTTGGATGACCTCATATGTCTATACCAAATCTATAAGAAAGGGCACATATTAGAGTGTGCCAATTACAGAGGGATCACCCTTCCGAACTCGGCGTACAAAATTCTGTCGCGTATATTTTGGTTATCAGACTAAGACCGCTTGATGAGTCCTTTGTCGGCAAATACCATAATCCTTGAGGAATTCCGACAGTACAACTTGCATACTCATCATCTGTTCATTGGTTTCAAAGTAACGTACGATTCAGTGAAAGGAAAGCTGCGACAGATAAGGTCCAAATATGGTTTTCCGGCAAAACCTGATTAGACTGATACGTGCAACACTTGATGGCTAAAAATCAAGTATTCCGATTGCAGACAAAGTGTCAACCTCGTTAGCGACTTTAGGTGGATTGAGGCAAGGTGATGCACTTTCGAATTTATTGTTCAGCATTGCACTCGAGGGCGCGATTAGGAGAGGTAGAGGAACAGTAGTGGAGGCTTTTGTCCCACTGAAGAGAGAACTTAACTATTAACTCTACCAAGCCAAAGTACATGGTTGCGGATAGAGATAGAGGAAGACCTAGTGGTATTGGTGCTGAGGTAGTGCTTGATTGGGATTTGTATGAAGTTGTTGAAAAATTTGTTTACCTTGTCACAAGATGTGACACTGACGTTTCCTGTGAAGTGAAAAAACGTATTGCTGCTGCGAATAGGGCCTTTTACGGATTACGTAACCAGCTTAGGTCCCGCAACATGCAGACGGAAACGAAATTTGCTCTGTATAAAGCTCTGATTCTGCCAGTAACCGTTTACAGCCATGATTATTTTTTTGCTCAGACTTAAGCCGGAGTGGCTTTTGCAGTACAGTGATCGTTCGCTAATTGGGGCACGACCTCACCCCAACTAGCGAATGCCGTTCGCTAATTGGGGCGTTTTGACAAGCGTCAATGTTGTTTACTTTTTGCATTGAACAAAGGAAAATTTTACGCGCCAGAAAATATCGATCCCGCCAAACACGGAAACAAAACGTCAACTCGTTTTTGACATCACATTCTGACGTTTAGCTGCTTTTTAATTGGGTTTTGCCCCAATTAGCGAACCCCCAATTAAAAAGCGCCCCAACTAGAAAAACCTCAATTAGCGAACGTTCACTGTACATAAAAGTCTTTTGGGGTTTTCGAGTGAAAAGTGCTGCGTACAATACTCGGAGGTAAACTAGAAAATGATGTGTGGTGCAGACACACGAATCATGAGCTACACGAGGACAAGTGTTCTAAGAAGAAAATATTCAGTTCTATCAAAGTTAATTGCCTGTGTTCCGGGACTTGGAAATTATTTTACAATGTTCTGAAAACTCAAATGTGAATGTGCACATTATGTGTAAGATTTTCGATTTAAAAAATGTATTAAAGGTAACCACTTTCCCTTCGTAAATATTGTGAATTGTATAAAATACGACAGACTTCAGTGGGCTGGCCGCTTGGTGCGAATGCCGGAAGAAAGAATAGCGAAATCAAAATTCAACAGAGAACCGGATAGAAGCCGACCACTTCGTGAAAGGCAACGGACACGCTGGCTGTTGACATGATGGTGCCCGTTCTGCTATAAAAAAGCTTAGTTGTTTTGCTACTGTTGTTGTTGTAGTGATTCTTATTTCAATACTATAGCACGAAAAATGTTGCACTAGTGGTCTCGTTGCTCATTTGAGATTTGGTCATGGCAGTTGTTTCAAAAGTATAAGATTGCTAATCTGCCATAATCTGAAAAAGTGACTTAAGCGCCAAATCACAACATGCATGTTTTCCATTTTTCATGATGCATAAATATGGCCAATTGAAGCTTGTTGAAGCATAACTTGGCGAAATAACTTGATTAACTACAGCGCCACTAGCGTTCTAGTACTTATGCTTCTACTTATCAAAGAGGCCTAGAAATACAATTAGTGTGGCCTGGGCAAAACGAAGAAGTTTTGGTTGAATAGAATTAAGCATTTAAAAAGGACCTCATCCAAACTAGGAAAAAATTGAATAGTCTCATTGATAAATATGCGATATTACTCAAGCAGCCTTTAGCTTAAAATTTATAGATACTAACAAAAAATATAATATATTATAATATTAGTGTAGTTCTTTTCTAGTTATTCACTATTTCAATAGATCCAACAATAAACTATTTTCACAATCATATTGATGAGTTCAATGTGGCTCACAATAAAGAGAACTTGAAATATATTCGCGTACTACAGTGAAATGCACGAGGAATGAATCATTTACATAAATTTGTTGAAATATCATTAGCAATCTATCATTTTGCAGTGCCAATTGATGTTATTATTGTTGGCGAATCCTGGATTTAAACAAGAAATTCTTCGTAATATGAAATTGAAGGTAATAATAGCCTTTTCTTATGTATAGATAATTCATCCTGCGGCTTAGTGATGTACTTACTTACTTACTTATGGATCCTGTACACCTCCGGTGGTGCAAAGGGCCGACTTGAAAGATCTCCATCCTGAGCGTTGCCCGGCTATCGCTTTAACCTGTTGCCAGGTTAGATTTCGGTCGACTTCTTTTATTTCTTTATTGAGGCTTCGCCGCCATGAGCCTCTGGGTCTGCCTCTGCTGCGATGTCCTCGCTGGATTCCAGTCTAATGCTTGTTTACAGATTTCGTTTCCGCCCCTACGTAGAGTGTGGCCGACCCAGCCCCACTTCCGATCCCGAATTTCTGTTGCTATCGGCCTCTGGTGACAACGACGATGGAGCTCGTTGTTTGAGATCCAGTTGTGAGGCCACCAGGCCCGAATTATATACCGCAGGCATCTGTTAATGAACACCTGCAGCCGTTGAGTGCTCTCCACTGATACACACCATGTTTCACTAGCGTATAACAGCACAGATTTCACGTTAGAGTTGAAAATTCGTATTTTGGTGCGTTCACTTATCTGCCTGTTTTTCCAGATATTTCTTAAACTCGCAAAGGCAGCCCTTGCTTTCTTGATCCGTGCGCCTATGTCGATCTTGATACCACCGTCTGACGCCATTTGGCTACCAAGATATTGGAAGCTTTCAACATTCTCCACTGGTTCCCGGCTACTGTGAAACTGGAAGGAGTCACCGTGTTTACATCCAACGATTTGGTTTTGTTGACGTTGATGACTAAACCTGCCGAAGAGGAGCGCTCGGCAAGGTCGTTGAGCTTACTCTGCATATCAGAGCGCCGTTGCGCGAGGAGTGCAACAACATCCGCCAATTCGAAGTCATTTAGGTGCTCCATGGTTATAGGCTGCCATAACAGCCCGCGGTTTGGTTAACGGTCTATCGCATCTACCAGAATCTCACCAATTATGATGAGGAACAGTAACGGTGATAGAATACATCCTTGCCTCACACCAGCTACGTCCCGGATAGGGTCGGACAAGACCCCATTGTGCAGTACTCTAAACGAGAAGGCCTCGTACTGTGCCTCGATGAGGCCGATGATTTTCTCAGGAACTCCCTTGCGTCTCAGGGCACCCCACATATTCTCGTGATTGAGACGGTCGAAAGCTTTTTCGTAGTCAATGAATACCAAGTAAAGGGACTCTTGGAGTTCGTTGACCTGCTCCAGAATGATGCGGAGCGTGACAATATGGTCCACACAGGATCTTCCGGCACGGAATCCGGCTTGCTGCCGCCGGAGAGTCGCATCGATCTTTTCCTGAATCCGGGCTAGGATAATTTTGCACAGAACTTTGAGAACGGTACACAGCAACATAATGCCTCGCCAGTTATCGCATACAGTCAGGTCACCCTTTTTGGGCACCTTCACTAAGATACCTTGCATCCAGTCGACCGGGAAAGTTGCGGTGTATTATGAAATAAACGATGCAGTAGTTGAGCGGATGTCATGGGGTCAGCTTTGAGCATCTCGGCTGATATGCGGTCGATCCCTGGGGCTTTATTCGATTTCATGCTTTGGATGGCTGTTTGAATCTCTAGCAGTGATGGAGCTTCGGTATTGACGCGTGTTATACGTCGGATCCTAGACAGATCATGCCGAGGTGGTGATGGCCTGGCTGGCACTTGAAAAAGTTGTTCGAAGTGCTCGAACCAGCGTTTCAGCTGGTCAGTTGGGTCGGTCAATAACTGATCATTCGCGTCTTTCACAGGCATCGTTGCATTCATCTTCGCCCCGCTTAAGCGTCGTGAGATATCGTAGAGGAGGCGAATGTCCCCGGTTGCGGCGGCTCTCTCTCCTTCGTCGGCCAGAGAGTCTGTCCACCTTCGCTTGTCCCGTCGACATGAGCGTTTTATTTCCTTCTCAAGAGCCGAGTATCGTTGACAGGCTAGGACTTTGGCTCCTCTGGTTTTTGATCGGTCTACGGCTTTTCTTCGATTCTCTATCTTCCTCCAGGTCTCATCGGTGATCCATTGTTTTCTCTGGGTGCGCAGTTCGCCCAGCTTGTTCTCGCTGGTGGCGATGAAGACATTCTTGATGGCGGTCCATTGGTCTTCCACGCTGACACGGAATATCTGCAGTACGCGTCTCCAGTTCTTCAACGAAGGACCGTTTTACCATGGCATCTTCCAGTCGGCGTGTGTTAAACCGTCGTCCAACTCTTTCCTCCTGCCGACGAATCCGCGCAATGCCCAGGCTTATTTCGCCGATGAGGAGGTGACGATCACACGCAATATCAAGAAGGCTCCGTTTCCATTTCCGGCTGATGCAGATGGGGTCGATTTGATTTTCTGTAAAGCCGCCCACGGGAGACCCACGTGACCTTGTGAACCGGTCGATGAGGGAAGAGCGATCTTCCGATCATTATGTCGTTATTACCACAACATTCTGCGAACAGCTCTCCGTTTTCGCTCATTTCTCCGAGACCATGGCGTCCCATAATGCGCTTCTGGTTCGAGTTGTCGGATCCAATCTTCGCATTCAAGTCGCCCAAACAAATGAAGTTACTATAAGTTTGATATAATTTTGTTCTGTCATCCCCGAGTTTTACTTAGGAAATTACTCGGATTTTTTGGGAAATTCTTCGGAATTTCTTCTAATCCTTGAAATTCTCACGGCAATTTTTTTTTAGAATTCTGACTGAATTTTTAGGTTTTTCGCTAGAATTTTTTTTTGTAATTTCTACTGGACGTTTTCCGAATTTTCACGAGAAATTCTAAACATAGAAACACGCTGTTGAATGATTTTTTTTTACATTTGTCGCTCCCTGAAGTTTCAACCGACGTGATCAGCAGCGTTAGTGATTCCAAGAATTCGTGGAAAAACTCCTGAATACATCCTAAGATAAGTTTCTAGAGAGACTCAAAGATAAATTTTTGAAGAATTTCCAGGAGGAGCTCCAGGAGGACTTCCTGGAGGCGTTCCAGGAGGAATTTTCGAAGGAATTTCAAGAAAAACCCTGGAAGAACTCCAGGAGGAAATCCAGGAAGAGCTCCTGGAAAATCAAAATATTTGGAAGAGCTACAGGAGTAATTTTTGGAGGAGCATCAAGAAGAATTAGCGGAGAAACTCCAGGAAGGAATCTTGGAAGAACTCCAAGAAGAATTCCTGTAAGAATCTCAGGTAGGGTTCTTTTAAGAACTCCTGGAAAAATCACATAAGATCCATTCTGAATTTTCTCAGGAATTCATTCTGAATTCTTCCAGCAATTTATTCAGAATTCCCCCAGGAATTCATTCTGAACTCCCCAAAAAATTCCTCTTGGAGTTACTTCAGAAATTCATTGCTGGAGTTCTTTCAGGAGTTAGCCCAAGAAAATTCTCCAAAAATTCTTCATGAAGCTCCTCTAGATTTTTTTTCCTGGAGTTTTTTCAGGCTTTCCTCCTGAAGTTCCTCCAAGTATTTCTTCTACAGTTCCACAAGGTATTCCTCTTAGAGTTCCTTCAGGATTTTTTCCAGGGATTACTCTTGGCGGCCCTTAGGGAATTCGTCCTGGAGTTAATCAAGGAGTTCTTCCTGGAATTTCTCCAAAAATTCTTCCTTCAGGAGTTCCTCCAGGATTTTTGCCAGGAATTTTTTGGAGTTTTTTTCAGAAATTCTTCTCAAAAGAAGAAACTTCTTCTAGAGTTTTTCCAGGCATTAGTCCTGAAGCTCCTCCAGCAATTCATCCAGATTGTATCCAGTAATTCTCCCTAGAGCTTCACATGGAGTTTCTTTAAAAAATCATCTTTGGGTTTCTCCAGACTTAAAGTTACTCCAGGAGTTCATCCAGGAATTCTTGGAATAACTCACGCTCGGGAGATTTCAGAATGAATTTCTGGAGGAATTATGGAGTTCAGAAGGGATCTCTGGCGCAATTCCTTGCGGAATTCCATATGAACTTCCTGGAGGAACTTTAAGAGGAAATTCTGCCCAAGTAACACTATTTTAAGTTTAATAACGCTCTTAAAGACCGTAGTTTACTCTACAAGGGTGTTATAAAACCAATATAAAACCAAAACGTTACTTGTGCAGGTCCAACTCCAGGATGTACTCCTCGAGCTGTGAAAGAAATTTTAGGAGGGTCTTCAAGATGAATCCCTGGATGAACTTCGGGAAGAATCTGTTTAGGAACTTCGAGAAGCATTTCTGGACTAGCTCCAGGAGAAATTCCTGAATGAACCGTAGGAGGAATACCTGGAGGAACTCTTGCTGGAATTCTTCCTTGAATTTTCCTTCTGACATTCCTTCATGAGTTCCTTCTGTAGTACTTCCTGTAGTTCCTCAAAGAGTTCCGCTCTGAATTTCTCTTGGAGTTCCTCAAGAAATTCATCCACGAGTTTCATCCAAGAAATTCATCCAGGAGAAGAGTTTCTTCTGGAATTCCTTTAGACTTTCCTCGTGGAATTCATTTAAAAGGTCTTCCGGGAATACTTCCGGATGTTTCTTCGGGAATTTCTACAGATATTTCATCCGGAATTCCTCTAATAATTTCTGGATTTCCTACATACATTTGTCTTGGAATTCCTTCAGATGTTCAAACTGGATCTAGTAATTCTTTCTAGAATTCCTTCAAGAGATCCTCCACGAATTTCTCTGAGAGTTCCTTCGGAAGGTTTCTAGGAATTATTCTTGGACTTTCTCCAAATATTCCTACTGGAATTCGTGAAGAATCTTCTCATGGAAATCCTCCCGGAACATTTTTTGTGATTTCTGTAAGAATTCATTTTATCCCGGAATTCCTTCGGAGAGTCATCAATGAATGCTGGAATTACTTCAACAATATCATCCAGGAATTCCTTCCAAATTTCTACTAGGTTTCATGAAAATTCCTCCAGCAACTTCAATGGGAATCATTCCGAAAATTAAGTTGAAAACTCTTTAAGATCTTTACTGAAAGTCCTTCCTGTCTCAATAGAACAAATTCCCCATAATGTTAAAAAGAACACCTCAAGATCATCAGAATTAATAATAAATTCCCCAGAATTACAGAATGAACCCCTCAGCAGTATTGTCCTACACTACAAAAAATCTGCTCTTTGATTATACTGCATCTAAACGATTTTATCATCTTAACTAAGTAAGTGCAACTAATAGAGAGATATTTGAGTTTTCTAAATGTCATGTCAAGCAACATGCTGGATAGCTACAAACAGAATGCTAAAAACGTGAAACGGGACTATCCAGCTGATTCTCAGTGACCATTACATGGAAATGTAATCTGGCTTCAGTAGCTCATTTTTGAAAAAAAAAATTGAATATTAAAAAAAATAAGATATTTGGTTGAAAACGGCTGAGATCTGGATGCTCAAAGTTGCCGTTTAACTTTTTTCGCCACCTTGGTACTTTACGATACAAATCCTGAACATGTCCAGATGTGCCAGAATCGTAAAGTTTTGTGCCACGTTTGGCATTTCCCCCCGGGCCGAGGACTTTCTTCGCTTTTAGCCGTTTCGCCGCTGTTACAGGTTCGATTTTCGCCATCACGATCCGATATGCGTCCCCAAGGGATATTGGCTGCGTTGTGCCGTCAGAAATCTTCTCCATCCTTCTTTTCAGCTCAATCGCATCAACGTTCTCTCGTCACCGCTCTCCGGCTGCGTGGCTTAAACGCCGAGATCCTCATCGGCGTCTTCCATTTCCGCTAATCGGTCATACTTGCCCTTGTTACCGCAAAGTTTTGTTTTTATTTTGTATTAGTTGACTACTAGGTGGGACCGAAGCTCATCAGATAGCGAAAACCGTCTTGATTTGATTAAGACGAAATTTTGTGATTGAAAATGCGTCTATCTCCTAGATGCGTTATAAGACATTTACAGTGATAAAGATGATGAAACTAATCGAGTATGTTGACATATTGAGTAATGAATAGCTGTACGAATTTAGATCTCACCCGTCTGCGAACATGTTTTGTGTTTTTGTTCATAGATCATTTGTGAAAACCTTGAAATTAGTGTCCGTACCAATAAAAAAAACTTGTTGTTACTATATGCGATTGGGTGCATAGATTTCGATGCCTCATAGGAACTTGAGTATCATTTTATTTTTCTCCCAAATTTCTATTTTTTTCACCCAGTTGCTTTGTCCTTTGCCCAGCTCAATTTCCCCATAGCCACGCGACCATCATCATTGAAGTGGTTCTACCGCGTCGTACTTAAGGATCAATACAGCATCCGTTAGTAGTCCTCCCATGCACGCTTCTCCCGCTTCACATTCTCGTTCGCTCCGCAAATCACTTTCACTATCACGGTGGCTTTCCACCATGCTGCCAGGCCTACATCTACATATCGTATCAATCGTCGTATTCCGCTGCCATCGTCATAATCACATCAATACTCTTTTTTCTCGTCGAATGACAAAAGATGCAAACCCGTCCCGCCTCATTTCCCCCCAACATTATCACAACTCGGCCAATGTTTCGTCGTGGCTAATCGGGCTGCCACTTGAGAAGGCAACGAATCGAGAACCAAAGGAAAGCTTCGGCCCGGTGCCGTCTCCCTATCAGCAGTTCCGTCGTATCTGGTTGGACCTGCGCCGAATTTGCCCCAAGAATCAAGAAGAAGCTTTCTTTGCTTTCTTCGTTTGCGGAGCGAACGACAGACGACGTTCAAAAAACCCGACCGAAGACCGACATCGAGATTATTATAATATAGCTTTTGAAATATATTCCGGGTCCGAATGCTGCGAGGACTGGAGATGGGGCTATGTACAGATGGGAAAGCGGGAGGGAGATATGTGGGTGCCGAGCGGAACGGGTTCTGTACATAGGCGGCGGAAATACGAGAGGGAGGCAAGATTAAGAAAATTGTTGCAGCAGAGCAGCGTGCGAAGCCTTCGGTTTTCCGAAGGAAAACTGCTTCGGGCTGGAAGTATATGTTCTTCTAAATGAGTGTAGGTTTGTGTTAGTTTATGGCTAGTTTCGAGCACATAGGACCGGTTGGATGGTGTGCGGCTTGAGGACGATTGCGGAGAAGGAGAGAGAGAAAGTGCGAGCACGTTAGGGCGCATGTGCGCCCCTAAATTTTCTAGCCCGGGTGCGTGTGTATGAGCGGAAGCAGGAGGATATTGTGTGCGTATGTGTGAGTGGGTGGTGGTGAGCTTGGGGGTGAGGATTTTCCCCGGCGCCGAGCTTGCCGTCGTCATCGTCATCGCCTATCGTCTGCTGAGAGAATCTTCGGACGGTGAGCTTGGATGCCTCGCGCGCGCTTGCTGCCGCCTGTGTGTGGGTTAGGGAGAGAGTCTGAACATCTCCGTGTCTCTGTGCGAGGAGTGCTCGGTCGTTTCGCTTTGGTTGCCGCTGTAAGGAACAACGGAAAGTCGACGCTCCCCGTATTCTCAAGTCGTCGTCAGTCGTTAGCCAAAAGTCGGACGAGATTGCTGCAAAATTAAAAACATCTTCGGTCACACGCGCGCATATATTGCATACACACAGGAGCAAAAAAAGCAAGCAAAGCAAAAAGAAGAAAGAATAATAACAAAAATACTTCCGACTTAAGAGACTTTTACACAGATGTGTATATATTTTAGTGTGCATAGCTTATAGTTAGATACAAAGTGACCGAAAGGAGCAAGAGCAAAGCCGGACTATCGTCTCAAGTTATACCCCTCTTATATATTATTATATATTCTTTAACTTGGCAAAATCATCATCGTCGGAAAAACCACCCCTTCGAGAAATTTTCTCTATATAAAATTTAGTGTAATTTTCTTCTCTTAATAAATATTTACCCACACACCACCGGGCGCCTCGATCCGTCGTGCGTTCTGTAGAGGCGCTTCTGGCTTCAATCCTTCGCCTCTCGTGTGGGTCGCTGTTCGCAGAGAAGATAGACTCGCCGCTGTAAGGAGCTGCCATCGTCCTCGTGTGTCCTTCTTCTTACATATTATCGTAGCTCCGGAGAAAGTCGTGCACCACATCTAACTCGACTCTCTTACGGTTCGGACCTAAAACGTACACGCGGCGTACATTTTCTTAGATTCGTTGTCGGAACGCAAAAAAAAAATACCAAAACTAAAACAAATTCAAATCAAATCCACCAGTCACCATCATTAAATCCCGGGTTTCGAGTTTGTGAAATCAATCAGTTTCGCGAAGTAACAACAAATGATAAATCGGTAAAACAAACTTTCGTAAATCGTGTTGAACAGCTTTTGAACGGCTCTTGAATCAGCTCAATCTGTACTCAGAAAAAAAAATCACGAGATGGATCACCAGCAAAACCGTGAATAAAAGATCGCTGAAAGATTCGTTACGCGAGGATTACTCCAACAACAGTGTGGTATCGAAAGTATCCTAAGAAGAAGTTTGAAAGTGTTGCGCGCAAAAAAATGGCCTTCATCCACCAGCTCTCGTTGGCCTTAAGTCTGCTGAACTCCAAGGATATTGTTCGTGCCAACAGTTCCGGTTCACTGCCAAACGCCACTATCACCGGTGCCGTGGCCGGAAGTCCTCGCCGTAGATCAGTGTTCCCACCTTCCGGGGTGCCAATCTTGCTTTGAACAAGTTCTTCAGTTGGATTTTAAGTTATCAAGAACCAAATAAACGACTATATCTAGTGTGTGTGAAACTCAATGAACATGTTCTCCATAAAGGCAAATGAATACAAGGAAACGGCGAAAATCATCTTGTTTCATTAATTGTGCAAAAACAAACCGCAAATAACAAACCAAAAAACAATTGCAAAAGATGCTGAAGACCAGAACACGCGGAAGACAAAATGAAAAAATCACGAAAACTGGTCAAATTGTTGCAAAATGTCATCCGAAAGAAATGAGTGAAAAATTATGTGAAACAGCAAAATGGTCAGACAACTACAATGATGATTGATGCGGTTGGCTCCCGTACTGCCATAGGCCAAACCGATCTAATCGATCATCGTATCAAAGCTAGAATAACAGTAAAATAAAGTCTAGTTAAATAAACTAAACGCAAATAGTTAAAAAAAACACTGAAAAATATTTCTCCCCACGAACCGCGAAAAGCGTCGCGCTAAAAGGACATGCTCTCACCACCGGCACCGCCACCTCAAATTGTTGTGTGGTAGCAGAAGCAGCAGTACCCCAACCCCCCCAAATTTAGTTTGTCGCAATTTTTTACTACTGCAAAAAATCCCCACGACAACCGCCAGAATAAAAAAAATACAAATCACCGGAGAAGATCAGTGAGAGTGAAAATTTTCTGACCAATATAAAACCCGGAAAAATAGATTGAGAAGATGAGGAAGAATTAAAGTCTGAGTGAAGAGTATCTTTAAGTTTGAGCTAACAACAACATAACATTCGATCAACAAACACGAAGACAGTGCGAAATCGATAAAAGTTAAAAAAAATAAAACGCGCGAACTGTGTAGACGGCTAGAAGAAAAACTGTACGAAAAACTGAAATAAACCTTATCATAAAAGTGCTTTGCGATGATATGTGTCGTAAAAGTGCGAAAATAGCTTACTAAAAAGCCACGCGAAAGCTAAAACTAAGGAGAGTTCCCTCGTGGAAACGAGGAATTCGCCATCACCAGCGAGTATTGAACACAGAAAAACCCCCGGATTCGACATCAAAAACCATATGACGACAAACAAAACTAACCAAAAAGTGAAGACAGTAGTGCAAGTGTGTGTGTTATTAAGAACAAGAAGAGAACAAAAGGAATACTCGTCCCCACAAAACAAATGAACAAAGTGAGAATATGTCAAACTGCGGAGAGAGAAGAAAAAGTGAAAGTGAACAATAGAAAATACTGCAAGAAGACAAATAAAAACAATAGTGAAGCTAACCGCAAGTGCAAAGCGCAATTTAAAAATAAACATACATTTAAATTCAAAGCAAACCCCCGGTACGTGTATCACATGTGTGGAATAGCAACAGCTTAAACCCTGTCCCTTCATTATTCTAGCGCTCATTCGTTTGCCCACTTTTCTGTTTGATCCTCTTCCAGCATCCCAAGCAAAGGCCAAGCGCCCGTAACAGAACGTGATACCAAAATAGTACAAATAACGTCTTTTCCCGTTTCATCATCCTCAACCGAACTCCTCCCCCCCCACCCGCATTTATTACCTCCCAATAAAGTCCCATTTTTTTAACGAAAATATAATAAAACAAATAACACCTCGTCGTCGTCGTCGAGTTAGAAAAAGTTCGCCTGGTCGTCGTCGTTGAACGAGAACGAAAGGTGGCTGCCAGCAGTGTTTATTTCCGACGCTGCCATCCACTGCATTCGTCGTGTTCGTCGGCTCCACCGAACGAACGAAGGCTACGCATGGATTAGAACAGCGCAAACACAGAAAAAAAAATTAACAGCAACTGCAACGGTGTGAACTGTGATAACAATAGCTAAAACAGCAACCAAGTCGAAGCGGCGAAACGCGTTGAACGCGCCGCGCCGAACACTGCGACGAAAGAAGAGAAAGCGAAAGTCGCAAAAGAAAAAGCCTCGAAAGAGGAGAAGAAGAAAAACACAAACAAGGACAATTGAGTGCGTGGACGGTTCACATATGGTGATGTATCATTCAAAGAAAACAACAAAAAAAAATACCTGACAAAAAATCAAAAAAAAAAGTTCACTTTAACGTGTAGGGTAGTTGAATTTTTTGAGTTGCTAAAATGTTTTGCGTTCGAAAGTTAGAATCAGACGAGAAGGGATCCGAGCGAGACAAAATTGATATGGCGGATGCATACATGACGGAAATGCTATTATTTTTTCACGTTTTGTGCTGTAAATAAATATTATTTTCATTGTTTTTTGTTTCTATTCAATATTTGTGTTTGTTTCATTTTATATCACATTTCTGTTATTTTGTTTTTAAGCGTTTTCTTCAGTGTATTTGTTTTTAATGTTTTTTAGTTTGCTGTAAATATGTTTTGTCATACATGTATTTTTTTTTTCATCATTTCAATTTGAAAACATTCATTGGTGTTCATATGACTAACATCGTGTTTTCATGTTATGAAAATACATCACGAATATAATTCATGATTTCATGATTTATTTTCACGTAACGCATCCAATGCTTTACGATTTGGTTGTTGAGATAAAAAAAAACACAGGGCTCGAACTCGAGTCCACTGAGTGAGAGTCCGGCGTGCTACTTCTCAACCGTTCTTGTTTCTTGGATACGAAGTGTTTGTTAGAAGTATAACCGGTTATGCATTTTGTCGACTGGTAGGGATTGCACAGTACCCTGAATAATATTCCATGAATTATGAATAATAATCATGATTTCATGAATTTGTCAGTTAATTGGGTCCTAAAGCCCTACCTCGTTTATGGTTGCAAACGATAGTGCATCGGTCAGGAATACTTGTACCGTTGTTATAAAAATTCTGGTAAAATTCTAAATCAGTAAAAATAATATTTTTGTGTTTAAGACATTTTAAGGCAAATTTTGGACTGTGCAACATTTCAGAACGAATGAACCATCAGCCCAAAACGTCAGCCCCATATATTAACTGTCAAAGGTTGAGTCAAGTGTCCTGCGGTGTTTTGCTAGTGCGTTTGAATCCGTACGTCAAACAAGACCGAAAATGTCGAGGAAGCATTTTTCATCTATTTTTCAATTTCAAATTAACCGAGTCTAAAGAAAAACTGACACGTTTAGAATGAATACCTTCATCGTTCCCTGAAAGAAAATCGAATATCGATTCTTCATTTTAGTACCCAATTATTTTCATGATTTTCAATTCATGATTATGGGTATGCATTTGTTTCCGTATAAATTGCTACATAAAGTTATTTTAAAAACATGTCTCATGAATACAGAGCAATGCAAAAGCAATGTCACAGTTGTGGAGAAAGATACCGTTGAAGAAGGAATAAATAGAAGTTTAAAACCCTGATTAATCCACCTAGCAGTGATGGTGCTTTCCTTGTGCATTGTCATATTTTTAAAGATTTTTACATAACAAAAACAAAAAAAAATCTGCAATTGACCTTCTTTGTCAAAACTTGTATCTCTGTCGATTCTTTGGCTTATTTGGGGACAACTTTCCAAAAGAAACCATATTTTTTGAAGCCTCTAACTATTTTTAAAATCGAAAATAAAAACCGAAAAAGTGTTGCACGTGTGAACCGGCCTGAAAAATTCAGCTGATGTTCGTTCAAAATCGGGCCAATTTTGAAATAAAACAGCACTTTTTCGATTTTTGTTTTAAATTTTAAAAATACTTAGAGGCGTCAAAACATATGAGTTCTTTGGGAAAGTTGACCTTAAATAAGCCAAAGAATCGATTAAGCAAATAAAAATTTTTGACGGGAAAGTTCAAACAATTTAAGCCGATTATTTACCCAATTTTGGTCTAACATGAGGCCAATGCTTCAAAACGTTTCACACAGAAGCCACTTTTTTTCAATTTTTTGTTTTTGAAATAGTTAAAGACTTGAAAATATGAGTTATTCAAAGCATCAACAATGACATTTAAACGGGATTGAATTTTCGATGAAAAAGTGAAATTTTGACGTTGCTTGCGGGAAGCCAAATTTAAATAAATGGAGTCAGCACAGTTTGCTCATACTCCCATGTTTAAAACGTACCAAAGTAGTACTATCAAGTTTGATTCACTCAATTGAAAGTTTAATACATTCAATTTTGAATTTGGCCGAAAGTTCAAGGTTGCTTCCTACACTTAATTATTTACCATCGTTGGACTGTTTTGCTTTTCTCTTTTTGACGACAGAAAAAAGAGTAGATAAACCTAGAGGTGATCCAGCCTAGGGCTGCAAGCCTCTTTAGTAAAGAAATAAAAAAAAGAGAAGATAAAAGTGAATATGGAAAAGAACTGGAAAATTTGTTTAAAAGTACTCAATGTAATTTGTTTCTGAGGTTCTTCTTTGAATCTAATCATCTGTGACAGAGTTTCAACCCTAACAAATAATAAAATAAGAACACAACATTAGTGCGGCAAGTGTGTTAAGAGTGAAATCAGTAGTTATTCAGTTTCATTCCAAATTTTCAACCACTGTTCTAGTTTGAATCTGGACCAAAATAGAACAAACTCGCTTTCCAAAAAAAAAAAAAATTATGTTGAGGCCAAGAAAGGAGCCGTAATTGCAATTGATTGGATAGATCCGTAGATAAAGTGACGCATTCATACACAAAACAATTGAAAAATATTTGAATCTTGTGATTCATCCGTAGCTCAAATCTCCAGAAAATAGAACTGAGCGTTATGCCAATTTTAAGTTTTTCGACAGTTGACTGGTATAACAATTGAATCTAAAACAGCTGCTGGGAAAATGAATGTTCGAGATTCATATTCAAAATGACCGCCCCGAAAAATTTGAATCACTGCCGATTTCACTCAGTGGAAGGGATTTACGTTGCATAAAACGTCATTCAAGAGCATAGAAGTGAAATAAAATTGAATTTTTTTTAACAGCTGGCTTCACTATTTGCCTCAATTAGGTGAAAGCTTCATGTTGTTTTGAGGTGGAATTCAACACATTTTTTTACGTGGACATGTAATCCTACAACTTATTTTATAAACACCCCAAATCAAATACAGTTCATTTGATTTCCATATGAAATATGTATTTGGACGCTAATGAAAGGAAATTTTCAAACTTGAAAAAAAACGACGTTGCTTACAAGAATCATTACCTCAAATTATGACTCCATGCACATTTTGAGCTCAAAGATTCAGAAAAACCTCTAATTGATCGAAGCCAAAAAAAATTCATCCGTGAAATTTTTTTCAAGCCCCCTACCGCTTGAAATTTTTCTCCAAGATTTGATGGTATTTTTTTGTATATTCCTTTATTCTTGCCTTGGGCTGAAATCTCTTTAATACAGATTACAAAATTAGTTCAATTATTTCAAAATGCGCATATTGAATTTTTAAGTACCGTCGTGCTAGGCTTCTTTTGACAAATCGGGGGCTACTTTGGACATTTTAAAACAAGAATTACAACGAAAATTTCTATCAATTTGCCATTATCACCATTCGGGTGTCTTGTTGATACACCCAACCGGCGGTTGTTAGATTTTCTAACGATTCTGTATAAGAATCTACCAAAACCTGTATAAGAACTGGGCATATACGAAATGGGGAGATTTTCATACAAGTGTTGTATAAGAATCTAACAATTTTGTAAGCTTTTCTAACAATATTTGTTTGAGAGCTTACATTTTTTGTATAAGAATCTAACAATTTCGCATATGCCCAGTTCTTATACAGGTTTTGTTAGATTCTTAAACAGAATTGTTAGAAAATCTAACAACCGCCGGTTAGAAAATCCAACAACTGTTTCAACTTTCTGTTTCAAATTTGGTATTTTTTCCCGTATTTTTTTAGAAAATCAAATATCAAATATAGATATTAATCATGCAAGATTGATGTTTCTGCTCGTTGGCACCCTAATATGGGTAAGAAAAAAATCATGTGAAATCTATCTGAACTTCTAGTGATGATTCTTCTTCTTCTTATTGGCATGACATCCCAACACTGGGGACAGAGCCGCCTCACAGCTTAGTGTTCATTAAGCACTTCCACAGTTATTAACTGCGAGGTTTCTAAAGCCAAGTTACCATTTTTGCATTCGTATATCATGAGGCTAACACGATGATACTTTTATGTCCAGGTAAGTCGAGACAATTTCCAATCCGAAAATTGTCTAGACCGGCACCGGGAATCGAACCCAGCCACCCTCAGCATGGTCTTGCTTTGAAGCCGCGCGTCTTACCGCACGGCTAAGGAGGGCCCTGATTGATTTGTTCGTTTTTTGTCTTATGTTTTGTCCAACTAAGACACTAATCCCGTGTCGAAACGTCGGACGAATAATGTAAAAGTAAAGTTTATAGTATTTTTGAAAACAATGTTCTTATTTCAAAAATTCATCCATTTCTTTTA
The DNA here is from genome assembly GCF_024139115.2 of Armigeres subalbatus. Taxonomy (NCBI): domain Eukaryota; kingdom Metazoa; phylum Arthropoda; class Insecta; order Diptera; family Culicidae; genus Armigeres; species Armigeres subalbatus. Next base: position 79,641,368 of record NC_085139.1, on the reverse strand, counting down.
ACAACGTTTTGATATTGTTATTTCAACTAAACGGCCATGGATAATTTTACTTCACACTTATTTTCAGTGTGATTTCAATTGCCTTTTGCATAAATTTGGAAGGAATTTTGTTCTATGTGCGGTAAAGTGCAACAATCTCATTTTTTAGGGGTTTTGTTAAGTTTGAAATACTGTACCACTCATCAAAAATCTACTCCTCCGCTTATTTTTAATCGCTACAGAAAATGAGCGCCAGATAGTCGCCTAGAAAAAAAGCTACTTTGATCTTTTCAAAAATTCTGTCGACACGTGGTGGATCGTGGCGATGAATGCTTTGATAGCAAGTGCTATTTGTACTGCGGATAAATTTTTCACATCTATGAGAGCCTTGGAAAATGATCACGAAAGTTGTCATTTTGTTGCAAGGTCCAATACCTATCTTAAATCTATTATAAAAAAAAATATCATAAATTTTTGTGCATGGGGGCTCTTTTAAATCAAGCTCGGAAATATTTTGCTTTTGGAGCGCCACTAACAAGATCTTAAAGAAATTTGACAATATTTGTCATTAACTTTTGACCGGATTCTAATTAATTATTATATTCAGTGTTCTTGGCTTAGCAGTGTTATCACTCACACGAACGAGGCGCAGTGGTCTTGTTCTGACGTTTCATCCCTGATGAAATTCCCAAATTTGGTTCGAAACGTCAGAAAAATACCGCTATACCAGGGAAGGAATTATCGCCGCCGACGAATCGACGTGACAGCTCATGGAAAGTAATTCAAATTCTTTGCCCCACGACGCTATGGGAAAAATCATCAAACACTACCGACTGAAAATATTAGGATATACCTCCTTAAAACGCTGTTTACAATGTCGTTTCTTTTATTACATTCTATAATGTACGTAGGCCACGACCATTACGATAGTGCTAACAGTCGTCTACGTGCATTTTCGTACTGTGGAGTGTGGGTTCGATTAACGCTGCATACTCCATGCTCCACTAGTTTACTGGGGGGCTACTATCAAAAGTGAGCATCACCGATGCACAGTGTCGTATTTCGTAGTTTTAGTGATCCAAATACAGAACCTGTTAACAATAATTGGTTCGAGGTATTTAATTCGTTAGTTAATAAATATAAAAGTGCTCAAAAATCACTAAGCTGTCAGGCAAAAATACTAAAACGAAATCTTATTTAAATTAAAACTGTATTCGATCCATGGATATTGTGATTGATTGTCTTTTATTCTACCACTGCAACGCACAACGCAAACATTAAGACACTTACTTACTTACTTATGGATCCTGTACACCTCCGGTGGTGCAAAGGGCCGACTTGAAAGATCTCCATCCTGAGCGATGCCCGGCTATCGCTTTAACCTGTTGCCAGGTTAGATTTCGGTCGACTTCTTTTATTTCTTTATTGAGGCTTCGCCGCCATGAGCCTCTGGGTCTGCCTCTGCTGCGATGTCCCGCTGGGTTCCAGTCTAATACTTGCTTACAGATTTCGTTTCCGCCCCTACGTAGAGTGTGGCCGACCCAGCCCCACTTCCGATCCCGAATTTCTGTTGTTATCGGCCTCTGGTGACAACGACGATGGAGCTCGTTGTTTGAGATCCAGTTGTGAGGCCACCAGGCCCGAATTATATACCGCAGGCATCTGTTAATGAACACCTGCAGCCGTTGAGTGTTCTCCACTGATACACACCATGTTTCGCTAGCGTATAACAGCACAGATTTCACGTTAGAGTTGAAAATTCGTATTTTGGTGCGTTCACTTATCTGCCTGTTTTTCCAGATATTTCTTAAACTCGCAAAGGCAGCCCTTGCTTTCAAGGACAGCAAATAATACAGCAAATAATAATATTGTTTTATGTTCGCGTTTACTGTTACGTGAATGCACCTTCCAATAATTACTTGCGAGTTAACAAATCATTGAGTGATAGTTGGCCAAAAAGGAAGATTCTTTAATGCCTCTGTAACTCAATTCAAACAAACAATTTGATTTTGAGAGATGTTTCAGTTTTTTTTAAAGACAATTTTTTTGTTTAAAATATGTAGCTTCCTAAAACCATTGTGAGTTGGTTTTGTGAACCATTGTGAATTGTTTTCTAACTCCATCTGCAACGAACGAGATGAAGCATCAAAAGAAGATTTGATTATTTTGAGCAAAATTTTGAAATTAAATAGTTGATAGGCGTATAGAAATGTGCAATTTATTGCTAATAGCTTCAATTCCGTCTGATTCATTGTAAAATGCAAATTCTGCTGAATAATTGGGTCCTAAAGCTGTACCTAGTTTATGGTTGTAAACGATAGTGCATCGTTCGAAAATCCATGAACCAATCTGTAAATAGTAAAAATCCGTAAACATTATATTTCTTGTTTGACATATTTTTATATATATTTTAGGCTGAGCAACGCCTTTTGCTAGGAATACAACATTTCAGAACGAATAAACTATCAGCCCAAAACGTCAGGTCCACATAATGCTTATTCCTGTACGTCAAACAAGACCAAAAATGTCGTCATTCGAATGACGTGTATCTCAATTGACAAAATCAATAGACCTTTTCACGAGACGTTTAAAATCAGCTGATTTTATCGTCAATTGACAGTTCTTCTATAAAAATGACAGCTTCAGGTTTGCGGGTTTTTTCAGCGGTTGTAAACAAGTGCCGTCTGTCACATGAAAATGCTTATTGAAGGGAGGCACTGATCAATTGAGACGGCCAGTAAAACGAAAGGGGTAAAGCATGGCCGCCTAGATTTACTGTTCGGCGTTTTAATGAGTGAGACGAATTTCATCAGCACTGTTTAACATAAATCATCTTATCTATATGCAGTTAGCATGGAGCAGAGGTAAGCTGGATGACTCGCTCGATTCTGTTTGTCACTTTTTCCTTTTTTATTGATATCATCGTATTATTGATAAAAAAAAGTTTCACAAGTTTCCATATGGTTCATTCAATCCTATTTTAGTTGTATCAACAACAAACATTGTTACTCATAAAAAACCATTATTGATTCGACACAGAATCCTGTTCATTCCCTGTTAGCCCCTGTTAGGTGGATTAATCTGGGATATTCCAGCAGAATCAGAATCATGTTTTAGCCGTAATATTGGAAAACATTTTTCCATCTTTCATTCTTTCATTACATTCAAACATTCAGACATTAGTAAAATTAAGTCCGCTAGGAGAATGGAAGTCTGATACACTGCATGGGAGGCTTCGATATTTTCTCTCCTCCATCCCAGCAACTTGAAAGCAGAATGGATAAAGCAGAACACCTGATGGGTTTTGGTTTTTTTTCTAGTAGATCAAGCGTAACACAAATGAACCAGCCGTAGCTTCCCTGGATACCATACCAAGTTTGGCTTGGCGAACTCTGTTGCTCGTTGTTTACGCAGCAACGGTCGCTCATAATCGCTGTTTGGTATCCATCTGAGTAAGGCTGTTCACTCACTGGTATAGGATGCTATGATTGAATTAGATCAATGCTTGTCCGCTTCACTCACGCTTTCAATGCCTGGTCCAGGCTTGTACCACCTACGAATTTGTGCAAATGGTAACGAAAATGCTCAATGGTAATGCTAATGCTACCATGGGTTCGATTCCCGGTCCGGTCTAGGTTTTCTTTTTATTTCCCAGAGCATAAGAGTTTCATCGTTCTAGCAATGAAAATATAACAATTGAGCATTGAAACATCGTCAACGAAGAAGGAAAAGAACTTTTAAATTTCTTAGAGGATTTAGAAATTATGAACCTTTTATTAGTTCAAGAAAATATTTTAAAAGTATGGGATCTTGAGTAACAGTTTGCAATTCGAATCGAGAATCCAGGAATGAAAAGGATATTATTAGGTGTCAGTTTCTGAGAATTTTGATCTCGTGTTCTCAGAAATATGATAGAAGTTTTGGCAGAGAATTGAGAATCTGAAAAGTACCTTACAGATTTGTATTATAATGCTGCGATGTGTATCCAGGCCTTCTATAGCTCAGCAAAATTATGCATTGCTACAAAGTAGATCATGCGGAAGGTGACTGATTTCGAAACGAGACTTAGCCTGGGCTAGTTATTTTGTTATGCCTAGAAGAGTCAACTATGTACAGTCCCGGAGTAAGACAAAAAGGTAGAGATAGGCAACAATTTGACGGAATTCAAATAAATCTAAGTTTGCTTTAAATAATTCGATTTTTATGAAACCAGTTCCATCGGACGCAGAAATTTTTCCAAATTTCCTGTCTTGTAAAGGGTTTTTTCGAGGGTATGTAGAAAATGCATTTTTCTTATGTTTGTCATTATTTGTGACGTGAACTTTCATCGGGATTCATGATTTACCCAGAAACTAGAACTAATTCTCCGGCTAATGCTAATTATAGGTCGAAGATGTTTCCTCTCGCAAAGTCCATATTCGGACTAGAATATTTTAAGCGTCCGATGAATCCAGCTTTGTCAAAATCGTATTATTTTCAGCATTATTTTCGTCAAAATACAGGCCGGACTCGATTATCCGGAGTGTTGAAAAAAATTTCACTCCGGGTAATCGAACCCTCCGGATAATCGAGCCATTTTTTGTTGTTGCTGAAAATTTAACTTTTGCTCAAATAACCTTTATTTTGGTTATATAACATCTTATAAAATATCCCGTTGGTCCGTTCATGGATTCTGACTACCGTTAGAGGTCAGCGCCAATCCGCAAATCGTCGGCGGCAACGTTTGTCATAATTTTGGTCGGCATTTTTTTTTATTACGTTCGTAAAGCAAAGTTTTTTTTTCAGGATACATTAACGGGAGAATCCTTTTAATTTATCTGGAAAAATCTAATGAGCTGTCTCAGGTGATTTTTCCAAGTTTTTCGAATTTTCAACAGGAATTGCTCTAAAGTTTTTACGGGAATTTGTTTGAAATTTTCACGGGAAAATGTTTAGAAGTTTGTCTATGCCATCGGGCATGCATGCTTAGAATTTAACAGATTCCTTGTGATTTTTTTAAAGTTTCTCAAAAAAAATTCCAACGGAATTTCAACTTGATTTTTCATGGAATTTCTTTGGATTTCTACAAGAAATTCATTATGTTGTCCATTAGTAATTCTTCGGAAATTCTACGAGAAAATTTTCAAAACACGAAGAGTCGTTTGGTTGAAAATCATTTGACCGAATACCACATGGCCGAATAATACGTTGAGCCGAAAGCTATCTAGCCAAATTCCATTTGTCCGATACGGTTTTTATGTGGAAAATGGTTTGGTGGTACGACCAAACTGGTCATTTGGCCGAAAAACCCATAGCCCTATCAGGTCGAATAGGCCTTGTCATCGAAAATTCCATTTGACCGAAACGGTAGTTTAGCAGGAAGTGCAATTTGGTCAAAAATGTTATATGGCTGATCGGGTTATACGGCGAAAAACGTCGACCGTTCAGTCAAACGCCATTTTCGAACAAATAAGCTGTCGGAGCAAACGACTTTTTCGGCCAAATTATCAGTTTGGCCGTTTGATCTTCACCTGGACGTCGCAAACCGTTTTCGACCTTATGTCACCTCGTCCGGCCAAGCAGCATTTTCGGTTAAACGATTTTTTTCAGCAGCGCGGGCAAACAACACTATATGTCCATTTCGGCCAAATGGCCCTTTTCTACCAAACGACCATCTAGGCCTTTTTGGCTAAATGACGACTTTTCAGTCAAATGACCTGTTCAGCCGACCGACATTATCGACCATATGTCTATTTTGGCCAAATGGTTTTATGCCAGTCGAGTTTCGGATTAATAACATATTCGGCCAAACAACAAACGGCCCTTCCCCGTCAAAACATTTGATTTCAACTTGAAATTCTGTGGATTTCAACAGGAAATCCTTGGAAATTTACGCAGGTAACTCTTCAAGATTTCCAAAGGAAATTCTTTATAATAAATTCGGGAAATTTCTGGAATTTGCGTTGTTAGTGACGTGCGTTCGATCATTTAGTAGTTTGCCAATAACACATTCCAGAAGCTGAATTTCAAAGTATGTTGTTTGGTGGACTTCTAGTGCGAAGGTTTTTCTACAACTCTGCCTAATGGTTCGTTGTTTGAATTCCACTAGTAACGGAGTTATAGCTTTAGTTTCAGTTACTTAGACTAAATGATAACAAAATTCCAATTGTTTAGTTTAAGTTACTGCAACTAGCGCTCTAACTCCGTTATTAGTTGAATTCTAATAACGAACCATTAGGCAAAGTTGTAGAAAAACCTTCGAACTAGAAGTCCACCATACAACATATTTTTAAATTCAGATTCTGGAATGTGTTATTGACAAACTACTAAATGATCGAACGCAAATTACTGAATGATCGTTAACATCCTTGATTAGCCATGGAGTGTGAGTTTGACTCCCGCCCTAATAAGGAGAAATCATTTCGTGAAGCAGGAAACGCTCCACTAGGTGCTGTGTGAATGTTCTGTCCGATGTCTAACGCCAAGTGTTAAGTAATCAGTCTGTGAGAGCTCTAGTCAAAGATGGTGATCCTGTCTTTCTTTCTTTTAAATTCTACAAAAAGAGCTTCCTAATTTTTTTATATAAAGATCTTTCTAATTTTTAAGGAAATTTACTCAGAATTTCAACGGTAGTGTTTTTGAGATTTCGAAGAATATTCTTCAGAATTTTCATTAAATTTTCTAAGCTTTTACGAAAAGCTTTTTCGACTTTTGAACGAAAAACTGTAAGGAATTTTCAAAAAAGCCTTTTCACGACATTGCTATAAACTGTCGGCGGTGACGGCGCACACACCTAGAGCATCCCAAAAAATGGAAACTTCTAAATTTTATCGTTAGGCACCAAGATTTTTCTGGTGCATTTGTTTTTGTATTATGAGTATGCACTTTATATTATGGCTTATACATGCTTCCGAAAATTCCGGAACATCCGTGAAATAAAACAAAAAATAATGAATTTCATTGCATAACATCATTTGACATTCTAACAACGGAATTTATTTCATTTGATTTATTCAAACTAAGGCCTCTGCAGTACATAAAAATCGTCTACATTCAGCTCGGTCAGTATTTGCACGTCGCTAACTTTGTAGTCCACGGGGGGACCTCAAATCGAACCACCTTGCTCTCTGCGCACCTCGACATTCTGAGCATGACATTGTGTAGGGATCACCTTGGCCACCGAGTGATTCTTTAGAAAACGAAAATATTCGTTTCAGATCAGTTGATTATGTGTCACACACGAAGAAGCGATCGTTGAATTCCAGTTCAGTGGGGAGCGGAATATCATGCAAAAATATGTTTGGCAAGCTGACGAGAAAGATTCTCACAGCATTATTTTGGATCCATATACCTGATAGAACCTGGATTCATCCAGCAGAAGGAGAATAGTGAGTAACTTCTAAGGACAAATCTTCTTCATATTCAATGGCTCTAAATTTCAACTGGAACTTGGCCTTTTTTGACTTAGTATTCTATTAGCATATCGTCGGCTTTACTATGCCATTGCATGAGTATGTATCTTGTGTGGCAAGTAAGCCACGTCATAATGCAAGTCAATGTAGGGAAGGAGGAGCAAATGATGATGCGATCACTCGCCCACTGCAAGCTGAATATACCTCTGCACTTGCCACGAGTTCATACGGAATTTATTGGAATTCTTGGGTTAAGTTCGAGAAGCAGAGATTCGTCTTGGTAAACGAGCTACTAATGTGATAGGTAGGAGAAAGCAACTGATGGAATTTCTGATTGGATGTTAGAAACGAGCTTTTTAGTTCATTTCCAATGAATCTAATACAGTGGCTGGTTTCCTACCCGCCGCTGCCAGCACCAGACGCTAACGTATATGTGAAAATATCCAGCATGAGTTAACTATTCAAAGTTTGTATGGCGAAAGACATCTAACACGGGTTTTCTCAACAGTTGGAACTTTTCACGAAAAACTATTTGGTACCAGTTATGTAGGAAGGTGTCCGTTACTACGCTTACCATATATTTTTTCGATCGCCATACTGATTTCCAAAAGTTATCTCCTAGTGTGCCGCTGAAAGTACGCTCAAAGCAGGCGATTCATTCTAGCAGCTACTTCTAGAATAGTCAAGTTGAAGGTATAGGCACAGTCTGTGGTATAGGACAGAAATGGACACGGTATGGAAGTCCATTTCCAGTTCTGGCGATTGCTAGAACATGAGAAATATAGAGATATGACTACCAAGTCCGTTGAAGTAGTTTGAGTTGAGGAGGAGTAATGAAGTAGCAACAGAATTGCCGTTTCGACTCGAATCCTACTCATTTTTAGGTACAAATGATCAAGATTAGAAAGTAATTCAATATCCTGAAGAAAGAATTACGCTAATGCGAGTGTTCGGAATACTGGTCAAAACGGTTGTATATTATGATATCATACTATCGGATAACGCATTCCCTAATTATTGTTCAAACAGGGCAGATGGTTTTCCCTGGAATCTGATCACTTAACAGACCCTGAAACTAAAAAAGACTCTATAGCGAAAGTTTTTTTTTTTTTTCGATAAATTATCCAAATTCTAACACCGCTGACCAACATTCATTTTTGTTTTCTTTTGTCATTTATTACACCTCCAATGAAGAGAAAACGCCTATTATGAACTGAGAGCAAATACTTTTACCTCTGGTGAGAACAAAAAAAAATAAACGAGACAAATCAGGGATTGAACTCATGGCCTTCAGCGGACGTGACAGAAGCACTTATAATTAGTTCCCATGGCCCGTCATATACTACAACAAAAATGTGTGCGAAACGAATACAAAAGCCAAGTTTGATTCAATGTAGATTATGCTTAATCGCTCCTTCAGTTTATTCTCATTTGGCTTGAAAATCAATAGTAATATCATTCCTTTATTTTATTTCCATCGTTTTTGAATTGTGGTTCAGAGGCCTATTCTGGTTGAATTGGTTCCTAAATTTCGATATTTCAGATCGATCCTTTGAAATCCTATTTTTGATAAATATCCAATAGGATTCATATAACGTGAATATCATCTCTTATTTCTTATTACAACAGATTCTTATTGAGTTTTTTTTAATTCGATTAATTTCACATATTCCAGTTAGATTTCTCATTCCACCGATTACACCGTCCGTCTATGCCCACCGACATGTATGCATCCCACGATACACAACGATCGTCAATCGCTTCTCTCACTTGTACTATTGTCCACGAGAGCGCGCTTCAGCAGATTCGTTTCCCCTCGGCAAGTTCTGATTAGAATTCGCTTGTGATTGTGATGTAAGCGAGAATGGGTCTCACGAATGAGGAATATAAAAGCTAAAAATTATCGAGACCCATGATAAGAAAGCTAGTAGCAGCAGGGACACTTTCGGCCGTTCAAACCAAAATGAATACACAGTTTGAGATCTTTGGAACAAGCAAAAAAAAAAATGCATTGTCTTATGATTTCCGTTTTCGTTCAACTAAAACTGACCAAATCTAAATGCAACTCTCAGACCACCCCACCAGCAACCCACATCAATTTCCCGATGACTCTAACCGCTTCTCGCTCGTTACAGATAACCCCACATTCAATCCAACCGATTCGACTTGTACCCGAAGATTACCAAAACAGCCAGGTGAGTACAATACCAACCTTCTGACACCCCCCACCCAATTCTATTTCTTTCGATAAAAAGGATCACACGAAAACAAGTCGCGCAACCGCCTCAAGCAACGTCGCTTCGTTCAAAATTGCACTCGCCGCGTCGTTAGTCGGGTGCGATGTTTGATTCGCCGAAGCAATTAAATTCTCATCACTTCGATTGTCAAAAAACCGGCGAAAACGGTCGTGTTTCGCGGGAGCTCAGCTGAGCTGACAGCATGATTGATTTGACGTCTTTTGTTTCCCCAAATCATCGGCGCTCGAAAAATCATGACCCATCGTGTCGTCATGATTCTCGATTAGATTGGAGAGTCGCTACCTTCTTGAATCGCGTTTCACTTCCTCGATCGTTGCTCGAATGTTCGCCGGATAGGGTAAAATGGTTCAAAAATTCACGGATGCGAACATATTCACAAATTTTGTATTGATTGATACACTTAAAAAACCTTTTGTTTTGCAAAACACAATTTTAAGTTAAACAATAAAACTAAACGTGTTTCAAATTGATATGGTGAGCGAAATTTTATATCTGTCAAACAATATTGATCATTTTGGGAGATGGAAATCACGCCAACTTCCCCTAAACTGTATTGTCTTCAATTCCGAGTGAAGTGCACGTCGGTACACGTCAAAAGAATTGAAAAGTTTTCTTCGCCTTCTGCTGTGCAGAGGCTCAAGGTGCAAACACGAAGGTGTACAACCACCACCCACATGTTCCTTCCGATCCGGATAGGTGCCTACCACTAACGGAAATTAACGGGGGAAGTGTTCTGGTTTCCGGGGCGGTTAATTGTTTGGATAGGTTCATATTGGTTCTTGTAGGTATTTAAAGCACAATGGGCAAACATTTTTAAGATTTTTTTTTCAGTATTTCGAATAATTTCCGTTGATCATATGTTCTGAGAAAACTCTTCATGAGCATCAAATCAGATTTGTCACAAAATAATTTGTAATTTTCTTCATGTGGTTGTCATGAGGCTTAGTCATGATGCGAATCAAAAATAACACTTTCAATACCGGTTTTGCCCACTGTATCCTAATTGGCAAGAACATAGGCCCTACGTTTTGAACAGCCTATTTACGAGTTCAAGCTTTCTTGAAACACATATCCGCTGCACACAAAAAGGAGTCGAATCGGACGCGTCACTTCGAATTTCCCAAGCTGGTGATTTTTGCCTCCCGTCGTCGTCTGGCTTTTTGTTTGGATCGATACCAAGAATGAATGCATCATCGCCTTCATGCACACGAAGTTCGAAGGCCTTTTTACCCATTTTTTTTCGTTGCACCGATGCATTGCCGCCGCCATCCGATTCCTCGAAAAATGCATACAGCGAGTGCCATCATCGGTGTGCTTTACGGCAAGTGTTGATAAGTTGAAATAAAGGATTCGTGAGTGCATGGCCCGAGTTGAATGCATTTTTGTGAACTCGTGGCCCCATAATAAACGAAAACTACACTGTTGTGGCGATGATGTTTTACGATTGTATTTGCTTCGGTGGAGATATTCGCTACATCAAGAATAAATTTTTGAATTGCTTATGTGTTCATTTGCAAACTAACATAACTTCTCATTGACATTTGCAAGACATTCTACACCTCTAAATCTCCCAGAAGTATTTATAAAAATCCTAATTAATTCAAATAAATAACACATTTCAATACTATTTCTATACAACCTGCTCGCTTTCCAACACATTAGGTGTTTTATTAAGAAATGTCTTGCATCAGTACCGATTCGTTCGGCTTATTTATGGGATAGGTTCAATTGTTGAATTAACTGGTGGGGTAAATTGTTGGAGAGAATGATTTTTAACATCCGGACAGCCACAAGAAAATCATTCGAAATTCCATAACAAATTCATTCAAATTTTCACATTCGTATTTCTACAAAAAAAAAAACATTCGAAATTCCACTGCAATTTTTTCCGTAGGCATAAGATGGAATTAAATCAAATTTCTACAGGAAAACAATCAGTTTTACAAAAAAAAATCATTTAGATTTTCACGAGAAATTCATCCGATTTTCCACAGCAAATTCATCCCAATTTCCGCAGAAGAATTATACGATTTTCCACAGAAAATTCATCCGACTTTCCACAGGTAGTTCATCCGACTTTCCCCAGGTAATTCATCCGAACTTTCCCAGGAAACTCAGCCGAATTTTCACAATAAATTCATCCCAGGAAATTCATCCGAATCGCCCCAGGAAGTTCATCCGAATTTCCCCAGGAAATCCACCTCAATTTCCACAGGTAATTCATCCGAATTTAATTCATCCAGAGGAAATTCATTCGAATTTCCAGAGGAAATTCATTCGAATTTCCAGAGGAAATTCATTCGAATTTCCAGAGGAAATTCATTCGAATTTCCAGAGGAAATTCATTCGAATTTCCAGAGGAAATTCATTCGAATTTCCAGAGGAAATTCATTCAATTTCCAGAGGAAATTCATTCAATTTCCAGAGGAAATTCATTCAATTTCAGAGGAAATTCATTCAATTTCCAGAGGAAATTCATTCAATTTCAGAGGAAATTCATTCAATTTCAGAGGAAATTCATTCAATTTCCAGAGGAAATTCATTCAATTTCAGAGGAAATTCATTCAATTTCAGAGGAAATTCATTCAATTTCCAGAGGAAATTCATTCAATTTCCAGAGGAAATTCATTCCAATTCCAGAGGAAATTCATTCCAATTTCCAGAGGAAATTCATTTCAATTTCCAGAGGAAATTCATTCTGAATTTCAGAGGAAATTCATTCCAATTCAGAGGAAATTCATTCAATTTCAGAGGAAATTCATTCGAATTTCCAGAGGAAATTCATTCAATTTCCAGAGGAAATTCATTCAATTTCCAGAGGAAATTCATTCCAATTTCCAGAGGAAATTCATTCAATTTCAGAGGAAATTCATTCAATTTCCAGAGGAAATTCATTCAATTCAGAGGAAATTCATTCCAATTTCAGAGGAAATTCATTCCAATTTCCAGAGGAAATTCATTCAATTTCAGAGGAAATTCATTCCAATTTCAGAGGAAATTCATTCAATTTCAGAGGAAATTCATTCCAATTTCAGAGGAAATTCATTCCAATTTCCAGAGGAAATTCATTCAATTTCCAGAGGAAATTCATTCAATTTCAGAGGAAATTCATTCAATTTCAGAGGAAATTCATTCCAATTCCAGAGGAAATTCATTCCAATTCCAGAGGAAATTCATTCGAATTTCCAGAGGAAATTCATTCCAATTCCAGAGGAAATTCATTCCAATTTCCAGAGGAAATTCATTCAATTTCAGAGGAAATTCATTCAATTCAGAGGAAATTCATTCAATTTCAGAGGAAATTCATTCAATTTCCAGAGGAAATTCATTCAATTTCCAGAGGAAATTCATTCAATTTCAGAGGAAATTCATTCAATTTCCAGAGGAAATTCATTCAATTTCCAGAGGAAATTCATTCAATTCAGAGGAAATTCATTCCAATTTCCAGAGGAAATTCATTCCAATTTCCAGAGGAAATTCATTCGAATTTCCAGAGGAAATTCATTCAATTTCCAGAGGAAATTCATTCCAATTTCCAGAGAAATTCATTCAATTTCCAGAGGAAATTCATTTCAATTTCAGAGGAAATTCATTCGAATTTCCAGAGGAAATTCATTCGAATTTCCAGAGGAAATTCATTCGAATTTCCAGAGGAAATTCATTCGAATTTCCAGAGGAAATTCATTCGAATTTCCAGAGGAAATTCATCCAATACATCCGAATTCTCAGCAGAATTTTTTTCCATTCAATCTTCCATTCATCCAATTCCATTCATTCGAATTTCCAGAGGAAATTCATTCGAATTTCTAGAGGAAATTCATTCGAATTTCCAGAGGAAATTCATTCGAATTTCCAGAGGAAATTTATTCGAATTTCCAGAGGAAATTCATCCGAATTTCCAGAGGAAATTCATTCGAATTTCCAGAGGAAATTCATTCGAATTTCCAAAGGAAATTCATCCGAATTTCCAAAGGAAATTCATCCGAATTTCCAAAGGAAATTCATCCGAATTTCCAAAGGAAATTCATCCGAATTTCCAAAGGAATTTCATCCAATACATCCGAATTCTCAGCAGATTTTTTTTCCATTTAAACTTCCTCGGATTTTTTTTTCGCGGAATATTTTTCACAAATTTATTGTTGCACATAAAAGCAATTGTTTTTTTTTAACAAAAATGTGATAACCATTCTTTTTGCTTCTGAAGACAAACTTTCACTAGAAACTGAAAGCAAGTTTTGCTACTTCTGTGCAATTAATAAAGTGATACCATTCACAATATGTGCACAGAGAAGCAGACGTCTCACTCAACAATAGTTCCATCGTTCATCTTTTTAACATTCAATTTTTTGTAGCTGGTCAATCGACCACTGATGGCGCTTCCATCGATTTTCTTGTGTTTGACGTTAACACACCACCGCCATCTGAAAATTGTCACTATGCTTGCTCATTTCGAATCATTGAATTCAATTAACTTAACTGAGAAACATTTATTACACATTATTCCAGCATGTCAGGAAATCGAAGCAATTGGGTTTTTTTTTATTTTGAAAAACATGCTGATTTTCTTAATTCATTCGATAGAACACCTTTTTCTGAGCTACAACTTTTTTTTTCTCACCCATAGACCCTAAATTTGATAATAAAAATCCATTTTAAAAGTTTTGAAAATTTGACTGCTTGGCAGTTAGCTCACAGGTTGACAGCTCGGCCAAGTTAGGGGTGTTCAATACGCGAAATTATTAAGATTTTCGAAATTGATTTTAAATAGTTCCCGTGCTCCAAAATTCATTAAATTTTGCATTTAGGCTCAGTTTTTATAATAGATTCAAGATATGTAATAATCTCAATACCCCTAAAAAAACCCTATTGTAAAAACTTGTCTCGAAGTCCGGACATAAAGAAAATGTAATAAAAATTACAAAACTATGAATTCCCAAGCAATTTCTCTAATTGATGACAAAGAGTGCTATCATACTATGTTAATAAATTACTAATACCCCTTGCAAATTATAGAATATAGAAAATATGAGCTTAGTTTTTTTAATGTTGAGTCTTAAACTGCATTCTAAGTAAAACGAAATTCACCGTTGATTATGACATGCCTTCAACATTCACCTCTAATTTTCAAGTTTTAACCACAGATCACGGATTACTAACATTTGTTAAAATGGTTTCAAGTCTTAGAATCGTTCCCTGCATTGATAATCCAAGAAATACTTGTTGAGATGGTAAATAAAGTCAAATAACAATTGAAGTGCCGGACGCTTCGGCAATTCGAAGCAAAACGGTACTCGGGGACACTTTTCTGAACCGTGAAAATTTTTACCAAAAATCATCATCAAAAACTATAGTCATGTTGAAATTTACACATATTATGTATCAATTTTTTCGAGTGGCGCGTTCAAAAATACGCACTAGGTCAAATTGTTCAAAATAATAGCAGTTTTTGATTTGTAAATATCAGAAAAACTATTGATTGGAATGTTATAAATTTGAACTCAGGTGCTATGAGACACTAAGTTTATAATTTAAAAAATACAAATTGTGGAATTTGACATTTGAATTGGCCAATATATCAAAAATAAAATGTGCTATTTTTTTGAACAATGTGACCTAGTGCGTAATTTTTGAACGCGCCACTCGAAAAAATTGATACATAATATGTATAAATATAATATACATAGTATATATAATATAATATATATAAGTATAAATTTCAACATATTTGTAGTTCACTGCCAAAATTTCAGCTCAATCGGTCATCGGGGTACTAAGTTACAGCTTGTCAAAGTTGACCATTTTGTATGAAAAACGGCAACCGCTGCTATTATTCTGAACACAGGTGTATACTTTTTATATTCTAACAATTTTTCTGTTTGGAAACAGGTTGCATACCGTTTTCATCTTTTATCCTAGTTCACTATTCTCTATAGAGAAAGACACAAAATGGTAGAATGGAACGGGCACGAGATTGGGTCCCTGACTTCCTGCATACTGTGGGGCACCGAAAATCGTACACTTAAGCACTTCAGCATATGTCAATGCCTCTAGAAAATTCGAATCGAATGCAAATAAAACCATCCTCGTTGTTACTGGTTCACAAGAGCCTCTATTTTTACAGTGTTCCACTTTCAAGTATTGAAAGCTACGAAAAACTTGTTAAAATGATGAACAACACCACCTGAATCGAAGTCCGTCCATCGTGGACGGATTTCGAATCAAAGAATCAAAATTCGTACAACTATTTCCTGACTAAATATTCAAACTAAAGCAGACCGATGGACCAAACTTTCACGGTAAATAGATCAATACGCACCTTGAGAAGCGGTCACTTCGATGTATAGGTATCCCACTGATCTAATTGTATTTCTTGCAATTTGCATTTAAAAACAGTCACTTTTGGTACGTGTTGACCATAAAACGCACGGGGATGACAAGCTACGCCATCTTTGTCACATCTTTTCTGAGTCACCAATACGAGTGCACTGCGAATGCAACACAAACAACTTCCAGGGTGAAAATGATATAAAACGAACGAAGGCATAGACAGTGCCTTATGCAAGCAGCATTCTAAAGAATTGAGCGAATAAGTTGAACATTCTTAAGTTTAAAGCATGGAATCGAGTCTAAAATAGTTTTAATTCATAGTTCGTTCATTTTTTCTCTATTTTCTCATGATTGTATCATGTCGCATTACTGAGTGAAATGGGCGTTTTGCATCATATTCTCCTGTAAAAACGTAAACATTCAAAATTCGCGCACATACTATTGCAAAATAAATCAGTATTGGGGTGATTTGACACTGGGGGATAAATTTATCACCCAAAAAAGCACGAACAGGCAAACCTGTCAAAATCCATAGTGAAAAAATTGGGTGTCGTTCCCCTGATAAAACGCGAACAAATGGCACCTGTAAGTCTGCGTTTGCTGGGAAACAATTTGTTTTCAATTTTTGTTGTTTTAATTCCAAAGCCTACTTTTCATTTCAATGGTTGAAAAGCTTACTGTCACGTATAAGAGTGAAATCAGTAGTGATTCAGTTTTATTC
The DNA here is from genome assembly GCF_024139115.2 of Armigeres subalbatus. NCBI lineage: Eukaryota > Metazoa > Arthropoda > Insecta > Diptera > Culicidae > Armigeres > Armigeres subalbatus. The sequence continues at coordinate 79,624,692 of NC_085139.1, read as the reverse complement.
CAAATTTTCGACCACTACCTATTCTAGTTTGAATCGGGAGCAAAATAGAACAAACTCGCTGGATTCCCCAACAGTGTTCCATTTATGTTTTTCAAATTTTCAATTAAATGAAATCATTATGTTGCTGCCAAGAAAGGCGCCGTAATTGCAACGTGAATTGATGCGTAGATAAAATGACGCATTCATACACCAAAACAATTGAAAAATATTTGAATCTCGTGATTCATTTAAATCTGCAGAAAATAGAAATGAGAGTTATATTAGTTTTATTTTTTGGACGGTTGACTGGTATAAAACTTGAATCTAGAACAGCTTCTGGGAAAATTATTTTTTCAGATTCATGTTCAAACTGACGGCCCCGAATGATTTGAATCACTGCTGATTCTACTCTAAGGATAGGATGAGATAAATTATTTACAAAATAAATACCTTGATCTCCCTTCAATTTATTCATATCTCACGATCTCACAGTAATCTTGGTAGATCAATTCGTCTGAACTCCAGAATCATTTGGAGAACTTGGAACATCCGGTTTGGACATATCTAGATCGTGAATCATGCACAAGGCCTCTAAGGGCCTGTATGGGTTGTTATTGGCTTGATATCGAGCCCAGTAATCTTGATAGATCAATTCGTATGAGCTCCAGAATGATTCGGAGAACTTAGATCATACGGTTTGGACATATCTAGATCATAAATTATGCGCATGGCCTCCAAGGGCCTGCATGGGTTGTTATTGGCTTGATATCAAGCCCAGTTGTCTTGGCAGACCTACTTGTCTGAACTCCAGAATGATTTGAAGAGCTTAGAACATACGGTTCGGACATATCTAGTTCGTAAATTATTCACATGGCCTCTAAGGGCCTGTATGGGTTGTTATTGGCTTGATATCAGGCCCAATAGTCTTGATAGATCAATTCGTCTGAACTCCAGAATGATTTGGAGAATTTAGAATATGCGGTTTGGACATATCTAGATCATAAATTATGCATATGGTTTCTAGAATATGTATGGGTTATTGTTGTCTTCGATTGAACCCCGGCTGACCTGGTTTGGAGAACTTGGAATATCCGGTTTGGACATATCTAGATCGTAAATCATGCACAAAGCCTCTAAGGGCCTGCATGGGTTGTTATTGGCTTGATATCAAGCCCAGTTGTCTTGGTAGACCTATTTGTCTGAGCTTCAGAATGATTTGGAGAACTTAGAACATCCGGATTAAACATATCTTGATCGCAAATCATGCGCATGGCCTCTAAGGGCATGTATGGGCAACATGGGTTGCTATTGGTTTCGTACCAAGCGTAATTGATTTGGTAGGCCAAGGCTCTAAAATCCAGAATGGTTTGGAGAACCTAGAACAACTGTAGAAATATTGTCTGCATTCATGATTCATCATTACTGAAATAGTATTATGTACATTTCTGAGAAAAAAGAGCAATAAAATCGTTCATTCGCGATATTCGTGTGCAATTTTCGTCTATACAAAGTCGCCAACTGACGATCCTTCCTCCGACAATTACAGGATGTAGGTTTAGCCGATCAACAATCTGAGGTCAGTTTCGAAAAAAATATGAGCTGAGGATTATTTTGGTATATAAACATGTGAATTTGGCTGTGAAATGCTCGAGATATTGCCAAGTCAAATCCGGGTCATATGACCCGAACATCGTAAGTGTATTTTTTTTTAGCACTGTAGGAAGGTTAAAGAGCGAAACGCTTACTGAAAGTATTGAAAGTGTAATGTCTGTTTCAGTAAATTAAAATCAATGGAAATAATGACATTTGTTTTCCTAAAGTTCTATTTTGACTTTTCTAACGTGCTTTTCTCGCTACCACCGCACCGAAGATTAATCTGGGTTTCATATTTTTAGTTATTGGTGTAATATTGGTTTCTTTGGAAATTGAAATTGAAGATTTTAGAAGAATCGAATATAAAATTATATGAGACATCATTTTTGACGGTGGTGGTCGATTGTTATATTATTAGGAGGTATAATAAATCAGGTATCCGGTGATGAATAATGTACAGCACATCTCTACACCGTGTAACACATGTTTACTATTCACAAAGCACTGATTGAATAATTTCAATGTTCGGGGTCAACAAAAAATCTTCTAAATAACCCACTTGAAAAGCTTGTGAACACAATCTCCTTGATTATTCACCAACATGCCAAAACGCCAAGCGGAAAATTACCACACATCAAAAAAGACTTAATTCCCAGCATGGGGGCAGCACAAAAACAAAACTACCAACCTATTGCGACAAGAAGCGGAAGTTGTTCCGGAAGCTCGCTAACCACTCCGTTTCCGTTTCTTATGAGCGGGCATACTTGGCTGCCTGAAGTAGCACACTAGCCATATCATCGCGTTCGCGTTTTCCCCCCTGAAAATTGATGAAAATCACTCCCATTTCACCTGCCTTCCTACGCGAGCTGGCAAAACAACCTAAATGGTAATTGAAGTTGCTTCCGATTCTAGTTTATCGGAACCTGGGACTGCCGACATGAGCGACAACCGTAGTGGGTGACGCCTTCAGGAAATCCGAATGTCATAAAAATAGATCCAACTAGTGATGATACAGCCTTTCTTCTATTTGGTTTGAACACGAACAATATTTTTTTATAATAAATAGAATAAATTAGAATTTCAGCAATCCGAGAGCATTCCTCCATCGTTTTTAGAGTGAGTCTATCGCTTTTCAGTGAACTTTTGTTGTACGATAAAAGAACACCTTCGATAGTTTGATAAAGATTTTTTTTCCATACCCCACCCATAAGTAGGTAAGCGATGATGGTTGCGTGATTTACCTCCCGTACATGGGTACACTCTGCATAATGAATGCAAATTTGGATACCCTCGTGACAACGCGTTCCGCGGGGTGATTCTATCACCCGCGTGGGAACACAGAATAGTGTTGCTCCTTCGTTGTGCAAACTTCGAGAAATTGGATCACTTTGGAATTAATCGCTTTCTCAAATTAGTCAACCCATAAGCACTTCCTTTCTCAGCGAAAATTGTGGTAGGACATTCGATGTTCATACACACTGCCTACAAACCGCACACGAAACGGTAATGCACCCATTTCGGAGCTCAAGGAAGCGTAACGAAACTACCCTCCATTCCCCGCGCACACGATTGTAGGTACGTTCCATTGGAACATATAAACTAAATCGAGACTGCAATAATAGCGCAAAGGGTGGGCGAAGGAATTTCCCAGGATTTCTTCGGTAGGGCATTTTATTGTTTCAAACCTTTCCGCGGTCGCTGCGGGGTGGGGGAGCAAGAGCAACGACATTGGTTCGCATATATCACCGTTTGTCCTGTGAGGGAATTCCACCTAGACAGGAAAGGTTCAAGCGTGGGAGAATTTCTTCAAAGTCACCGTACCTGAACGAGCTGCAAAAGCATGAGACCGTGCGAGACACCGAGGCAGGACGCGGTTCCCATAAGAGTTCGGGTTATCTTGCCGATATTGGCCATTAATCAATTTTGGCGAGAATTAATTAAAGTTTGGAAATTGTCACAACCTCAAACCCCTTTGATTGTGTCAAGCTGGGTGATCGAAGAAATATGTGGCTCCTTTTTGTAGGATAAAAGCTGAAAAGAAGAAAGGAAAAGGGTCACACATATGCTCGAGTGTGGGATGGAGGAATTTGTGAGGGAAAGCAAGGTCGGTCAAAGTTTGATAGGATTTCGTAAAGGCATTTGGATTAACTTTTTTCTGTAGTGATAAAATGGTAGAATTGGGAGCTTTGAGAAGAACTTAAATTGATTTGATCTTTGATTAACAGCAGGAGCAAAATCATGTGAGCACTCTTGTAGAAAATTTAGATCTAATCGACTAACTAAATTAAAAGAATGGTTCAGTTCGAGTGGGTGGCGTGGAGCAGATGAAAATGATTTACATATTTGAATTGTGATTTGAAATGCGGTTGAACCATTTCAAAATTTCGGTTACATTAGGTATGACTTCTACCGATAAGCTATTTTTGATCAATTCGAAAAAGTTATGATTCTGTAGACGTCAATAATTATAATGCTACATACTTAAAAAAACGCATTGAACGTGCACCGAAAGTTGGACTAAGTATCGACAAAAGAATTGAGATGAATTCCATTCCCCTCCAGCCTTAGAAGTCTTCGCACGTATACATTTTCAAACTAAAAGCAAAACTATCGCCGAACCTCTTTTGTTAAAGAGAGACGAACCACGACGTGAACAAAATTACACAGACCCCACTCTATTCCGAACTTCGCTGTGGATCGGCAAGGCTTCAACGAATCCGCGAACATCTCGCCGTGCTGCTGCCGCACCGCCGGTTGCTGCAAAGACCAGGAGGCGAGAGCGAGAAGACTTGTTGTTCCATCATCATGGGGAATAGTTTGACCGCTTGCCGTATATTTTGTTGTCTAAACCCCCCGACGTCGACGATGACGACGACGACGACGATGTTTTTTCTTCTTTTTTCCTCTCGAGAGCCACTCGATGGAGGGCCCTACTCCGTGTGATGGGCAGCTGAACCCCCTCCACTTTTCGCGCGCGCTCAAATTGAAAAATGGTGGAAACTGCCCCACAGACTCTCAAACTCGAGCTAGATTGATGGAGACTTTAATTTATATGCTCCGTAATACAACAGAAACAGAATCTAAAAGTGACAAAAATATGACTGTCGTCGAAAAATAACTACGAAATGCAATAGACAATGGCAAAAAATGCCAAGTAGCGGAGTTTGGGACAATCGAAAAATTTGTCTCAAAGTTTGATTTGCGGGGAAAAAAATTAGGATTTCTTGTTCGGAGAAAATGATTTTGCTACTCGGTACGATACGGTAAGATTGGAAAAGATATAGATAATAATTATTTTTCTTTGCCAAAAAAGGTGCACTTTGCTACACTTTATTATGAGGTGATTCTTCTGCTGCCATAGATGGAAGAACGGCGACGACGACGACGTCGCTCGGATGCCTTTGTGCGCATTTAGCTCGCGGACGACGCTAGCTGGCTGCCGGACCTGCCCTCGCAGTAGCTATAAGACATGGCATGGAAATAATGATGCATCGCGCAAAGTTTGGCGATGCAGCTCGATATTTGCTTGGGTGCATTTCAAAGAGTTTTATGCAGCCGGCTAATAAACACGGGCTGGCGTATTTTCTCAATGCAAAAGAAGTGATATGAAAACTCGCGCGCCGATTCTCTATGGCGTGGAGGATTTCAGTTCTGTTTTTTTTTTTTCGGTGAAAACTGGGAGCTATTTCGGGAGAACTAACGGAATTGGTCTTTGTAGTGGGCGCCGATGCGATGATGGATTATTTCATTTTTGCTCATGGCATCATGTGCTTGATTTTTTGTTCCATAGATATGGAAAAACTTTATGAATGAACAGTTTTTGCATTATTTCGTCGGCTTTCGAAGCTCGATGTTACGTCCATGAAGAGAAAGCTCATCCTGAATCAACTTCTATCTTCTAAGTCGATGACTCTTTTGTTAACCATCAGTTGCTGTTTGAAGAATTAAACATACTAATTAGAGGAATTTTGAAACACTTTGAATAGAAACAGCATTAGTGGAAAAGATCAACTTTTCGTTACTGCATGTTGAATGAAATATTAATCCTTATTTTATTCCATGTGTAATGTTCTAAAAAAAAATCATGACTAGTTGATGTGTCCACAGATGAGTATGGACATAAATTTGCATAAAATTTTTCTTAGTCAGCCATTTGTTTTATTATTGTTTGATAATTTTGAAAAATAGGAAAATATTTGAAGTTATGAAAAAATCAAATAAAATTTTCTGGAAGATATGGAAGATCTGCTTTAAAAAAAAAACCCAAAATTTCTTAATATTCAAAAAGCAAAAAATAAAGAATTTTCGTTGGAGCAGAAGTAGAATTACTCGAAAAAATGTTATGGCTTTTTCTGTCAAACGACCATTTCGACCAACCGGTTTTTTCGGACATGTGACTTATTCGGCCAAACGACTTTCTCTGTCAAATGACAAGTTCGGCCGAGCGACATTTTTGGCTGTACATTATATATGTTGCCAATAACTAAAAATTAAAAGCCCAGGATTATCCACTTGACAGTAGTAATAAGAGAAGCACATTAGAAACGTCGAATAACACGAATCAAAACTTATTGATAATGTTTTTAAATTGTGTAATTTTCAACACTCTCCAGTAGCCTTCCGAGCAAAGGCGTAGGATTGCCAATCCGGAGATGGTGAGTTCGATTCTCGGTCCGGTCTAGGATGTTGTCGGGTGGGAAACATTCTCGACACCCTGGGCATAGTGTATCCATTGTACTTGCCACACAAGATACATACTCATGCAATGGCGGGCATAGAAAAGCTTTCAATTGCTAACTGATGCTAATAGAATACTGAGTTGGAAAGCAGGCCAAGTTCCAGTTGGAATGTAGAGTCATTGAAGAAGAAGAAGAAGAATTTTTAAATTCAAAACTTTGTCTTGTACATAATGCATGGCAATTATTAAATCAAAGCCTATTGAATCCTGCCCTCCAAAACAAGCACAGTATATGAAGGGCTGTGCGATAAAAGATCGAAATGACAAAACATTGAAAGAACAATTTAAAAAAAAAATCTTCGATGCAATCTACCTATTTGAAACAGTATATTGAATAATATGTTAACAAAATGCTTCTGAACTGAAATCTGAAGTCTGAACATACGGAAACCTCCATTTAAGAGACACGAAGGCTTTTTTTTTTTAAAAAGCTCAGATGCTTCGAAGCATCCTTTTACGCTTCTCGGAAGCCTCCATCCAAGCAGCTCGGAGAATTCTTTTCAAAAGGCACGGCAGCCTCATATCAAGAGTCTCGAAACCCTACTTTCAAGAGGGCTGGATGCGTTCTTGTAATATGCTCAGAAGCCTCTTTTTCAGTGGCTCGAAAGTCGCCTTTCAAGAGGCCCGGAAACTTATCTTTAAGAAGCTGAGAATTCTTCTTTCAAGGGGCATGGAAGCGTACTTTTAAGATGCTTAGGAGAATCCTTTTGGGTGGCTCGAATACTGCATTTCAAGAGGTCCTGAAGCCTTCATACGAATGATCTTAAGCCTCCCTTCAAGAGGATCAGAAGCTCCCTTTCAAGAGGCTTCTTTCAAGAGTCTCGGAAGCCTCCAATAGACAAAAAGTCCTGTATTAAACTTGTTACAGCAAAAAAAAAATAGGGGTGTTCCTAAAATTGATTTCCCAAAGCTTAAGTAAAACGCGAGGTCTCAGATTCGTTATTTCCATGAATAACTGTCGTCAGACGTCCAATATTTAATGCATGTCGCCAGCCATGGAGAGTCCATAAATCGTCTTTGATCCGATTAATCCACCTTGCTCGCCGCGCAGCTTGCCTTTTTGTGCCCGACGGATCGTTGCCAAGAACCCTTTTTACCGGGTTACAGTTCAACATTCTGGCTACGTGAACGCAGTTGTCCGATTTTCGCGATGTGAACGATAAATGGTTCTTCCAACAGCTGTTGCAACTCGTGGTTCATTTGCTTCCGCTACGAACTGTACATGTCAATGTTTGCTACTCGATGATTGATCGGAACTGGCGTAAATATAAATCTAAGTAAATAAAAGTTGGGATTTTCCACCTATTCTCGAGAGTAGAACTCGTTTCAGCAGCTCACAAATCTAGATCAATAACGGCGCTGGTCAAGGCCTTACAGTCGCTAAATGATAGGAATGCTAGTGAGTAGTAATTGTTCCTACTAGAGACCGAGAATGCCTCTGCATCTCCACAAGTACCACGGAAAGAGAGTTGTTTCAGTTGGGTGGAACAGATAAACTGAAGCGTCGATTGAGGATTCATCAAGGAAAGCAATGTAAATCGTGCCACATTTGATTTAGGAGGAACGAGTCTGGGATTGATCCCTCAACCTCCTGCAAGGCAGAAGCGGAAATAACAAAACCACCCTAGAAATATTTTGGTTTAACACTAGTTGTGTAACACTCTTGTAGAGTGAATTTTGGTCTTCAAGAGCGTTATAAAGCTTAAAATGTTACTTGGGCATCGGGCTAGTCTTAATCGCGTTGATTTATGCACTAATTTATTCACTCACCGTCAGTACAAATAACAAAACCGGATTTCGCGACTATTCTGCGTTCTAATGTGAACGCGTCCAGTCGTGCACTAATTCATTTACGACTAAGTTTCCCCCTCAAAAATTAGAAAATTTTACATAAAAAAAATGGGGAAATGCCAATAAAGAAATCAAGATATGACCAACAAATAAATATATATATATCAATTTTTCTCAAATATTGCAACATTTCCACGAACGGTTAAGAATTTTACACAAAACAAAAATAAATTAGCACTTTTGGAAGCCAAAGATTTCAAATAACAAAAAAAGAATTTTCCATGTAGAAATCAAAATGTTCCACAGAAAAAATACAAAATTTCCATAAATAAATCAATATTAGCAACTAGCGAAAGAAACCCAGCTTTTCCCGGGTGTTGCAAATGTCACATTGTACTATTTGCAGCACCACACTCTAGATCAATTTCCGTGCGTCTGTTTTGTTTTCCTCGACAACTGACCCAAAATAGTATTCTAATGGTTTTTTACGTTTCCCCGTTATATTCACCAACTTTTTGTATATACAAACCTTCCGGCTCCTAAAACGAATCGATTAGGGAAAAAATCTTGCATATCGGTCAACCCGTTCGCGAGTTAAATCGTCAGGAAGGAAGTCTCAACTCTTTTTTACTATATAGATAAATATATTTCTCATACCCTGATTTTTTTAATTGACAATTTCCTATTTCTTTTATGGAAAATTTCCAATTTTTCATGAAAGTTTTATTTTACTGCCATTTACTTACTCATCGACCGCACAAAATAAAAAAAAATAACACTCGAATCTAGAAACAAAATTGCGTCCGATGTGCGGCAAGACCGATCTTGCACCAATAAATTTACTCTCCTCACTGATAGGATGTGGAAACTTGTATACTCGTCATTTACAAAGCTTCGAATCAATACATAAATGTTTCGTTGTGGAATGGTCGGTTGCCATTTGGCCGAATGCGACTAGACCGAAAATTAGGCCATTAGGCCGAAACCCATCTGGCCGAAAGTCATCTGGCCCAAAGGGTCGTTTTGTCGAAAGGGTAATTTGGCCGAAAGGGTCGTTTGGCCGAAAGGGTCATTTGGCCGAATAAGACATTTGGCCGAATTAGTCATTTGAAAAGCAAGAAATAAGGAGTGAGAAGAGAGACGTCTTAATTCTAATTCTTCTTGGTACTTCAGTACTTGGAATGAAATTTGTTAAATTTTAGTAACATACGATTACTCAGTCTTCATTTGTCATTTACCCAACGTTTCGACTCGGGTATTGTGTCTTCATCAGGGGGGAAATTACTGTGTCGAAACGTTGGGTAAATATCATACTCGTTTTACTAAATGAATACTGAGTAGTCGTTTTTTTACTAAAACACAAAAAAAAAGTCTTCACACAAACAGTTGTTTTAAAGCCAAATGTTGTTTGGCATTCGACCGAACAAACCATTCAGCTGAAGCCCATCTAGTCTAAAAATATTTCGCCGAAAATGTCTTTTGGTCGAAATGTACATACTGTCGAAAATGTCGTTCGGCCGAACAGTTCCTTAGGTTGAAAAAATCAATTGGCCGAATATCTCAATTGGCCGAAACGGTCGTTTGACAGAAAGGGCCATTTTGCCGAAATGGACATCTTGCCTAAATTGTCGGAGTGTTTTGCAGAAAGGCAATTTTCGGCAAAATGATCTATTCAGCAAAACGACATTTTCGACCAAACGATTATTTCGACCAAACAGCAGTTTCAACCTGCAGGGTTGCTAGGGCAAACAACTTTGTTGGCGAAATTACATTTTCGGTTTAACCATTTTCGACCTAACCTAGCGACCTAACAACTGTTTCGGACAATCGTTTACATAATTCCGCCAAAGGGAGCTCGGCTTACCGTGTTATTCGGGCAAGCGACATTCGAACAAATGGCTTTTCGCCGAATGACTTTCGACCAAACGACAGGAAGGGCCAATTGGCCGAAAGGTGTTTGGCCAAACAGTCATTAGACCCATCTGGCCGAAAATGTCATTAAATTTTAACGAAATAGATATTCGACCGAAAATATCTTTTGGTCATTCGGCCGAAAAAGTCGTTTGGCCAAAATGGCCATCTGGCTTAATGGTCATTTAGTCGTATGATCCATTCGGCCAAACGGCCGACAACCTGTTAGAGACAATTCTTTTTCTGGCCGATTGTCGCTTCGGCCAAATTTAATTTTTGGTCACACTCTTCTTCATTTATAATCGTTTTGCACGAAATGTCTTTCCGTCGAATGATCACTAATCACTTATGTAATCACTTTTGTTGATATCATCATATTGTCAATAAAGCGGTTTCGCAGAAATTTTTGTAAGTGTAAACATGCATGAATATTGTTGTTCTGATGTATTATTTGCACTTTTCGTTTCGGTGAGACAAAAACAAACGATTTTCGGGCCAAAGGAGAATCTTTTTTGGCAGTCTGTGGCGGGAAAAATCTTTCACTCGTTCTTTTTTTCTCTAGAGCAGCCTTAAAATAAACGAAAATCGGGACCTACTTGATGACATTTTTTTTTCGGTTCATCATTCTTACGCTTCACTGATTTTTCGCTAAAATTTGCAGTTTGCGATTATAAAAGAAATTAAGACCGCAATGGGATTCGAACCTAGAACACCAACAAAAATAGTACTCTAGCCATACCTTCACCTTGACTGCTTGTTTTGATAGGTATTAATTCCAAAAAGGCAACTCTTGTTTGCATTGCTGGAAACACGAAAAAGATAAAAGATGTGAGAAAACAAGCAAATCAACTTTTCGCGGCTCGAACAGTAAGGGACAAATAGCTATCCCTCATCAGGTCTTTTTTTCTTTCCCGTCAAATTATTTCTCGGTGAAAATCTGCGTGAGGGAGCATCCTCTGCTCGTAAGAATGAGTGAGCATTACGATCTGATGAGACTGTGTGTTATCTGTTGGTGTAACTCAAGAAACAAACCAGTCAAAATAAACCAGTGAACTATCGCTTGTGTACCGTATTGTTGATTCAACCCTATTTGTGGTTATATCAACAATAAATATTGTTATTGTGGCAAAATCCGGTTGATTCTAACACTTTTTTCTCCGTGTAGAAATTGAAAAAATAAACATGCAAATTCCATTGCATTTCCTATGGAACTTCCAAACTGTTTTCCGCGGAAACCCTGAAGAATTTTCCGTGAAAACGCTCCTGAGTTTTCCCGTGGAAATTTCAGATATTTTCCTCTTAGTTTATCTCCTTAAAGTTTATCGCGTATACTTCGCATAATTTTTTTGTGTATATTTCAAAAATTATCAAACAGAAATTTCGAAAAAAAATCCCTGGATATTCTGAACATTCTCCTATGGAAATTTAGATCAATTTCTTGTAAAAATTCTGAAGATGTTTTCAATGATAGTGTTTCTTGAGAGTTCTAAAGAATTTCCCTTGAAAATTCCAAGACTTTTCCCGTGAAATTCTAAAGATTATTCCGTTAATCTCCTAAAAATTGAAAAAAAAATTTCTTGTAAAAAATATGAATGAAATAAAAAAATTCCACGCCGATTCACGCCGTCGCCGCCGCCGGTTAAAATGACTATCGGCGTGGCGCCGAAAACGCCGCCTCCGTCGGCCAAAATTCTATCAAACGCCGCCGCCGACAAATTTTTGGACCGGCGCACCTCTACCCTTTGGGCCAAATGACTTTCGGCCAAATAACGATTTCGGCGAATTGACTCATTCGGCCAAATGACCCTTCCGGTCAAATGACCCTTTCGGCCAAATGATCCTTTCGGCCAAATAACCCTTTCGGCATAAGAACTCTTTCGTCCAAATGACCCTTTCGGCCTAATGAACCTCTCAGCAAAATTACCCTTTCGACCAAACGACCCTTTCGGACAAATAACCCTTTCAAACAAATGACCCTTTCGCAAAAACAACTCTTTCGGCCAAATGACCCTTTCAACCAAATGATCCTTTCGGCAAAAGAACTCTTTCGGCCAAATGACCCTTTCGGTCTAATGAACCTCTCAGCAAAATGACCCTTTCACAGGCCTGGTAGCGGGTCACTTTTTAGTGACTTGGTCACTTTTTTCGGGCTAGTCACTAAAAAGTCTCTTTTTTCGACCTCAAGTCACTAAAGTTACCTTTTTCTAGCAAAAAGTCACGTCACAATTTATAAATTGGTATACAGTCATGCAAGCAGGAGACATGTCGATTTCAAGTTTTTTAACTCAAACTTTATGCAGTAGGGGAAGGTGGGGAGACTTGATTCTCCCCTGTTTTACCAAGAACTAAACAGCCCATTATCGCATATTTGTAACAATCGCATTTTTGTTCATTTTGTAAAAAGCGTGTGAATTGTTCACAAAGCTCAATTTAATGGATCTAATCCCACAACAGTGAAATAGGCTGGAAATGATTGAGGTTGTTGCGTCAATTTGAGGCTTTATTCCTCATTAGGCATCCATATAAAAATTTGTCTAAAAAATTCAAAAAAAAATTTTTTTCTCAAGCCCCTTTTTTTGTAGATTTTGACAGATATGTAATGAAGGGTTTGCTCTAAACAAATATTTATTGAGTAGATCGACGACTACTAACCTAACGTATTTTACTTCCTTTGTAATTCGACAAATGGAGAGTGGCCATCAGGTGGATGCCATTGATACAGACCTTTCCGCAGCATTCGACAAGATAAATCATCATTCAAGGTCTCCCCAATTTTGAAGATTGCATGCGCTGTCGAATTCCATAGCTAAAATCGTTCATGAATACGCACAGCAAGTCGGAAAATCTGTATATTTTGGAGTAAAAATATTTAAAAGTTCAGAGAGCATGGTCCTCATTACGAGCAGGAATCTTCATAATTTTTGTATCGTTTTCTACCAAAACGATCCTACTGTTGTTCCTGTCTCACTAAAAATTCCAAAAACATCCGTGGCACCTATGACAAATCGTTGAGTTCTCTGCATCTTTCTTAAGTAGGTGTTCAGCTAATCCAATGATCGTAATTTTCATTCATTCTCACGAGAAGAGAATGCTCATTCACGCAGATTTCCGCCGAGAAATAATTTTCAAGGAAGAAAAACAGGTGTTAAGAGTGATAACCATATTTCGCTCACTTCCAGTGGCGTAAAAAATTGATTTGCTTGCAGACTACTCATAGTTTTGAGTTGTCCTGCTTTTTACTGATATTGAGTAATATTTCCGTGGGGTTGAAAGAGAGGGCAATAATTTTACTTAGTCACTGAGCAGATAAAAAGTTAGCGAGTATCATTTACGTTTCTCTTCTTAATTCGTTCTAAGAAAAGAGTGGTGAGTGAAAGATGTTTTCCGCCACAAATTACGAAAAAAATATTCTCCTTTGACCCAAAAACGCTTGATTTCGTCTCATCGAACTTGCAATTGAAATTGGAAGTCACTATTTGGTCACTGCTTTCAGCCAAATGACCCTTTCGGCCAAACGACCCCTTCGGTCAAATAACTTTGGGCCTATGTTCGACCAAATGGTATATTCGGCCAAACAACTTTCGGCCCAGTGGCATTCGGCCAAACGGCCCTTCCCCGTTTCGTTAAATTGGCTTCAACAAACAACAAACGCCGAAATTCGGATCCACTTGCATTACATTGAGAGCTTAAAGCGGATTGATCATGTTTGCTACAATGTGACTTACCTTCCTGGTTTGGAGAAATTTGAATACTTTCGCCTTATAGTAGTACATTTTCTGTGAAATTGGACCGATTAAAGCGACATGGTACGCTTCATCATGCATGATTTGTTCCTGAAAGACATTTCCACCTGACCACCAGTCTTTTTGCAAACATAAACCATTTTCTTTTCAATTTGAACTCTATTACCTTCGGGAATTGTTTCCAAAACTAATACAAAATCCACATTTTGTAAATATCCATCCGAGAGAGCAAAATCTAGTAATTTTGATGATTTATTGCTTATACTTTTGACGAAAATATTGCACAACATGCGGACGTTCGAGAATTGACAATTTAAGACAGTTGGCCTACTGCGACGGGCTAGATAAAAGAGATTTGTTTTGGTAAATTGGTATTTGACAGACGCCACTTTGCCTATTTTCTCGTTTCTTCGGTTGTTCATGCCGGCTCAGTCATTGATGAAATAAGAACTCCATCGGGAATTATGTCCATCGGGATTCTTAAGCAAGCCCTTGATAACTTAAATTTTTAATTTCTTAATTCTAAATTTCTTAATTTGAATTCCATTTCACCACTGTGATGATAAATCAGATGTAATTCCAACGAATTTCATTTGCAAAAAAAAGTGCTAAGATTTCATAGCTTATAAAACTAATATCAACCTGGTTTGCTATAGATCTGTATCGATTGTCTACATTTAGTTCAAACAGCGCGAATATGATTTCATCATAATCTCAAGAGCCATCTCACAAAGCCATGTCTGTCCAAAAAAGTATTAGCATTACATGTCAGCGATTCAACAATTCCGTTTCCGAACTAATGTCATGTATCAAGAAAATCGAAAATATTATTCAATTTGATTTTCTATTAGACAAATAATTAAAAACAAACAAATATGTGGAGATGTTATACAGTTTTTGCTAGAAAATCTGGCTTCTGCTTGGTATTTTTCCAAGCAGCAATGTGCGACGTTATTTTAATAACTAAATAATTTGAAAATTGATAACAGAAGTTCACCTTTTTTGCTACTTACTAGCTACTACTACTAGCTTACATTGAATCATATAATTGCTAATGACTTTGATGAAGCAATAATAAAGCAGGGTTAACACACATCAACTACTCCTACCTTTGTTGCTCACCTCAAAAAAGGGTTCAGAAATAGAAACGATCCCACTTCAAAGATGGTGCGGCACGAGATATGCACGGGATGATGGCTGAATCGCATTCAAATCATAGACCGGCACTACAATGTGGTGTTGCAACAGATGACGTCCGCAGAGAAAAGCCTTCTGCAATCAGCAAGTTACTACTTTCATAAGTCTCACATAATCGGAATGCATTTCCTTTCTTCTCCGGCTTTATCCATCGATAGCCAATATTTTCCAATCAGACTAATGCACCCTGAACTCGAGAAAGGAGTATACAGCAGCCATCCCGTACTTTTCCCTGATTCATTAATCAATACTTTGGTGGTTGTTTGGATTGACATATTCCGTACTCATCTTCTGGTCGTTTGGAGATCTGTCGGCACGAACGTCCATACGTTTGGTGCCCGGCGGAATATTCTCATCTCCAAAATGGGACGAGGAAATCATGCTCGGATGAGGACAACTTTCCAATATCGAATCCTGATCGTCACCATCGTCGCCGTCGTCAGTCAGATAAAGGTAGCGTTGATTTCCGACCATTGGCATTGCCTTCTGCTTTGTCCACGTCAACGACGACGACGACGGCGGAGGCGAGAAATGGCTACAACACAGACCAATAGTCATGTGGCAATCGAGGCGCATTGTTTAATAAATCCGTGAAAAATGAAAACTCAGCCACTGGGAAAGCGGCATCCACTCGGAGAACGGCATCCAACACGGCACAAACAAAAGATTGCTAATTAGTTGCAATACACTCTTCGCTGCTGCTGCTGCTGCTGTTGTACACTTCAACGGAACGGCCCAATGGATGGCAGATACGGCGCAGTGTTGTTTTTTCATGCATTTCAAACATTGGCCAATTCAGACATCCGCTCCTCTGGCCGTAGACAATGGTGTGTGAGCCGCATGATGGTTCTAAATATGGCTCCTCCAGTTTTGCTCCAATCTTTTCCCACCCAATGGACACACAGTGGTCCAAATTTTGAAAATTGAAGTCTTACAAAACAGTTTCCGTAAAAAAATGTGCTTTAATCAAGTTCAAATTTACCCGTTTTCATTGTAAGACCATTCGTAGGTCCGAATCAATGCGGAAATCTCTCCTTCTTATTGAGAGACGTCACACGACATGTACATGACAATCGCGATAACTTCTAGCACAAGTAAAAACTAGTAATCTAGCAGTAAAATTCTGTAAACATTGTCTAGAATGGAATAACATTTCCTGCCGATAGCCCAGTGTGCAGTGGCAGAGTAGAGGCAATTCTTGCGCAAAAAAACACAAATCTATCACCAACAATGGCAAAGCCCCCCCATCTCCGGTACGACTTACCCCACAATTAGTCGCTGCACAAAAAGCCGCGCGCCATTCAAACTAGCAATAAGAGCGAAAAATCACTTGCTCGTGACGACGCCTCCAAGCAACAAAATGGACCTCCCCGCCCACCGACTGGCGGGCGGGCGGGAGCACAGTCGACGGAGGAACCCCATCGTCGCTGGGTGGTGGTAATCTTTTTGTACTTTGGATTGGAATTTTCCATTATGTCCGGTGAAAATGGCCGGCCGCGTTGAGCTGATACACTTGCGCTTGGTTACTCCGCTCCAAACGCTGCGCCATCGCCGCCACCGCACCACCACCACCGTGTGGTCATTATTTTCGCGCGATTGCGTTGCTGTCCGCGTCGTCGCCAGCAATAAGCCCCGCCAAGTTGCCGCGCTTGATGGCATTGGTTAACAATAGGCTGGGCAAGATTTAGCACAACAGATTAGTGGCAGCAAAAAAACGCGAACTCTTTGAAGCGAGCCAAATTCTTTGAACGTCAGGTTGCACCCATCCACCAGCCTAGTAGTGGGTAGAAGCAGGGGTACCAAGGGGGTTGGGCAATGAAGTTGACTGTCCATCATCAGTGTGACCAATAGTAGGTGGAACTACGATCAACGACGTCGCAACCGGAAGTCGTGTTGTTCTCGTTACAGTTATCTCCTGTTTAAATTATTGTCAATTGCCTCTTTTCCGTTCTGCTCGAGATGATAGCAAATGGTACATGCGCAGGCTGATTTCAGCTTTTAGATGGGCGTGCTAGCTTTTTTTTTATTGAGGAAAGGTGTATAAAGATTGTGAAAGTCTGTAGCTAAATACCTGCTGCGTAGATCAATAAGTGTTACGCTGATGGTCTGACTATGCAAATGTAGAATAATGACAACTTCGTATTAAACACTGAAAGAACTAAAAATAGCACCACCATGCTTTTTACTAATATTTTCTGAATTTATGACCAGATCATGATAATTTTAGCTTAGTAAGCACATTCTGTTTTACAACTTTTCAGTGCATTACACTGATATTAATGCGGACCATTTACATTTATGCTAAAAAAAAAAGCGGGCTTGGTAGTCATATGGCTACTGCTTCTGCCTCATACGCAGGAGGTCGTGGGTTCAATCCCAGGTCCGTTCCATTCCCCTACTTTTGTATCTTTCTCTTTATTTCTCATGTTCTAGCAATCGCTAGAACTGGAAATGGACTTCCATACCGTTTCCATTACTATTCCTATACCTTCAACTTGAGTATTCTAACAGTAATCTGCTAGAATTGGAAATGAACTATAGAGCTCGTTTCCTACATCCAATTAGAAATTCCATCAGTTACCTTCTCCTACCTATCACATTGGCAGCTCGTTAACCAAGACGGACCTCTGCCTCTCCAACCTAACCTAGAAATTCCAACAAATTCCGCATGAACTCGTGGCAAGTGCAGAGGTATATTCGGCTTGCAGTGGGCGAGTGATTGCATCATCATTTCCTCCCCCTTCCCTACATTGACTTGCATTCTGACGTGGCAGGCGCCAGTATGACCTAACAAATGAGATCACCAGTACTTGTACATTGAAGATGTGTGCTAGTTCCAGGCAAACATCTGTTGGTTCCCTGTGCAAGAACAGCTGATCTGGTCATAATGGAGTAGCAACTACGAGCAGTCAATCAAGCTCAAGCTCAAGCTCAAGCTCACCATTTACATTTATGCTAAAAAAAATAAATAAAAAAGGTGCAAAATAAAAATAGCACCACTTTGAAAAAATATATAATAGGGTAACGGTACCAATAGTGGAGGTATTAGTAGATCGACAAAAGTAAATATTTTTTTAAAATTAATAATTATGGACAATTTACAGCTTTAATATCTTAATCAATAGATAAACTAATAAATTTGTTAACAAAAATGCGATAGATGTCATTTAACATCAACATTTACCAAATATTGCTTGCACCACTATGGGTACACTGTTCCTTTAGCGGCGGTAAAAATTAAGTTTGGTTCCCATAGTGGTGCTATCCATTGGTTTCTTATGAGACTCGCCACTATTGGTACAGTTGCACCACTATAGGTGCAAGGGAGTCAATTTTGTTAAGGAAAATCATTGTTTTCAATAGTTTTTCAAGCGAAATCTTAAGATAAGTTGCATTTAACAGGATATTTAAAGCACGACGCATTAAATGAAACTATCGTAAAGTGTATAAATATGATGAATCTCATTAAAACCCCACTACCTCCACTATTGGTGCTACCTCCACTAAGGGTACGGTTACCCTATAATAATTTTGACCTATATTTATTTCGATTTTGAGTAAATTTGATACCAACTAACACAGAAAGTGATGTATGCAAAAACTGATGAAACAAAGATTTGCTTTCGGTAATTTAGCAGAAACGGGTCTAGTGCAGCATTTTACTTCGAAATAGACACACAATGATGCATGTTTCTTTTTCAGAGAGATCCTAAAGATGTCTGCTGTTGCACAATTTTGAGAAAATGTCAATAATGGTCATATCACAGACAAACGAGGAAGGAGAATCCATCTTATGGTAAAAAGCGACTAAAGAAATTTTAAGGAAACAGTGAACTAAAATAATTAATCATACCAAAGCAAAATTGCAATACTGAATGACAAAGAAGTGTGTGAGCCTAATTCTGCCAAGTAACGAGGACTTTGAGTGGCGTAAAAGGCACGGCAAGCTCTATTTTATATGGCGACAAAAACATAAATTTGATTATATGTACATAACCTGCACTAACGAATTAATGAATGTACTTCTTCGGTCGAAAAGTTCAACCTTGGTGGTTGACAATACACACACCTCTCACCATACAGTGAGTCCAAAAAGTAGTCGTCTAGCTGTGTGTTTTCTTGCGAATATCAAAGATAGCATCTAGTAAGCTCAAAAAATGAAGCTATCGATTACATTGTGTAGCAAATTAATCAATTTATCTTTATTGTTAAAAATCAAACAGAAAAATAAAACAATAACAAAAACAAAGGTAACAAAACATAACAATTCATTAAATACGGGCTCAATAAGTATTCGTCTATTCAGGTTTAGCGCGCTTTTGAAACGAAAACAGGAGTTGTAGAATGGAATTCAATATTTCGTTGAATTCCCCTGTGTATCTGACGGGCTGTAGTTCTTGTGACATAGAACTGACCAAATTAGCCGTAATGGGGGACGGAATATTCTTCCATTCTTCTTTCAACACTAATTTCAATTCGTTGTTGTTGGAAATATGACTTTCACGAATTTCAAGAAAAGTTTGTCGTCCAGAACCTTCCAATTTAAATTGGATTCATATCTGAGATCTGAGGAGGCGTTTTGAGTTGATTGGGGTATTATAGAGTAGCTACAGCTTAGTACTTTGGGCTGTGTGCTTGAGGTAATTATCACCCCGTAAGATGTATGTTCCCTGTAAGCCCAATTTCTCAGCACTGGCGTTCAAATTTGAACATTGAACGGATGAACATTTTGTGATACATAATTCCTTCAATAATATGAAATTTTCCCATACCGGTTGCGCTCAAGCACCTCAGAGACCATGACGGAGCCCCCACCATGCTTTACTGCTCAAAAGAGATTCTGCGGCTGTATCTCAATATTCCTTTTCCGCCATACCATACATCGGCCATTTGATCCAAATATGCTGTACTTGCTTTCGTCAGATAACATGACTTGATTCCGAAAGTCATCCTTCTTCCAGCGATATTTTTAGCTGAAATCAAGCTGTTTTTGATAATTTGATGGCTCACTTGAAGCACTCGTGATACTCGCCCATTATACCCATACTTTTTACAGGTATTTCTGTTCGTATTGGTTCATATCTGAGCACTTCTTCTATCCAACTCACTTGCCTATATGGGTGAACTCGTTTATAAGGATTTTTTTATTTTCCGCACAATGAATCGCTCATCGTTATCAGTTTACCATCGCTGACGACTACTCTGTTATTTGTTTTGATAGATTTTTGTGGCGCTGATGCGATCAATCACCAACTAAATGGTTGAATTCTTGCTACCTTTGGTCTACCCACATTTCTTGCAAAATCATAAGTCAACTTGCACTAATTATGCAAGCGAAGAACAAGTTTTTTTTTCATTTGGACTCATCTTTTTACTTTTCCCACCCATGGTGCTTCTATTTTCCGCATCAAGTTCAAACAAAACAAAAACATTATGTGATCTGTCATTGAATATTGACAAAAATGTTGCTAGACATTACTATAGAGTGTGCTAATGAAACTACATGCGAATAAAACTATTATATTCGTGTTTTACTTTATCATTCTGATCTGAATAGACGAATACTTTTTGAGAGAGCGAAATTGACGAAATTTAGATATTCTCTACATACCAGAAAAAGTAATTTAAATTTCTATTTGTTTTTGAATAATTATCATGTGTTGATAAGTTTTCTACCAAATTTAGAAGAAAGTTTTTTGATTTCACTTCTATCACGGCTAAGTTTTACATTTTACTAAAGAATAAGCAGCTAGACTTTTTGGACCCACTATAAGCTTTGTTTTTATTTTAAATATCAACATGTTAGCTAATGGTAATTTTAGAATCGATCATAACCAGGGGCTCAGAGAAATCTCGAGCTATTGGGTGTGGGGTGAGTGGCGGGCCGCTTAATCTTTTAAAAAGAAACAAAAAACCATTTGTGCCATCTGCACTACGAACTGGATGTCAAAAATAGTCGAAACATTGGTGATAAAGTAATGATGATTATGAGGGCTTTTTAATTTTGGATAAAAATTTCGCGGAATTCGAAAACAAATTTAGACTACAACCATACTGTCTTATACGGTCGTGTATTAGGGTAAAACGTCCTATGTTTGTGGTATGTCCTAATGTTGCGGTAGTGTTAAAATAGTCCATCCTGGATATAAAAGCATTAAAAACAATTGTGGATACGCTAAAACTCATTAAATTAACGACTATAACAGTTTTTGTTTGACAAAATTCCATTCAAAATTATGAAAAATCAACATTTTTCATAATAAATTTGAATCTTTTGAGCCTATTATTTCGGTAGTGCTAAGGTCGTATTGTTGTGGTCTCGATTTCCATACGAATTGCATGCAATACCGCAACAATAGGACTGAGCTTGAAAAAAATGTCGCAACGATAGGCAACTGCGTCATATTATTGCAGTAGTTTGTTTTTATTGTGATAAAAACAAAACAACATAAGTTTAGCACAATTGACGTAATATTTACGAATCTATAATTAACGAGCAACCTATTCGACTACTGCAATGTGGAAAAAGACCAACAGGTAATTTTTAAAGAATTTTTGAAATCAATTTTGTTTCGACACGGAGCTTAACCCCTCCATAATAGGTCGTTTTACCCTATCAAAAATTTTGAGTGCGCTGTTCAAAAAATCATAAAGCTGTTTTCAAGCTGTTTACAAATTTTTCTATTAGCACTTGCTAAATAATCCCATTCTGAGTCAACAAATACGTATTTAGTTTTTTCACTGGGATGACAAGCTACGCCATCTTTGTCATATCTTTTCTGAGTCACTAATACGAGTGCACTGCGAATGCAACATAAACAATTCCGAGAGTGAAAATGATATAAAATGAACCAAGGCATAGGCAGTACCTTGTGCTAGTAGCGTTTTAAATTATTGAGCAAATAAGTTGAACATTCTTAAGTTTAAAGCATAGAATCGAGTGTAAAATAGTTTTAATTTTTAGTTTGTTATTTTTTTTTTTTCTAATTTATCATGATTGTATCATGTTGGATTATTGAGCGGTATGGAAATTTTGTATCATATTCTCCTGTAAAAACGTAAACATTCAAAATTCGCACACATACTAATGAAAAATAAATCAGTATTGGGGTCATTTGACACTGGAACCTTAACCTGTTTTTGACCTTAACCTGTCAAAATCCATAGTGAAAAAATTGGATGTCGGTGCTCTGAGTTTTTTTTCTACAGAACGTCTTGTGTTTTGTTAGAAATGTTTAACAGAAAATGAAAAATATCTTCAACTATTCTATCCTATTTTTCTCAAAAGTGATCCGACTCAATATTTAAGACGTCAGAGGCAGAGTGTAATTGTAATCAGAGCGTAATTGTGAAGCCGTGGCATGGACTCCTGAGGCCCTTGCGAAGTATTTTTAAAGCGCCTCTGTCTTATTAAAGGTCAACTTCTTCACCTCTTATGCATCAAACCAGGTTTAAGCGCATGACTAAGCATCGCTTAAGAGTTCAAAATACCCTAAGGAAAACATTATTATTAAAGAAGCACATGATTTTGCGATAGATTGATTTGAAACACGGTTTTCGTCTTCGAGTTTAACATAACTTTGTTTACAATAAATATTTAGTCACTTGACAATGTGGCTTCGTATGAATTACTTTTTCAACAAACCAAAGATTCCTTTCCCGTGGCGCACACACTCCACGATAAATTATTTTGAAAGCGGCGCAAGTGCTGGGATATTGCCTTATTGTCAATGGTAAACGGGAACGCGGCGAATTATCACAAACTGCTTCTTCTGTTACTTTAACTCTATTGGTCGAAAAGCAGTTATTTGACTTTGAAAAAATGAAAACAGAATTGCGTACATAACATAAAATCAATTCAATAAAAAATTCGTTTCGTTTCGTTGGGAAAAGTGTCTTATCGCATACCCTTAATTTGGAGTACTGGCAAACCAAACGGCCCTAATTAGACGTCGAAAAAATCAAGGTTGCAGTCCCTCTGGCAAGGCATCATTTTATTTATAATTGATTCTTTATATGCACATACGCTGTATGTTTAAAAATTGAGATTAAATTATTTCTTTTCCCGGTTGCATTTCATTGGAAGTATTGTTTATAAGAAACTTTTTTAACATTTCTTTTGGAATGACCTCTATTTTGTACTTCTTCACGAGCTTCAAACTTTTCTAAAACCCATCGCAAGCGGCACGCACATTCTGCATGGGCATTTCGTTCCAAATTTTGATAATTACATCTCGAACTGGTCCAAGTTATTGACCTTGTATTCGAACAGCTTTAACATAATAAAGGACCAAACAAAAAAGTTAAGAGAGTTCAAATCCAGGAAGCTGGAAGGTCGCAATGTTTTGTTCAAAAAGATGATGTCGATGAAATTATCCCCATACTAGGCTAAAATCGCAATTTCCATATATAAGGGATTATCGTCCTATTGGAACACGTAGGGCTCATCTCCGTCTTAGCACCGGGCCACTGGGGGCATTAATCGTCCCCAAAACCTCAGTTTTAAAGTATGCCGCAATGATTTTGACCTTCAAAAACGGCTATTTCTGATGCCCCAATCCATTTTCAACGCGCGTAATAAACAAACAACAAGTGACAGAATGTCAACACCACACACATCCGATAGCGTATATATACCGATAATGCTGACACCAATACTAATACAGAATATGTACATTGGGCTTACAAACACAATGATCAAACATTTGTATTCAAACTTATTGAACACCCTGTATTTTATTTTGCCTGGAGGCCCACAAATCTTTTATTTGTGCATTTTTTCCATGAATATTTTTAAAATTCCAATTCAAAAATAAAGATAAAATAATGCATTTTTTTTGAAAATTTGCTTGAATTTTGACTCTACAACAAGATTTTTTCAAATCTTCCACAAAAGCTCTTACACATATACACTGGGAAATTTTCCAAATCGCAACTGAGTTTTATTGAAAATTTTTCAGATTTCCACGGAAAATCTTTCCAGATTTCCTCCGAAAATTATTCTAAATTGAAACGGAAATTTTTTTCGAATTCCCAATTTTCATTTAAAAAAACATATAGGAAAATCTACGGGAAAACTCTTCAAAACTCTTCCAAATTTTCCACAGTAATTTCTCCAAATATCCACAAAAAGTTTTTCCTAATTTGGATGGAAACTTCTTCCGAATTTTCACGGAAAACACGTTTAAATTTTTTTCCGAAAATTTGTGCTCATATCCATGAGAGAAAAAATATTTTAAATATTTCCAAAGGTATATCCTTTACCGGAAAATCACGGAAAATCAATCCGAATATTATAAAAACTGTATATTGTTATGAAATTTCATGTTAGTTTATTTTTTGGATTTTGCGCCGGAAATCTTTTAGACCTTCCTCAGGAGTTCCCATTGAATGTGTTCGGAAAAATCTTGTACATCTTCTCGCGAAATTCTTTCAAATCTTCTCGAAAAAATCCTTTGATTTTACTCGGTAAAATCTTTTGAATGTCATCGGGAAAGTATTTTGGATTTCTTTGAGAGATTTCTTCTTATTTTCTCGGAAAATTCTTTCGAACTTCTTTGGAAAACTCTTTTGAATATCCTCAAGATTTTTTTTCCTAATTTCCTCGGGATTTTTTTGCATTTTTTTGGAAAGTTCTTTCGGATTTCCTCAAGATTTTTTCACGGAAAATTCTTTTAAATTTCCTCTAGAGATTCGTTAGATTTTCTACATGAAATTATTTCTAATTTTCAGGATATTTTTTATGTTATGTTGCTATGTTACGATTTTGTCGCAAACGTATTCCATTACCATAGGCGCCAGAGCAGTTCACGAGAGAGGAGCACATGGTAATCTGTAGTTGGTCCGGAATACAGTATACCCCCGCTGATCCGACAAATGTATGGCCGGACTATCGGGGTTTCTCTCGTTAATCCGACTGTCAAATCCATACAAATGAACCAAAACAAAATCACAGCACAAATTCGAAAACTGATAGCATAATGTGTTTAAATGGGCGTTGATACTTTTTAATCCGGAAAATTTCGAATTAGCGAGATCCGGACTAACGAGTCGTCGGACTAGCGAGGTCCGGATAAGCGGGGGGATACTGTAGTTGGATACGGATATACGTTGAAGCTCTGCGAATCCATTTAAGACAAATACTGTCCAGGTTATAGCTCTGGATTTGATTACTTGCTATGTAAACGATCCCAAAATTTGATGATTTCATTTTTTGTTTGTTTCGATGCCCGGTTTACTTTTTTAACCCTCTGAGCGTCTGCAGCGCCACAAAGTTCACCAAATCCGCTAACTACCGTTTAACCGTTACAGGATCTGTGCTTACGATCCGCGTTCAGCGATCTGCTTTCAAAATCAGGGTGTTTGACATATCTTCCCGAAAAATCAATTATTTTTTTATGGATTTCCGCCACGTTTCAATCCTATATGTTCCGATCGCGATCCGAGTGTCACGACCTGCTTGACCAGCTAGGCAGAACTACTATTTTTTTTTCATTGTCTTTATTTATTAGGCTCAGCTGTTTTATTGAAACTCTACGGAGCCAAGAAAAAAAGAATTTATATAAACTACATTTTAATAATAAAATATAATTAATAATATGATCTACGAACGCATTATTTCATTTCAATAATTGAGACATCTCGGACACTACTAATCGTTTTTGCAAGTACATTCAATTCAGGAAGTGTAGGAACCTTGAATTCGAACACGTTTTTTTGGGTAAACTAAAATAACCCAACGTTTTGACTGCTTGCGAACGATTGAGCGAAAGGTCTCTAGATCAGGCCTGGTAGCGGGTCACTTTTTAGTGACTTGGTCACTTTTTTCGGGTCAGTCACTAAAAAGTGTTTTTTTTCGAGCTCAAGTCATTAAAGTCACTTTTTCTCTGAAAAAGTAACTATTTTTAACTATATTGAAACCTTTTACTATAATGCTGTCCAATGAGAGCTTGAAGTAGCTCAAAGTTTCTCCCTGTCCTGCTCATGCCCATTTGTTGACAAAAAAGAACGAGCAGGACGGGAACAACTTCGAGCTACTTCGAGTTGCTCATTGGACAGCACTTATGTTTCTTTAGGAGCATCGTCGTGGAATAAGAAAAAAAGTTGAAAATTTTGAAACTTCGTCGAAAGATGCTTTATTTATGACGGACATTAAATGACGGATTTAGGAAAAATGACCACTTCAAGCTCTATCTGGAATAAGGGCGAATGTCGCAAGAGAGGATTCTCTTCGTCGACTTCCTCTCTTTTTAATAAAAGTGACAAGCAGCGAATTTCTTTGTGGTTTATCACCTCAGGATGATAAAAAACAATGCGAACTTGCATTCTGAGGTGATAAACTGCAAAGAAATCCTCTGCTTGTCACTTTTATTTAAAAGAGGGGAAGTCGACGAAGATAATTCTCTTTTGCGACATTCGCCCTTTTACCAGATAGAGCTTGACTTAGTTCTTTTTGGCCCAAAAGCTGTTCAGAACTTCTTCGTGACTTCAGATTCGCTGTGAATCTCGGTGTTCTTATTATATTTTCAACAGCGATTAATTGAAGGGGTTTTGTCACAGTTTATGATTGGGTATACATATCGTAATGCAAGCAAGATGGGCACAGAGGATTGAGAATCTAAATATATTTACAAAGCAAATAGCAGACTCTGTTGATTTTAAAACCTCTTTTAAAAACTTTTAAGCTCTACACTTTATCAATTGAACTGTTGAATATTCAGATACACCTTTTTAATTTTAGATCAGTTTTAGAAACCATTAGCAAGGGCTTGCTCTAATGCTCATTAGATTATTTATTTTTGAATCAAAATGGAGAAATTCGCATCTCTGCTTGGTACTACAATGAAATTTTGGGGTGGAACATTTCTACGTACACACTTAATTTTTTACCGGGATCTCTCAAATTTGTTGAATTTTTATCGAGATTCGCACAGCCGAACTCCAGCAAACAGTTTTTTTTGCTGAGATATTTGTCAAAATTGCTGAAAATCAACAAATAATTTGCTAAGCTAACAAAAATAATGTTTGCCGGGATGTCAGTATTTTTTTGGCGGACACGGCTCCGCGGATTTTTGCCGAGCTTACAAACTTACAAACTAAGTTTGTAAGGGATAGAAAGATTATTTTCCATAATGTTTTCGTAAAGGTAGCCTCACACCGCGGGTCTTTGGTCCGCGGATTTTTCCCCGTGTATTTTTGAATATGCGATGTTTTCGGGATTTGAGGACTGAAAATCAAAATCCCGACCCCATTTTAATTACACGGGGCCAAAAATCCGGCGGAAAATTTTCCCGAGGTGTGGGGCTATCTTAAGGAGCAAAATGAGAATTCTTAAGAATTCCAAAATATATTCTGATGACAATTTGAACATTTGAAGCTGCAAAAACTTTGGATATTCCATCGAGAAAAATCGTGAATTTGTTTGTTGGTTGCTCGAACTTCTTGTTTAGGCTTTTTAAATCATATAAAAAAAAACTCATTAGATCTTACTTGCCATAACTATTCCATTCAATTCCATCACTTTGCAAACTTTGATCAGTGTCTCATACTTAAATCGACTTTATAGACTAAAGATATCTTTACTGTTGAGGTCAAAGTACGTATACTTGTAAAGATTTCAAAGTAATGGAAATAAATGGTTCATAAAAAGTGAAGACATTCCACCAAATATGCACAAAATTTCCTTTCGGATCGGATCGGATTTGTTGAATAATGTTTTGACAATTTTATTTTGTTTAATTTGTTGCTTCTTCAAATTAGAATTTCATATAATATTAGAGGGAGACAAAAATTTTGAAAATTATTAATTTCCTAATAAAGACAATTTTTGTCTCTACAAATTAAATTAAAAGTCACTATATGGTCACTTTTTCTGCAGCTGAAAGTCACTATTTGGTCCCTTTTTTCTCCAGTGTTGGTCACTAAAGTCACTATTTTGAGCGGCATTGATCGCTACCAGCCCTGACTAGATGTTTTCCTTGGGAAACTTTACTGAAAACCGTTTGTAATTTCCCTGACAAATTACTCTGAACTTCTCAGTGGAAAATTTTTATACTCTCAATATGTTTTTGGGTCCCTAAAGAACCGTCAGAAGAGGCGTCGATTTTAAAATTTAAAACAAAACATAGAAAAAGCGCTGTTCTTTTTAATTTCGTCTCACATTCCCCAATTTTGAACCAGCATCAGCCAAGTTCTTCTGGAAGGTTAACACGTGCAGCACTTTATCAGTTTCTATTTTCAATTTTCCAAATGATTAGGAAAGATCCATTAATAACGTAACGCAAAAATTGGTCTTTTTCAACATATGTCACACTTTTTGCATGAAGCGGACTTGGTCATATGGTTACCGCTTCTGCCCCATACGCAGAAGGTCGTGGGTTCAATCCCAGGCCCGTGTCATTCCTCCTACTTTGTATCTTTTCATGTATTTCTCATGTTCTAGTAATCACTAGAACTGGAAATGGGCTTTCATATCGTTCCTATCATCTATTGCTGTACCTACAACTTGAGTAGTTCTAGCAGGTAACTGTTAGAATTCGAAATAAGAAAAAAAATCCTATTTCAGCATCCAATTGGAATATACACCACTCCTACATTACTATCACATTGGCAGCTCGTTAACCAAGACGAACCTCTGCCATAAAACCTAACCCCCAGGTTCCAATAAAATTCCGCAGGAACTCGTGGCGAGTGCAGAGGTGTTCTCGGCTTACAATGGGCGAGTGACTGCATCGTCAATTCCTTCCCATCCCCGATGACCGTGAGAACGTGGCCAGCGCCGTTATCGACCATTCAAAATATTGAAACTCTTGAACTGTGCATATTGAGGTTGGAAAGCAAATCCCATGCTTCCATCCATTGGTTCCCTGTGCAATTGCGATTGTTCTGGTCGATCACGGAGTAGCAACTACGAAATGCACGGTCATCATGCTCATGCCCATATGTCACACTTTTTGAATGAAGCATCTGAATTTTTTTTAGAATGGATCGTCACACTTCACTCAACCTTCCCTCCTCCTCGTAATTTGTAGACGGGAACGTGCTAGAAAATATGGGTTCCATGGTAAAATTGACTTTAAATAAGTTAAGTCAAATTGACTTATCATAACGAGATAAATTTTTGAGGGGAAAGATCAATCCTTTTGATTTTTTTATTGGAATATCATGGACTTCATCTCTGAATATCAATGAGAAATTTTTCAGATTTTGGTTGGAGCATTTTTCTGAATTCGGATGAAACATTCTTCTGTTTTTGTGTGACATCCTTCTTAACTACTATGTGCAGTTTTTTTTAACTTTATGTGAGATGAAAGTTTTTCCTAATCGTTTGGGCTCAATTGGTTTTTAATTTATATGGAGAAAAACATACATTTTTGCAATTTTTTCCTGGCGGTTTCAATTTAGCATCTGGTACGTGGCTTCATATGTTAGTATAGGATCTGAAAGATGTCGAAAGCCTTTGCACAAAGACAGTTCGAAGTTAGAACGTCTACTATAAAAAGTTATAGGATCGATTGTTCAAAAATCAATGTTTCTACCAGCGCTACCGGGCCACATTGGAGGACAAAACCTTTTTTCTTCCGCAGATGTTATTCCGAATAACTTTTAGGAATATCCCGTAAAGGAAATTATCACGGAATCAGAAGTTATTACGTTCTTGCTGTTTTGATACTACCGTCATCGGAGTTGACAATTTGCCAAATGGGGTGAGAATGAGCCACTGCTTCAATAATTTGAAATATATGTGTAATGGAATGAATGTATCTAAGAACAAGAAAAGTAAAATATGAAACATCTTTTCGAAAAATTTAGTCAACCAACCTACGGACTGTTCATGAGAGTGATTGCCCAATCTCACTCCCAGATGTATTGTCAACCCTTATTGCGGTAGATCTGCTTTCGCTTTCGAGAAACTCAAAAATTAATCCCAAAAATTATCTACAGTTATGCCACAAACCTATTTCTCATGATGTGCGAATTCGAGAAATATATGAATAAAATCTCATTTACTGTTTCCACCATTCAGTACTTCAGCTGTCATGGCCCGGCAGAACCAGCAGCCCTCTACTTGCATTTCAATGTGGAAGAGGCTATGAAATTATTCCATTAAATAGAATCATTATTCCAATAGGAGAACAAAGTGGAAAGCCTCGGTTAAAAAATCTTGGTGTTGCGCTGCTCTGCTTGAATTGAATAGCAGTGCAAACATATCAACAAAATTACCCATTTGAGAGGTTTTGCTGTTCTTGTATACCAAGCCACACTTGAAAGATGATGTATTCAGCTGAGTAATCCCTTCCATTAGTCGGCAAGCTGAACCAATTGATTTCATACTTGGTACTGGGGCATTGTCGCAAAGCAGAAACCTAAATGTTCAAAAATATTTAGTGCAACTGACATACATTATTTCTAGGTGAATTAATCCCTGCCTCACGGTTGCGCCGAGGAGACAACTCTCAGCCATCGTAATAGCTCAAGCCACGGTCCCCCTTCTGAAGGTAAATCGCTTGATGCTGCTATCATGTTTATCAACACAAATCCGCTCCGTCAAGCGAGGGAGATTATTCGTTTATTGACGATGATGGAACGGAACGGACCAGAACGAGTTAGATTTGTATCGTCTATCTGCTACTGGGCCGCGGTCGTGAACGTTCCGGTCCTGTTGTCACCACCGTCGTTTGGCGGCGGCGACGACGACGACGATGATGACGATTGCGACATGGCGTTACACAAAACACCGGATATGAGGAAGTACTTATTCCGATGGGGAACCGGGGCCCGGGTTCTCATCTCAGCACGACTGAGTGAACATGGAGGGCGCTCCGTCCGCGTTCTGGACCCGGGCCCAATTGACTCAATCAACTCTTGCGCGAAACCTGTAAGAGCGTGAAGCCTTATTGTTTGTTGTGCCAATCAGTAGACGACACGCCACTCACTCGCGTTGAAGCTAGAGGAAATCACCCCAGCCCATGCTGGCTGACCGGCGGAACAACATCCATAATAATGTATCGCACCTTCTTGCTTCTGCGTGACATGATTTTTTAGCGGTGGGGTGTTGTTCGGTTTGAGCAAGCTTCAAATATTTTTTTTTGAGTTGTTGAGATGCATCGTTACTGATGGTCTTCTGAATTTTAAACTAGCGATTATTCCAATTTAGTTATTTAGTTGCATCGCCTCCAATATTTCCCTTTCTGCTGTCAAAGACATACATAGATCAAAACATTATGAGAACGAGAATCATCGAATCGAATAATTTCAATAAAGAGTATTTTTAACCAACTTAACTCACTAAGTACCCGTCTTTGCGACGGCCACTTCCGAAGTAGAAAAAAATGTCTCATTCTGCCGGTTTCCCCTCGTTTGAATGACAATAGTCCGGCCGTGGTGGGTACGGTTCTTTTTTCCCGCCGTGCTTCACTATCTGGAGAGGAAAGCCAGGGCAATTTTAAATTAAACTCAATATTTAACAACCTGCCGGACTTCTGCAGCGCGCATTGTCATCGTCGTCGAGTAGATGGAACTCGCCGATTTGGTCGAGTCGGAAATTGTAAACGGAAGTAAATTAAGTTTACGGCCGCTTCTCGGGAGGCGATTCACTGATATTTCCACCCACCAAACCTGTGGCAGGGCGCCGTCTGTTCGCTCATTTTCACATTTTCCAAACGGCACTTGATAGATGATGGCCGAGAGGAAATTGGGCTCGTCAATCACGGGATGGACGTGCCATTTTGGCCGAATCGGATGCACTTCCCCGTTGCGGGATTAGTTATGAAGCTTGATCGATTCGTGCCCGCAACCAATCCGAGCACGTGACAAATCGTCGAGGGCACTCACCGTTGAATTCTTCCGGTACGGTGTTTGCGGTCCAAAGCATCCACCTGGGCGCCGAAACAATATCGCACACGTGTGCAAGACAGATTCGTTAAATGCACGCACCCGCACTCAATGACTGTTTACGGCCGTGCACTTCTCCAGCAGGTTGCCATAGTGAGTGAGCACAGATCCGGTTCTAATTAGAGTGTCATCATTGCCACCACTGTTTTGTGGGGCACCCGCGCACGTGGTCTTAATTAAATGACCCCTCGCTGGTGGAAGTTCATTACTTTCAATTCAGGGTCTTGTCTTGTCGTGATTGTTTCGACTTTACACAGTTGACTGCACTTGTTCCTGAGTCCAGACAAAAAAGAGCAATGGACACAGAGTTTCTTATCATATGATGAGCTTTGAATCTATCTTATCGCATTCCAAATCCAATTCAATGTTTATCTAATTGAATTAGAAATGTAGATTCTAAACAAATACAATCCAAATACAATCCAAATGCAATACAAATACAATCCAAATCCAATTCAAATCCAATTAAAATCTAATCCAAATCCAATTCAAATCCAATTAAAATCTAATCCAAATCCATTCCAAAAACAATCCAAAACTATTCCAATGATTGAATTTGGATTGGATTTGGATTGGATTTGGATTGGATTTGGATTGGATTTGGATTGGATTTGGATTGGATTTGAACTGGATTTGAACTGGATTTGGATTGGATTTGGATTGGATTTGGATTGGATTTGGATTGGATTTGGATTGGATTTGGATTGGATTTGGATTGGATTTGGATTTGGATTGGATTAGAATTGGATTTGGATTGGATTTGGATTGGATTTGGATTGGATTTGGATTTGGATTGGATTTGGATTGGATTTGAATTGGATTTGGATTGGATTTGGATTGGATTTGGATTGGATTTGGATTGGATTTGGATTGGATTTGGATTGGATTTGGATTGGATTTGGATTGGATTTGGATTGGATTTGGATTGGATTTGGATTGGATTTGGATTGGATTTGAATTGGATTTGGATTGGATTTGGATTGGATTTGGATTGGAACTGTTTTTGATGCTTGATTTTAAATGGATTTTGTATGAATTGGATAAAAAAATACTCGTTCAAATTTAATCATCAAACAAATTTCTTGCCATCTCTCAATTAAAGTCCATTAGCTCACTTATCTTTAAGTGAGTGATAAATTCGCACCCTTTCTCAAGTCGACGATGCGAAATCAAGAAATGAAACCAAAACTTGTTGCGCTTTTGCCTTCGGGAAAGATTTTCTTTTACCGTCGTCCCTGCAAATTGCTCCCCTTCGTAATACTTGAGGAAAATTTCTTCTGTCATTCCAGTGTGGTAAACCGGCAGAAGAATAATATTGACTCAACAACCTTTCGCCCACCCACTCAGTCAAACGCGTAGCGGCGGTGGCGGGGGGAGTTTGAATAAGAAAGTTTCCTTCGTTGGCGATAAAAGTGACTGCAAGTACGACTTCACTTGTTGAAGCGGCGCCCAACATTGATGGCAAGAGGGGCACCGACAGTCAGTGGTGGGGCACGTCACCACCGAGAAAATGTTCTTTCTTGTTGTAATTAATTCCGGATTATCACTTCACCGGCAACGACCGTGAAATGTGCGTTTACTTCCATGACGGAGTGCTTATTTCAATGCGGTCGGGAAGCGGTGATAGTTGACAAAAAAAAAGTTGGTTGAAGATTAGCAAAATTTTACCAATTAAATGTAATTTCATTTATATTTGTTGAAATTGGGTGAAATAAAAAAATATTTTATCGCTTACGCTCTCCTGTAAAATATTGATTAACGTACCAAAGCGGACATCGTCTTTAAATGACGATGGAAGAAATGCGATTCGTCGCGCAACTTTTGAAATAAATTTAAATAAGTTTCATCATCAAGTCCACCAATTCCCTCAGGAAATTCGCAATGGCAGTGAATGGTGGTGTCATCATTGTCATATCACAATGTTTTTATGGTTTCACGCTTTACGACATAATCGGACATCGATCAGCTGCTTCAAACGGGGACGAGGGCACCGAAGCGATGCAAAAATTTCTTTCACTTGAAAGAACATCTTGAGCTGCTGGCTGGGCTGGTGGTGTCACCTTGATTATGATCGATCGGAATACCGCCCTAATTGCCACCGATGGTGATGCTGTTGATGCTGCACCAGCAGCCAGCAGAGGACCTACTCGAGTAGTACAAGACTCATCCTTCTGCCACGAACAAAGGCCAACCAACCACACCAGCATCTTCATCATTCCCACAATAGATGCGGTTCGTAGTTAAACATCTTCACTGGACCCGCCACCCACCTTCGCCCTTTTCCAGCTCGCCTTCGACTCAGTAGTGAATTGTGATACCGACCGGGCAGGCGGGGACGGCAAATGAGGCAAACCCAGAAGAAAGTTTACCTTTGTCTTGCCATCACACTTCAACTTGTCAATAATTTCGGTTCGAACCGGTGTGCGCAGAAAACTTTTCTACTTATTCCGGAGGATTTGTGCCGCAAAGTTTGCACTTTCTCGTAGAATAATGTGCCGCACCCGGGGATGCCAGACTGTATTTTCTTCAGGACGAGTATGTTTTGCGCACTAAACGTTGCTTTTACTTTGGAGTTTTTACATTCGCGAAAATCATTTCTATAGTTCATATTATGTTTATCAATTTGTCGTCAAATAATAAACTATCGCAAATTTGCTCCAAACTGCAACGGATAGGAAATGGTTACCGATTACCGAACATGAGGCTGATACTACCTTATCCAGGGATTTAAGAACGGTTTTTCTTCAGTGATTCACTTGGAAGAAATCTTTTGGCACTTTTTGAGTACCTACATAATTGTCCACACCTCTACCTTTCCGACAGTTGGAATTCCTTTTAGAATGAAGAATCAAAACGTCAACCAGCTCGTAAAAATAAAAATCTCGAAATCCATTCTTCAGAATACATTTTTTAATTTTTATTCGAATTCAATTTTCTTCGAATTAGCTCTTCAAAATTTAATTTACAAATCCACTCTTCCATGACCCATTTCTTGAATGTCAAACCAATATCAAAAGTTGTGAATTCCATCTTCAGATCCAACCGAATTCGGCATTAAGAATACGAATCGAATCTGTGTAACCAATTCTCTGTTTGAATCAAAACCACAAATTCAATTAGTCAATGTAGTAAATATGTAATTCATGGTCCTTAAACCAAATCTGCAAAATCAACCTTCAACACCAAACTCTATGAATAATCCTGCAATCCGATCCGATAAACAATATTCTGATACGCAAGATAAGGAAAACTATCACTTAATCCAATCTTATGGTTGATTGTAAAGTCTTATAGTGTATTTATCGATTTTACCTCCCGGATTCAAACATTCTTCAACTAAAGTTTCTTAATCTCTAATCAATCTTCATAATCTATTTTCAAATTCAATCTCAAAATCAATTTGTCGGTCTCAAATTTCAAAACTTTTCTATTTTCTATATATTTCAAAACTATCCTTTTCTCATAGGAACTCAATATTCAATAAAATAAATCCAATCCTCAAATTCGGTTTTAATTATATTTCAACATCCAATTATTTGAATGATTCAATCTTCATCGCTTATTTAGAAAATTTGTTTCTCTACATGCCTCGGATTTTTCACACACTCCAGAACCTTTTTTACAGCACTTACCTGAGTCATGCTCGCTCCTGTTTTCTTAACCTCGGAGTGCTGCAGCTTCGGGCATATTGTTCTTAGCAAAATAGTTCTACTCGCAACAGATTTTTTTTCTTACAAACCTCGGAGTCTATACTCGCTCTGCCACCTTTTTTTACATACCTTGTAGTCCAGCATTTTTTCGTATTCTAGAAGCCCTACTCGGCAGGTTTTTTCTTTAACGTTGGAGTCCTATTCGCTCCGGAAACCTTGTTCACAAAATTGAGGGAGTCTTGAATATTTTTCTTCCTCGGAGGCCTACTTGCTCCGAAAGCTTTATTCCTCAACTTCGGAGTCAGGAATACTTTCTAACCTCCTTTAAATTCTACTCGCTTCAGCAGCATGTTTTGAGCTTTGGACTCGCTTCAAAAACCTTTTTTGCAAACCTCGGAGTCCTGACTCGCTTCAAAAATATGTTTTTCATTGGAGTCTTACTCGCTCCGGAATATTTTTCTACATCGGAGTCCTACTCGCTTCGGAATCTGTTTTCTGCTTCGGAGTCCAACTCGCTCCGGAAACTTTATTTCTCAACAACGAAGTATTTTTGAGGTTTTGGCTTTTCAGTCTGTGGGTTTTTAGAACAACCGTTTAAGACTGAAAAGCCAAAACCTCAAAAATACTCAAGCATTAGCAGTCGAACTCTAAATCTATCAACTACGAAGTTCCAAATACTTTTTAATTTCCAAGTTGTACTCACTTCATCAACATTTTTCAAAGTGCGTCCTACTAGCTTTGGCGATGTTTGTTTTACAAACCTCACAGTTCTACTTGCTCCAAAATCTTTTCTATCCTCGGAGTCATGCTTGCACCGTAAGCTTTACTTCTCAACTATGGAGTCCGGAATACTATTTTAATCTCCACATCCTACTCGCTTCGGCAGCAGTTTTAAACTTTAGAGTTTGGTATCCTAAGTTCCTACGAAATCTATTTGAGCTCGAAATACTTTTTATTTTGAAATCCTGCTCACTTCAACGGCATTTCTTCTAAAATTTCAGAGTCCTACTCGCATCGGAAACATTTTTTTACAAACTTCGGATAACTAACATGCTCCGGAGCATTTTCCTACCTCGGAGTCCTTATCGCTCCGATAGCTTTAGAAGATCAGTATCCAGATGGAAACCTTCATGGAATTCAAGCGAGATCCCTCCTAGATTTCAGGCGGCATTCCTACTGGAACCAAATTGGGATTCTTACCGAAATCCGATCAGTATTCGTCCTGCAATCCGGTCAGGATTTCTCCTGTAATCCATTCGGAGCTCCTCCAGAAATTTGATCGGGATTCCTCCTGGAATCCGGAAAATATTCCTAAGGAATCCGGTCGGAATTCCTCGTGGAATCCGGTCGGGATTCCTATTGGAATCAAGTCGAGATTCCTCCTGGAATCCAGTCGGGATTCCTCCTGAAATCAGGTCGGGATTCCTTCTAGAATCCGATCGGGATTCCTCCTAGAATCCGGTCGGGATTCCTCCTGCAATCCAGTTGGGATTCCTCCTGCAATCCAGTTGGGATGCCTCCTGGAATCCGATCGGGATTCCTCCTGGAATCCGGTCGGGAATCCTCCTGGAATCCGGTCGGGATTCCTCCTGGAATCCGTTCGGGATTCCTCCTGGAATCCGTTCGGGATTCCTCCTGGAATCCGTTCGGGATTCCTCCTGGAATCCGTTCGGGAGTCCTCCTGGAATCCGTTCGGGAGTCCTCCTGGAATCCGTTCGGGATTCCTCCTGGAATCCGTTCGGGAGTCCTCCTGGAATCCGTTCGGGATTCGTCCTGGAATCCGTTCGGGATTCCTCCTGGAATCCGTTCGGGATTCCTCCTGGAATCCGTTCGGGATTCCTCCTGGAATCCGTTCGGGATTCCTCCTGGAATCTGGTCAGGATTCCTCCTAGAATCCGATCAGGATTCCTCCTGGAATCCGGTCGGGATTCCTCCTGGAATCTGGTCGGGATTCCTCCTGGAATCCGGTCGGGATTTCTCCTGGAATCCGGTCGGGATTTCTCCTGGAATTCGATTGGGATTCCTCCTGGAATCCGGTCGAGATTCCTCCTGGAATCCGATCGGATTCCTCCTGGAATCCGATCGGGATTCCTCCTGGAATCCGGTCGGGATTCCTCCTGGAATCCGGTCGGGATTCCTCCTGGAATCCGACCGGAATACCTCTTGGAATCCGACCGGAATACCTCTTGGAATCCGGTAAGGATTCCTCCTGGAATCCGGTAAGAATTCCTCCGGGAATCCGTTCAGGATTCCTCCTGAAATCCGGTCGGGATTCCACCTGGAATCCGGTCGGGATTCCTCCTGGAATCCGGTCGGGATTCCTCCTGGAATCCGGTCTGGATTCCTCCTGGAATCCGGTCGGGATTCCTCCTGGAATCCGGTCGGGATACCTCCTGGAATCCGGTCGGGATTCCTCCTGGAATCCGGTCGAGATTCCTCTTGGAATCCGGTCGAGATTCCTCCTGGAATCTTGTCGAATTTCTCCTGGAAGCTGGTGGGATTTCCTTCTTGAATCTGATCGGGATTCCTCCTGGCATCTGGTCGGGAATCCTTCTGGAATCCGGTCGGGATTCCTGCTGGAATCTGGTCGGGGATCTTCCTGGAATCCGGTTGGGAATCCTCCTGGTATCCGATTGGGATTCCTCCTGGAATCCGGTTGGGATTCCTCCTGGAATCCGGTTGGGATTCCTCCTGGAATCCGGTCGGGATTCCTCCTGGAATCCGGTTGGGATTCCTCTTGGAATCCGGTTTGGATTCCTCCTGGAATCCGGTCGGGATTCTTCCTGGAATCCGGTCGGGATTCCTCCTGGAATCCTGTCGGGATTCCTCCTGGAATCCGATCGGGACTCCTCGTGGAATCCGGTCGGGATTTCTCCTGGAATCCTGTCGGGATTCCTCCTGGAATCCGGTCGGGATTCCTCCTGGAATCCGGTCGGGATTCTTCCTGGAATCCGGTCGGGATTCCTCCTGGAATCCGGTCGGGATTCCTCTTGGAATCTGGTCGGGATTCGTCCTGGAATCCGGTCAGGATTCCTTCTGGAATCCGATCGGGACTCCTCCTGGAATCCGATCGGGATTCCTCCTGGAATCCGGTCGGGATTCCTCCTTGAATTCACTTGGGATTCCTTCTTGAATCCACTTGGGATTCCTTCTGGAATCCACTCATGGAATCTGGTCAGGATTTCTCCTGGAATCCACTCGGATTCCTCCTAGAATCCACTCAGAATTCATCCTGGAATCCGGTCGAGATTCCTCCTGGAATCCGATCGGGATTCCTCCTGGAATCCGGTCGGGATTCGTCCTGGAATCCGGTCGGGATTCGTCCTGGAATCCGGTCAGGATTCCTTCTGGAATCCGATCGGGACTCCTCCTGGAATCCGGTCGGGATTTCTCCTGGAATCCTGTCGGGATTCCTCCTGGAATTCGGTCAGAATTCCTCTTGGAATCCGGTCAGGATTCTTCCTGGAATCTGGTAAGGATTTCTTCTGGAGTCCGGTATGAATTCCTCCTGGAATCAGGTCAGGATTCCTCCTTGAATTCACTTGGGATTCCTTCTTGAATCCACTTGGGATTCCTTCTGGAATCCACTCATGGAATCTGGTCAGGATTTCTCCTGGAATCCACTCGGGATTCCTCCTAGAATCCACTCAGAATTCATCCTGGAATCCGGTCGAGATTCCTCCTGGAATCTGGTCGGGATTTCTTCTGGAATCCAGTCGGGATTCCTACTGGTATCGGGTTTTGACTCCTCCTGGAATCCGGTCGGAATTCCTCCTGGAATCCGGTCGGAATTCCTCCTGGAATCCGGTCGGGATACCTCCTGGAATCCGGTCGGGATACCTCCTGGAATCCGGTCGGGATTCTTCCTGGAATCCGGTCGGGATTCCTCCTGGAATCCGATCGGGATTCCTCCTGGAATCCGGTCAGGATTCCTCCTTGAATTCACT
This sequence comes from Armigeres subalbatus, assembly GCF_024139115.2. NCBI lineage: Eukaryota > Metazoa > Arthropoda > Insecta > Diptera > Culicidae > Armigeres > Armigeres subalbatus. The sequence continues at coordinate 79,585,250 of NC_085139.1, read as the reverse complement.
TGGGATTCCTTCTTGAATCCACTTGGGATTCCTTCTGGAATCCACTCATGGAATCTGGTCGGGATTTCTCCTGGAATCCACTCGGGATTCCTCCTAGAATCCACTCAGAATTCATCCTGAATCCGGTCGAGATTCCTCCTGGAATCTGGTCAGGATTTCTTCTGGAATCCAGTCAGGATTCCTACTGGTATCGGGTTTTGACTCCTCCTGGAATCCGGTCGGAATTCCTCCTGGAATCCGATCGAAATTATTCCTGGCATTCGGTCAGGATTCCTCCTGGAATCCGGTTGGGATTCCTCCTGGAATCCGGTAGGGATTCCTCCTGGAATCCGGTAGGGATTCCTCCTGGAATCCGGTAGGGATTCCTCCTGGAATCCGGTAGGGATTCCTCCTGGAATCCGGTAGGGATTCCTCCTGGAATCCGGTAGGGATTCCTCCTGGAATCCGGTCGGGATTCCTCCTGGAATCATGTCGGGACTCCTCCTGGAATCCGGTCAGGATTCCTCCTGGAATCCGGTCAGGATTCCCCCTGGAATACGGTCTGGATTCCCCCTGGAATCCGGTCTAGATTCCTCCTGAATCCGGTCAGGATTCCTCCTGGAATCCGGTCAGGATTCCTCCTGGAATCCGTTCGAGATTTCTCCTGGAATCCACTCAGGATTTCTCCTGGAATCCACTCGGGCTTTCTCCTGGAATTCGGTCGGGATTCCTCCGGGAATCCGGTCAATATTCCACCGGGAATCCGTTCAGGATTCCTCCGGGATTCCTCCAGGAATCCGGTCGGGATTCCTCCAGGAATCCGGTCAGGATTCCTCCTGGAATCTGGTCTGGATTCCTCCTGGAATCCGGTATGGATTCCTCCTGGAATCCGGTTTGGATTCTTCCTGGAATACAGTCTGGATTCCTCCTGGAATCCGGTCTGGATTCCTCCTGGAATCTGTTTTGGATTTCTCCTGGAATCTGGTCTGGATTCCTCCTGGAATCTGGTCTGGATTCCTCATGGAATCTGGTCGGGATTCCTCCTGGAATCCGGGCGGGATTCCTGCTGGAATCCGGTCGGGATTCCTGCTGGAATCCGGTCGGGATTCCTGCTGGAATCCGGTCGGGATTCCTCCTGGAATCCGGTCTGGATTCCTCCTGGAATCCGGTCGGGATTCCTCCTGGAATACATTCGGGATTCCTCCTGGAATCCGGTCGGGATTCCTCCTGGAATCCGGTCGGGATTCCTCCTGGAATACATTCGGGATTCCTCCTGGAATCCGGTCGGGATTCCTCCTGGAATCCGGTCGGGATTCCTCCTGGAATCCGGTCTGGATTCCTCCTGGAATCCGGTCTGAATTCCTCCTGGAATCCGGTCTGGATTCCTCCTGGAATCCGGTCTGGATACCTTCTAGAATCCGGTCTGGATTCCTCCAAGATTCCGGTCGGGATTCCTCCTGGAATCCAGTCGGGATTCCTTCTGGAATCCAGTCGGGATTCCTCCTGGAATCCAGCCGGGATTCCTCCTGGAATCAAGCCGGGAATCCCCCGGGAGTCCGATTGGGATTTCCCCTTGAATTCAGTCGGAATTCCTCCTGGAATCCAGTCGGGATTCCTCCTGGAATCCGGGCGAAATTCCTCCTGGAATCCGGGTAAAATTCCCCCTGGAATCCGGTTGGGATTCTTCCTGGAATCCGGGCTGGATTCCTCCTGGAATCCGGGCGGGATTCCACCTGGAATTCGGGCGGGACTCCTCCTGGAATCCGAGCGGGATTCCACCTGGAATCTGGTCGGGATTCCTCCTGGAATCCGACCGGAATACCTCTTGGAATCCGACAGGAATACCTCTTGGAATCCGGTAAGGATTCCTCCTGGAATCCGGTAAGAATTCCTCCGGGAATCCGTTCAGGATTCCTCCTGAAATCCGGTCGGGATTCCACCTGGAATCCGGTCGGGATTCCTCCTGGAATCCGGTCGGGATTCCTCCTGGAATCCGGTCGGGATTCCTCCTGGAATCCGGTCGGGATTCCTCCTGGAATCCGGTCGGGATTCCTCCTGGAATCCGGTCGGGATTCCTCCTGGAATCCGGTCGGGATTCCTCCTGGAATCCGGTCGGGATTCCTCCTGGAATCCGGTCGGGATTCCTCCTGGAATCCGGTCGAGATTCCTCCTGGAATCCGATCGGGATTCCTCCTGGAATCCGATCGGGATTCCTCCTGGAATCCGGTCGGGATTCCTCCTGGAATCCGGTCGGGATTCCTCCTGGAATCCGGTCGGGATTCCTCCTGGAATCCGGTCGGGATTCCTCCTGGAATCCGGTCGGGATTCCTCCTGGAATCCGGTCGGGATTCCTCCTGGAATCCGGTCGGGATTCCTCCTGGAATCCGATCGGGATTCCTCCTGGAATCCGATCGGGATTCGTCCTGGAATCCGGTCGGGATTCCTCCTGGAATCCGGTCGGGATTCTTCCTGGAATCCGGTCGGGATTCCTCCTGGAATCCTGTCGGGATTCCTCCTGGAATCCGATCGGGACTCCTCGTGGAATCCGGTCGGGATTTCTCCTGGAATCCTGTCGGGATTCCTCCTGGAATCCGGTCGGGATTCCTCCTGGAATCCGGTCGGGATTCTTCCTGGAATCCGGTCGGGATTCCTCCTGGAATCCGGTCGGGATTCCTCTTGGAATCTGGTCGGGATTCGTCCTGGAATCCGGTCAGGATTCCTTCTGGAATCCGATCGGGACTCCTCCTGGAATCCGATCGGGATTCCTCCTGGAATCCGGTCGGGATTCCTCCTTGAATTCACTTGGGATTCCTTCTTGAATCCACTTGGGATTCCTTCTGGAATCCACTCATGGAATCTGGTCGGGATTTCTCCTGGAATCCACTCGGGATTCCTCCTAGAATCCACTCAGAATTCATCCTGGAATCCGGTCGAGATTCCTCCTGGAATCCGATCGGGATTCCTCCTGGAATCCGGTCGGGATTCGTCCTGGAATCCGGTCGGGATTCGTCCTGGAATCCGGTCAGGATTCCTTCTGGAATCCGATCGGGACTCCTCCTGGAATCCGGTCGGGATTTCTCCTGGAATCCTGTCGGGATTCCTCCTGGAATCCGGTCGGGATTCCTCCTGGAATCCGGTCGGGATTCTTCCTGGAATCCGGTCGGGATTCCTTCTGGAATCCGGTCGGGATTCCTCCTGGAATCCGGTCAGGATTCCTCCTTGAATTCACTTGGGATTCCTTCTTGAATCCACTTGGGATTCCTTCTGGAATCCACTCATGGAATCTGGTCGGGATTTCTCCTGGAATCCACTCGGGATTCCTCCTAGAATCCACTCAGAATTCATCCTGGAATCCGGTCGAGATTCCTCCTGGAATCTGGTCGGGATTTCTTCTGGAATCCAGTCGGGATTCCTACTGGTATCGGGTTTTGACTCCTCCTGGAATCCGGTCGGAATTCCTCCTGGAATCCGGTCGGAATTCCTCCTGGAATCCGGTCGGGATACCTCCTGGAATCCGGTCGGGATACCTCCTGGAATCCGGTCGGGATTCTTCCTGGAATCCGGTCGGGATTCCTCCTGGAATCCGATCGGGATTCCTCCTGGAATCCGGTCAGGATTCCTCCTTGAATTCACTTGGGATTCCTTCTTGAATCCACTTGGGATTCCTTCTGGAATCCACTCATGGAATCTGGTCGGGATTTCTCCTGGAATCCACTCGGGATTCCTCCTAGAATCCACTCAGAATTCATCCTGGAATCCGGTCGAGATTCCTCCTGGAATCTGGTCGGGATTTCTTCTGGAATCCAGTCGGGATTCCTACTGGTATCGGGTTTTGACTCCTCCTGGAATCCGGTCGGAATTCCTCCTGGAATCCGGTCGGAATTCCTCCTGGAATCCGGTCGGGATACCTCCTGGAATCCGGTCGGGATACCTCCTGGAATCCGGTCGGGATTCCTCCTGGAATCCGGTCGGGATTCCTCCTGGAATCCGGTCGGGATTCCTCCTGGAATCCAGTCGGGATTCCTCCTGGAATCCGGTCGGGATTCCTCCTGGAATCCTGACGGGATTCCTCCTGGAATCCAGTCGGGACTCCTCCTGGAATCCGGTCGGGATTCCTCCTGGAATCCGGTCGGGATCCCTCCTGGAATACGGTCTGGATTCTTCCCGGAATCCGGTCTAGATTCCTCCTGGAATCCGGTCAGGATTCCTCCTGGAATCCGGTCAGGATTCCTCCTGGAATCCGTTCGAGATTTCTCCTGGAATCCACTCAGGATTTCTCCTGGAATCCACTCGGGCTTTCTCCTGGAATTCGGTCGGGATTCCTCCGGGAATCCGGTCAATATTCCACCGGGAATCCGTTCAGGATTCCTCCGGGATTCCTCCAGGAATCCGGTCGGGATTCCTCCAGGAATCCGGTCAGGATTCCTCCTGGAATCTGGTCTGGATTCCTCCTGGAATCCGGTATGGATTCCTCCTGGAATCCGGTTTGGATTCTTCCTGGAATACAGTCTGGATTCCTCCTGGAATCCGGTCTGGATTCCTCCTGGAATCTGTTTTGGATTTCTCCTGGAATCTGGTCTGGATTCCTCCTGGAATCTGGTCTGGATTCCTCATGGAATCTGGTCGGATTCCTCCTGGAATCCGGGCAGGATTCCTGCTGGAATCCGGTCGATTCCTGCTGGAATCTGGTCGGGATTCCTCCTGGAATCCGGTCGGGATTCCTCCTGGAATCCGGTCGGGATTCCTCCTGGAATCCGGTCGGGATTCCTCCTGGAATTCTTTCGGGATTCCTCCTGGAATCCGGTCGGGATTCCTCCTGGAATCCGGTCGGGATTCCTCCTGGCATCCATTCGGGATTCCTCCTGGAATCCGGTCGGGATTCCTCCTGGAATCCGGTCGGGATTCCTCCTGGAATCCGGTCTGGATTCCTCCTGGAATCCGGTCTGGATTCCTCCTGGAATCCGGTCTGGATTCCTCCTGGAATCCGGTCTGGATTCCTCCAAGATTCCGGTCGGGATTCCTCCTGGAATCCAGTCGGGATTCCTTCTGGAATCCAGTCGGGATTCCTCCTGGAATCCAGCCGGGATTCCTCCTGGAATCAAGCCGGGAATCCCCCGGGAGTCCGATTGGGATTTCCCCTTGAATTCAGTCGGAATTCCTCCTGGAATCCAGTCGGGATTCCTCCTGGAATCCGGGCGAAATTCCTCCTGGAATCCGGGTAAAATTCCCCCTGGAATCCGGTTGGGATTCTTCCTGGAATCCGGGCTGGATTCCTCCTGGAATCCGGGCGGGATTCCACCTGGAATTCGGGCGGGACTCCTCCTGGAATCCGAGCGGGATTCCACCTGGAATCCGGTCGGGATTCCTCCTGGAATCCGGTCGGGATTCCTCCTGCAATCCGGTCGGGATTCCTCCTGCAATTCGGTCGGAATTCCTCCTGGAATCTAGTCGGGATTCCTTCTACTTGGAATCTACCTGGAATCCGTTGGGGATTGCTCCTGGAAACCGGTCTGGATTCCTTCTGGAATCCGATCGGGACTCCTCCTGAATCCGGTCTGGATTCCTCCAAGACTCCGGTCTGCATTCCTCCTGGAATCCAGTCGGGGTTCCTCCTGGAATCCAGTCGAGATTCCTCCTAAAGTTCGAATGGGATTCCCCTTGGAATCCAGTCGGGATTCCTTCTGGAATCCAGTCAGGATTCCTCTTGGAGTCCAGTCAGAATTCCTCCTGGAATCCAGTCGGGATTCCTCCTGGAATCCGGGCGGGATTTCTCTTGGAATCCGGGCGGGATTCCTCCTAGAATCCGAGCAGGATTCCTCCTGGAATCCGGTTGGGATTTCTGCTGGAATCTGGTCGGGATTCCTCCTTAAATCCAGTCGGGATTCCTTCTACTTCTGGAATCCGTTGGGGATTGCTCCTGGAATCCGGTCCGGATTCCTTCTGGAATCCGGTCGGGACTCCTCCTGGAATCCGGTAGATATTCCTCCTGGGATCCAGTTGGGATTCCTCCTGGAATCCAGTCGGCATTCCTCTTGGAATCTAGTCGGGATTCCTCCTGGAGTCCGGTCAGGTTTCCTCCCGGAGTCCGGTCGGGATTCCTCCTGGAGTCCGGTCGGGATTCCTCCTGGAATCCGGTAGATATTCCTCCTGGAATCCGGTTGGGATTCCTCCTGGAATCCGGTTGAGATTCCTCCTGGAATCCAGTCGGCATTCTTGCTGGAATCCGGTCGGGATTGCTCCTGGAATCCGGTCGGGATTCCTCCTGGAATCCGGTCGAGATTTCTTCTTGAATACGATCGAGATTCCTTCTTGAATCCGGTCGAGATTCTTCCTGGAATCCGGTCGGGATTGCTCCTGGAATCCGGTCGAGATTTCTTCTTGAATACGGTCGAGATTCTCCTGGAATCCGGTTGGGATTCCTCCTGGAATCCGGTCTGGTTTCCTCCTGGAATCCGGTCGAGATTCCTGCTGGAATCTGGTCAGGATTCCTTCTGGAATCCGATCAAGATTCCTTCTGGATTCCAGTCAGAATTTCTTCTGGGATCCGGTGAGGATTCCTTCTGGGATCCGGTGAATATTCCTTCTGGAATCCAGTCGGGATTCCTCCTGGAATACGGTCGGGATTACTCCTGGAATCCAGTCGGGATTCCTCCTGAAATCCGGTCGGCCATCCCGTTAGTATTGTGATTTGAAATCCTACAAGAATTCCTTCTAGAATTGAAAAAAGTTGAGCAATGAAACGTTTTGGTAATTATTTCACAAATTGTGTACATACAACTTTTCTATCGAACTTGATCTAATTCTTCAAATATTTTTTAGTCGTCATACTTACAAAAAGTCTTATTCGAGAGACCTCATATCACGATTTTTTTCCAACTAGAGCTCCAGCATCATTTGGCACCACTTCTACCACACAAAAAAGCCCAAACTCGACCTGCTGGACCAGCTTTCGAATGAAGTACAGTCGTCTTCTGTAAAGGTACGGCAGCGAACTCTAAGTACAGTTTTGGAATTTAAAAAAAAAGAGCAAAAAGTACAATTTCTCATTCTTCATCAACCCGATAACAAGAACGAGGGGACGACGACCAACGACGACGGTGGACACAAAATCGGTTAAAATTTGTTCGAAAAACTGAGCAGCAAAAGCGAATAAAATAAAATAAAGACGGTCCCATTCAACCGCAACCCATTTTTGGCAATGTTCATCATCATCAGCACCATCAATAGTAAGGTATACAGGAATTGAGAAGTTTTTCGCCGGAGCTAAGGATTTTAATTTCTTTTTCGATGGCCGCAATCGCCGACGACGGAATGTCGTCGTAGAAAGACGAGAAAGCCAATGAATACAATTCCTTCAATAAGGGGTGGAAGTTCAATTACTCATCTTGGGAACGAGTTGTCGATTTTCGTTAGATACTGAGTGGGAGGAAAAGTGAGGTCAAGGGATTGGCCCTTTTGGGATTCGGTTTTGGTGGGATTCTTTTTCGACGGCTTTTGTTGAGATTTTCCGAATTGGGATTTGGCTTTTTGAGCTACAACTCAACATTGTGGGATTATTGATTAGCTGTTCTTTCATGAATTTGAGACAGGCTTTGATTGAAGTTCGTTGGAACTCTCGAACTTTTAATAATCGAAAGAATATTATTTAAATAAAAATCTGGTCTGATGAAAATATATGAATAATTCGAAATTTATTTAATGTACATGAATATTTGATCATAAATATTTAGCTTGACTCGCGTTTCTTTCGTGAGTCCGTGTGGATGAAAGGTCATTGCATAAGTAAGGTTAGACTAATGGACTAATGCGGCCATTGTGTTTATGTGCTCTCACGTTCATTCATTGCAAAGTTCGTTTATAGTATGAGACTTCTAACAAAATCGTAATAAAGCTGTCTGACGAGAGCAAAACACTTAATGTAAAATACAAAGAAAATCAAGTGTAACCAAACTGATAAGTTCAATCCATAGATTAATTCTCGCTTAACTTTTCAAAAGGTCCTAAGTAACATTTTTTTCATGAATTAATTTGAATAGCGCAATCAACAGAACAACATGAAATCTATTGATTGTAGTATTCAAATTAATTCATGAAAAAAATGTTACTTAGGTCCTTTTGAAAAGTTAAGCGAGAATTGACGATCACAAACGACCAACCATAGATTTTATGACCTTTAGTCAATCGCCACCCCAATTGACCAAATCAATCGCCTAACCCCTCCAATCAATTCAACAACCACCACCATCGAGCGCACCCAATTCGCACCGATCAAAGACTCCCACAGCCACGAGCGGCGGCGCGCGTTGACAACAACGGGGATGAATGTCGATGACGATTACAACCGTAATTACCAAACAATTCAAACGAATGCAACAGTTTTCCAACAGTGTCTACCATCCATCGCCACCACCACCAGTTGCATCCGAGTCCGACCGACTGAAAGCGCTGAGGTTACACACCGACCGACACTGACTACTGCCAACTATTGGCTAGTCCGTTATCAGGGTTGCACCCTTCCCATTTTTTCCAGTGGGTTCAAAGCTGAGCACTGAGAACGACGACGACGGCGACGACGCCAAACGGCTAAACAAACAATCCCAGACCCATGCCACGGACGCGTAAGTGAAGTGCCAGTGTCCCGGGATTGTGAGCATGGAATTTTTACAAGTTAATGATTTATAAAAATGGATCGACTCTTTCCAATGGCAGTTCCGAAGTTGTCAGTGTGGAGTAAGAGGACGATATGGGTGGGGAAGTTGACAGCGATGATAATTGATATGGTGCATAATCTGTATTGCGGAGAGGTGGTGCGTGAAATTTGGGCGGAAATGAATTTATTGATTTTTTCATTATTTATGAAGTGTGCGAATATGTTTCAATTAAGTTTGCTACAATGTAAACAATCTGGGGACCTTGACCTGGTTCAATGAAAGGATGGATAATGTGAGTTCTAAGTGATGCAGAAACTTGCATGTGGGAATTAACAACTAATATCGAAATCTAGAAATTCATGACAATTCCTAAGTTGTTTGTGTTTAATTCCTATCAAAATATACAATTCAAAGTTATAAAAATTACATTTGAAATCCAAAAAAGGATGACCAAAACGGATTCCGTCTGGAATTCGAATGAGATGATTCCTGAATTTCAAATGAAATACTTCCTGGTATTCAAATGGGATTCCTCCCAGGAACGATTAGAATTCCCCTAGAAATCGGTTTAGAATTCTTTTTTAAATTCTATTAGCCTATTCAGGTTACGCCATTTATGATAATAAATATCTCGATAAAGAGTCACTTGATGCCAATTTCAATATATTCAATTTTCTTTCTCATATTGATCACGATAATTACTATAATAAATGGCGTAATCTGAATCCCCGAAAAGGACTACTTCTTGAATCTGAAAAGCATTCCTCCTGCAATTGAAAAAGATTCCACCAAAACCCTAAAAGCACTTTTTTCCGGTATTCGAAAAGCTGACCTCCTAAAACCCGAAAATAATTACTGTTCGAAAACAATTCCACACCGAAATCCCGAAGTAATCTACACTGAATTTCCGATTGGATCCTTACTGGATTTCGATGAAGTCTGTACTGTATTCTCGATGGTTTCCACACTGAATTCCCGATGGGATCCACACTGCATTTCCGATGGAATACACACTAGGTTTCCGATGGGATCCACATTGGATTCAAGATTAATCCCGATGAGGTCCTTACTGGATTTCCAATTTAATCCACACTGGATTCCCAACGGAATCCACACTGTATTCCCGACGGAATCCACACTGTACTCCCGGCGGAATCCACACTGAATTCCACTGCATTCTTTACAGAATCCACACTTGATGATCGATAGAATCCACACTTGATTCCCGACGGAATCCACACTGGATTCCCGAAGGAATCCACACTGGATTCCCGATGGAATCCACATTGGATTCTCGATTAAATCCACACTGAATTCTCGATGGAATCCACACTGGTTTCCCTACGGAATCCTCACTGGATTCGTGATAGAATCCACATTGGATTCCACATGAATTCCACATTGGATTCCCGATGGAATCCACACTGGATTCCCGACAGAATCCACACATGATTCCCAACGGAATCCACCCTGGATTCTCAATGAAATCCACACTGGATTCCTGATGGAATCCACACTGGATTCCTGATGGAATTCGCACTTGATTCCCAACGGAATCCACACTCGGTTCCCGATGGAATCCACACTGGATTCCCAATGGAATCCACACTGGATTTCCGACGGAATCTACACTTGATTCCCGATGGAAACCACACTGGATTTCCGATAATTTCCACACTGGAATCCTGATGGAATCCCACTGGATTTCCGATGAAGTTCACACTGGATTCTCAAAGGAATCCACACTGGATTCCCGATGGAATCCACACTGGATTCTCGCAAGGATCTACATTGGACAGAAGTCGACAATGAATCCCCGATGAAATCCATACTAGATTCTCGATGGGGTCCTTACTGGATGTTCGATGGAATCCACACTGGGATCCTAATGGAGTCTTGCTGGATTCTCGAAGGAATCCACACTGGATTCCTGATAGAATCCACACTGGATTCCTGATGGAATCCACACTTGATACCCGACGGAATCCAAACTGGATTCCCGATGAAATACAAACTAGACTCCCGATTAAATCCACACTGGATTCCCGACGGAATCCACACTGGATTCCCGACGGAATCCACACTGGATTCCCGATGGAATCCACACTGGATTCCCGATGGAATCCACACTGGATTCCCGATGGAATCCACACTGGATTCCGATGGAATCCACATTGGATTCCCGACGAAATCCACGCTGAATTCTCGGAGGAAACCAAACTAGATTCCCGACGGAATCCACACTGGATTTTCGATGGAATCTACACTGGATTCCCGTTGAAATCCACATTTGATTCCCGACGGAATCCACACTGGATTTCCGACGGAATCCACACTGGATTCCCGACGGAATCCACACGGGACTCCCGACGGAATCCACACTGGATTCCCGATGGAATCCACAAAGGATTCCCGACGGAATCCAAACTGGATTCCCGATGAAATACAAACTAGACTCCCGATGGAATCCACACTGGATTTCCGATGGGATTCACACTGGATTCCCGACGGAATCCACACTGGATTCCCGACGGAATCCACAGTGGATTCCCGACGGAATCCACACTGGATTCCCGACGGAATACACACTGGATTCCCGATGGAATCCACACTGGATTCCGATGGAATCTACATTGGATTCCCGACGAAATCCACGCTGAATTCTCGGAGGAAACCAAACCAGATTCCCGACGGAATCCACACTGGATTTTCGATGGAATCTACACTGGATTCCCGACGGAATCCACACGGGACTCCCGACGGAATCCACACGGGACTCCCGACGGAATCCACACTGGATTCCCGATGGAATCCACACTGGATTCCCGACGGAATCCACACTGGATTCTCGATGGAATCTACACTGGATTCCCGATGGAATCCACATTTGACTCCCGACGGAATCCACACTGGATTCCCGATGGAATCCACACTTGATTCCCGACGGAATCCACACTGGATTCCCGACGGAATCCACACTGGATTTCCGACGGAATCCACACTGGATTCCCGACGGAATCCACACTGGATTCCTGATGGAATTCACACTGGACTCCCGATGGAACCCATATTAGGTTCCCGATGGAATCCACACCGAATTCTCGATGGAATTCATATTGGATTCCCAACGAAATGCTCACTGGATTCGCGATAGAAACCACATTGGATTCCAGGAATTAAATGGAAAGTTCCAAACTCGTCTTATGATAGTTGAAGACATTCCACGTAAAGGGCTTACATAATTTTCTTAGATTTTATTTTATTCTTGGTTTTAGAGTTGTACAGTGAACTCACCCTTACTCGATATTGAAGGGACCATGGAGTTAGGAAGGTATCGAGATAGAGAACACTTTGATATTTTTCTCCAAAGTCAAACACTTTTCATAACATGTAGAAATATGTTTATGTATGACGAAAAGGTCATTTTTTCTAACGCCATTTGGCCGAAAGCTGTTTGGTCGAATATTCTAAATTTGTTTTGTGAGAATTGAGATGTTTGAAGTGAATAGTGAAACGTGACAGTTGAGAAGGGAGAAATAAGATTTCTTAAGTGAGTTCAGAGTAGTGAGAAGTGAGTTTTGAGAAATGGAAGTGAGTACTGAGTAGTGAGATGTGTGCAGTAACAAGAAGTGACAAGTTACAAGAAATGAGAAGTGAGTTGTAAGAAGTGAGATATGATAGTTGCGCAGTGAGAAGTAAGAAGAGAAAACAAGATAAGATAAAGAATAAGGAAAAAAGACGAAGAAGCAATAAGGAAGAAGAAAGACGGAATAAGGAAGATAAAAGAAACATGTAGAAGGAAGGGAGAGATAAAGCAAAAGGAAAGAAGGAAATAGAAAGAATATGGAAGAAGAAAGAAGGGAAGAAAAAGAATAAGGATAAAGGAAGATGGAAATAGAAAGAATAAGAATGAAGGAAGAAGGACAGAGAAATAATAAGGATGAAGGAAGCGAGAAAAAAAGAAAATAGGAAGAAACCAAACGGAGAAGGGAGAAAAAAGGAAGGGTGAAATTGGAAGGAATAAGGATTAATTGAACAAATTTCCATTCTTCCATCTCACTTCTCACTTGCCAGATCTCACTTCCTATTTCAAACTTTCTCACTTCTCATTTCATACTTTCCACTTCTCACTTTTCATTTCTCATTCTTCAATTACAATTTTGACTTCTTACTCCTTACTCTCACTTCTCATTTTTCACTTCTCATATTTTACTTATCACTTTTCACTTCTCATTTCGTACTTTTCACTTCTTACGCCTTACTCCTCACTTGTTACTATTCACTTCTCACTCCTTAATTATCAATTCTCATTCTTTTCCTCTCACTTTGCACATCGAATTAATCACTTTTAACTCGTCACTTCCTCCTTTTCACTTATCACTTCTCATTTTTCGGTTCAATTCCTGCTTCTCACGTCTTAATTTTTATAAGATGTGCGAAAATGTTTCATTCCTCACTTCTCGTTATAAACTTCATGTAATTCTCACTACTCACATCTCATTACTCCCTTTTCACTACTCGCAATCCAAGTTTTTTCAACTATTCGGTCAAACGACAATCGGCCAAATAGCGTTCGACCAAACAGCATTTGGTCAAATGGTCCGACATCTTGTTTATCGCCGTGTATAACTTATTCTGACAACATCGAGTTGGAGAGGTGAAAATGCATTGGAAACTTACTTTGACTTAGAAAAAAATCGAGTAAGGGAGATATCGACTTACGGAGGAAACGCAGTTTGCTATATTCAAGGGACTTTGAATTTCATCGAGTAAGGAAAAAAACGAGTAACAGAACATCGAGTTAGAGAGAGTTCGCTGAATTCATCAAATGCCATCTTAATTTGCTGAATTGAGTTGATCGCACATGTTTAGTAGAAGGGCCAATGGAATGTGTGGGAAAATTTGTCATCGTATTTAAAAAAACATTTTTGGGACTTTTTTTTAGAACATTTTTGGATTTTCTTTCAGATGATGAAGATTGTTTTCATCGAATTTTAACATCGGGCGATACGCAAACGTGTTCGTAGCCAAAAATATCCCTCTATGAAAAATTTGAGCCAAATCGGACATGATTTAGGAGTGCTCAAAATTAATCAAAGTTTTTTTTTTTCTCACAAGAGGAAAATAATATTTTTGTTTTTTGATGCCAAAGGACTCAAAATGCATGAAACTTTGAGAATTGATTTTTAGAAAAAAAAAAACTGTTTTGGGACATCGAAAAAAAATCTTATGGCGAAAACAATTTTTCATCGAATTTTGTAGCTTTGAAAACTTTTGAGATCAGATTTACGGAGAAAATTAACAGATTGCAAGGCAATATTTATTACACTGAGGTTTAGTTTTACGCGGTTACCGCGGTTTTACCGCGTAAATTCAAAACACAACATGTAAAGATCAAGTTACAGATTTTGAGCACCTCTAAGTTATGTCCGATGGAGCTCAAATTCTGCATAGGGACATATTTTAGGGCTTAGGAAATGATTTCGTATCGTCCGGTTTTTAAATTGGATGAAAAATTGTTTTCGCCATAGAAAATTTTTTCGAAGTCCCAAAACAGTCGTTTTTTTTTCAAAAAATTTATTCTCAAAGTTTCATGCGTTTTGAGTCCTTTGGCATCATTATTTCCCCTTTGTGAGAAAAAAAGCTTTGATTAATTTTGAGCAACCCTCAATCATGTCCGATTTAGCTCAAATTTTGCATAGGGGGATATTTTTGGCTACGAAAACGTTTGCGTATCGTCCGGTGTTAAAATTTGATGCATTTTTTAAGTCATTTGGCATCAAAAACAAAAATTCGATTTTTCCTTTGGTCCCTCCCTGGGGAAAATTTTCATGGGTAAAAATTTTAAAACTTTGATGAATTTTAGGCACCCCTAAATCATGTCCGATTGAGCTCAAATTTTGCATGGGGTCATATTTTGGGGTAATGAAACTTATGAGCAATGTCGTTTTTTAAAATTCGAAAATGTCATTTTCATTGGCACCCTAATGTTTAGATATATGTCCAAATTGTTTCGATTAATATGTTTTTTTGTAAACTCCATGAGCTTTTTGCTTTTGGTTTTATCTCCCTAGTAAACCAAGCCGGATTTGTCAAACCAAATTCTCATCTACATTTTTTGAATGGCGCTTCTTCTATTATTCCTTTGTCACGGTGATACTTCCTATTAATATTTCTGTATTCTAATATAAGATCAACTGTCTTCAAAAGTTTGGTAAACATTCCCGCTGACAATTAGGATAAACGAGAAAATTTCCCCACCATATATGTTTTGGTAATCGGCCCCTACAACCTTCAGCCGGTCGTCTTACCACTCAGCTACGGAAGACCCACTCTCATATGATTAATTCAACTTTCAATTGATTTTTTTCTACATTTTCTTCAATTTTTGCCCTTTTCGTGATCGGTCATCTTCGAGTTTCACAGTACCACCCGGATCAAAACTCCGGGTTACATTGTCATTGTACTACAAATGTCAAGTTGCTCCCGGGTTGACCTTCTTCTTCTTCTTTTTCTTATCCGTGTATCCAAAAGTCGCTCTTTGGTGGCATCATTTTCCGAGCAAAACTAAACTACGTGAAACCCGCTCCGCATCTACATAAGTTGCTATCGACAAGGCTAATTATGTACAGATGTGCGTTTAGTGAATAGTGATTGGAATTGAACTCTAGGAATTATGGAAAATAGTCACCGTCCAAGTTCGTTGTTTGTCAAATTCCTTTGCAAACTTTGAAGAGTTGCTCTGACGGATTAATTGGGAAAAACCGTCCTGTGCGCCCATCTTTGCAAGCGAGTCCGCCTTCTCATTGCTGTAGATTTTGCTGTGAGATGGGACCCTTTCCGGAATCTCAGTGGAATTTCGTAAAAAAAAAACATTTGGAATCGGATTCGACTAAAACAGTTAAACGACTTAAACAGTTCTTGTTTCTTTTGAAATCCCGCGAGCATCTCAAGGAGTGTGGTGGGATTGCCATTGATATAAAAGCGAATCGCTTCTGAAATAGGATTTTTGCTGGATTTCAAGAATATTCTTGTGTACACTTTTTCATGGAATTCGATTCTATTTTATACAAGTTGTTGGTCTTTGGTCGGACACAAACCATTGAAAAAAAATCAGCTATCAGCTATTTGTGATTATAACCACGAAAAACAATTCATTAATACTCATTCTTATTTTCTTGGGTAACTGTATCAAAAAAGTTAACCTTGCTGGAACAAAAAAAAAACACGAAGGTATACTTTTTTTTGGCTCAGAGCACTACCAAAAGATCCATTTCTTCCCCTAACTGATTGCACTCAAGAAACAGAAGTGGCACTCTGCTAAATCTTTCGGTATTTTGTTCCCTCCCGTTTGATGCGACGAAAATCGAAGCCTTCTGTAAATCGGTGGTAAGATACGCGCCTTCAACGCAGACCATGCTGAAGGTACCGAATTTGTATTTCGGTTGTGGAAGTGCTTTAGGGACGTTGAGCTGTGGGTTGGCAATGTCGCCATTGGGGATGAAATTCCAGCCACGTTGGTGTGAATCGGTCGTCTTCCATTCAGCCTAGGAATCCCTCCCTTTGGAATGCTACCATCGCACCCGCGCCACCCTTCAGTAGCTTCAATTTTCTTAAAGAAAACCCCAAACGAAGATCCTCTTTGGAAAAGCCCGTGAAAAGAGGGTGCCAGTAAACAACTTGACTGTCGCCGCCCGGCTACTGAAATATGATGATGATAGCGCTATTAGTCGCAACATTTCCCCGATTCTTAGGGTGCGGTGACTTTCTTCGACTTCCGCGACCCCACTTGAGCTTGAACCGAGCCGTTCAAGGGTCGAGCGTCTTCTTGACGCACGAATTGTCGAAGCAACAAGTGCAAGTGTTGGTGGCTCCATAGGGATTTTGGGTTACTGAGAGGCGGGGGAAATCAAGGTGAATTTATTGACAGGGCACAGATTGTTGCTGTTACTCGGATTACATGGATTTGTTTATGTTGTGAAATGGGGGAGTAAGTGGTGCGATTCGGGTAATTTAGTTGCGGGTGAAAGTAGGGCATCGTGCCCTACAAATTACTGCACCGTTATAATGTAATTGAATCACTTTAATTGCAGTGCAAATAACGCGTTAATGTTTCTCCGGATTCAAACAAGGGTGCAAATGAAATAAAGTCAGTCTTGATTCCAAGTTCTCTTCGAATGATATCTAACTCAAGCTTCCTGCCTCATGAAAAACAGCCAGCATCTTCATTTATTTATAACCTGTATTATGTTATGGAAGCGATTTCATGCCTATACTGTTTGCCATCAACCAAGAGTAGGCACGTGCCTAGGATTGATTTTGAAGGGGCCGGTCTGAACACGGTTTTTCTATGAGTCAATATTGTTATTGTGGTATCGAAAAATTGCTTCAAGATTTACTTTAAATCTTGTACACTTGGTAAAAAAATAACGCATGTTTGAAATATTATCAAAAGAATCATTTTTAGCAATATGAAGAATGCCCGATCCCCCTTCTAGTTACTCCACTTACAATTCGAAGGCAGGTTTCTTCCAATTTGCGCCACTTGCCTCCAGAGGGAAAGTGGCTCCGAAATATGACGGTTGGCTCACCGGCCGGCGCGCTACCTTTTTATTACCACCTCATTACAAATTCTCTCCCCATGATGGTTGGTTGGTTATCTTTCTTGTTCCGCAGTCTTTGGGCATGGGCGCGATTTGTCATCGTGCCGCGGCGGCACACGACCAAGAAATCATTCCCACTTTTGGGCACGCGCTTTTCCGCAGCACATGCCAAGCTCTTCGCGACGTTGACGACCGACGACGCTTCCACCGGCAGATGTTCGATTCGCGCATCTCCACATGTAGGTAATTTGACAAGAACCCCTATGCCTGTAGGTAAATGCTTGTGTCGTGACACCGTAATCTACGGACGACGAGGCATTTGTCACTTCAATAGCGCAGTCGAGGGGTCTTTCGTCCCCTCTGCTCTGGATATGTTGCTGCCGCTAAATGCAAGACCAAGAACTCACCGGGACCAGTCGGACCGGGTGCTGCTTATTCTTGCACTTATTCCAACTCTGCTGTAAAGAGGGAACAATACCGATTCTAATTCGAATGCGTCGTCTTTGACACAGCAGCGCCACTCACTCACGCGAATGGAAGCCGGCCTATGATGGTGGTAGGGCGCAGAGCAGACGGCTTGGTTCGCCCGGCGCGCACACACCGGGTGTCTTTCGGTGCGCCGTTCCCCTTCTTGAGTTTGAGTTCGAGTCGAGCCTTCGTTCCGAACTGGTTCGAGGAGGGAGACTTTGTGTTTACGTCATTGATGGCAGCAGCTGCTTATTTGGCTTGCGATTGCAAAACTACTCTTACCTATACATGTAGCGGTCGGCAGAGAATTCTTGTAGGACCAAGCTGACAAACATAGCAGACGATACTGCGGCTCAAAGTGAGGATCGACCGATAAAGAAACAAAGGTACGCGTGCGCTTCTGCACTGGGTTTGAGGAAAACCCTAATTCGCCTTTTGGGTGACTATTTGGAGGAACTATAAGGGTGTTCAATTTTTTTAAGAATTGTCGCACATTTAAATGAATTTGATAAAGTTTTTTTATTTATTCTAATTTTACAATAAAATTAAAAATATCAAAGACAATATCAAATCATATTGATGAGTTGTCATGAAACGTGTTTTTTTTCAAGCAAGATTTATGAAAACAGTTACTTTTCTATCCTCGATCATTAGATCTCCAGGAGGTTCAAATAGGGGTAACGGCTCAAACCTTGGCCCATTATGCTACGGTTGAGCACATTTATCGTTATAAATCTTCATATATTACATTTCCAACCAGAATTATTCCACCAGCCGGCTTGCCTACATTTGGTGTTGCCGCCAAATAGCAAAAAACGGCGATGAATGTCCGCAATATCTCATTTAAACCAGCGAAAGTCTCGAGAGAAATTGACAAAATGTCGGCATCCTTGTCCCTATCAGGTGGATCATTTTTCAGCCCACTTGTGACGAGTGATTGTTGATTTCGAACATACGAAAGATAAAGATGGGTTGCTGTTTGTAGTACCAGTCATTTTGCTTGCGTTGAATAAAGGCAGCATGCAAACAAATAGAGAAAATCAAATCATCTGATTGAGCGTGAATTCCAATTGGTTGCATGTAAAATACTACCGCACGGATTGTGAGAGTGCGTTTTTGATTCCCCCAATAGCACGCTTACCAAGGACATGCTAACGAAAATACTATTATATGAATCATTTATTTCCCAAGTATTTACTATATTTGCAAGTGAAGAATGAAAGAAAAATGAAAACTGTATTAAAAACTGCAATTGCAAAAAGGCTACATGTTCTAGCCCTCATCTTATGCCTTCAAACAAATTGTATACGTTAATTATTGGCTGCCGCATAATTTTGAGATTTACTGCTAGTTGAAACCATGGCAGTTGTGTTCCTCTCGCTCTCGCGATACTCTTAAAGAAACTTTTTTCCAAAACGTAAACAATGCTTTAGGTGGGGATGATGCATAACGCACTACTGAAGAAAGCCAATTGTAAAACTTTTTCTATGCAATTCCTTGCTTTGTACTGTGCATAAACAGTTATAACTGAGCCAACTACCTGATATTATTACACAATTATTCATAAATACAATTATTGGATGATTGTTTTTAACTCTGCCTGCATTGAAGTTTCATGATTGGTACGTGCGTTTGACTCCACTCCTCTCTATATCGATCAGCTGTTGTGAATCCTCTCAAATCTCTCACGTGTTTCAACTTCCCGAGTTGAAAGAATACTTTTTCGGTATCATTTTACAGATCAAAATATTTTTTGCAAGCAATTATGATGAAGGTATTTGTCAAGTAATTTGACTTGAAATTATTCACATGAAATGACGTTGAAAGTTTATCTAATGAAATATACGATCCATTGTATCGTTCCATTATTAAATGAAAAAATGTTTGTAGGATTCGCGCGAAAGAAGATATTCATACACTAATTGAATCATTTATTTGCGAAATTATGAAGAAAATGGTGTATTGAACCCAAAAGGTTGATGCTTGAATCGCTTTAGCTTGAATCGTGTTTGGAAGCCGTAAGGTAGGCAATTATTTTTGGTATGCTGTGCGAATGAAAGCGATTATATCGTGTTTCGAGAAAAGCGTCAACCCATTCACAAACTACATGACGTTTTAGGTTGTGGGAGGGTACTTGTCTGAGCGTTAAGGACTTTATAAATTTCAGAACTCTACAATACATTGAGCATTACTAGAGGTTTGGTGTGGGTTGATTTTAGCGTTATGTAATTTGTGAATGAAACTTAACCGCTGAGTGGATTAACCTGTGTTTACAAAAATTCTCAGCATCTCAATCGTAAGCATCGGATATTCTATCTATCTGCAGCTTTCGGTTATTTTCTCCAGTACGGGTTATTGGTGAGAATTTTTTGATTTTAGAGTTTCACCTATACTAACGTAGTGCTACAAATCGGAAGGGCATGCCAACATTTGACTACGGGTGCCCCCAGTATTGTCCAGAAAAGTTTTGGTTGATAATGTCGCTATACTACTAGAAATTGTGAAATAAAAATGATAGCTGACATAGTGTGGTTGTTATCCATTCATCTGATGCGCGAAAGCAGGTATGTTCATTGAGAAAACTCTTTTATTGGGCAAAAGAAAAACTCTAGTACAGCCAGCCTGCATAAGTCAACGAAACATGGCTGCTAAAAAACCCAGTCAAAGTGTTTTTTTACGCAACATAATTGCTTTTAATAGTTTAAGAAGTGTATAAATCTAGAGTTATGAAGCAGATATATGTTTGATACACTTTTCTAAAGAAGCAGTGGTTAAAATCTCCCTACAAATCGACGTATTATCGCTGAAATATTGATTAATTTGCGTGATGAGCCAATGTTACATCCAGGGCCAACATTACCGCCGGTTACCCTATTTCATATTTTGATTCTACGAGAAATTTTGAAAATAAATTCATCTCGATCAAAACAAGCATCCCTACACCTCTCCAAACAACTCCAGACTATCTACCCTACGATATTCAGCACACACCGTCAACCAAAGATAAGACCCAGTGAAGCAGCGCAATCCAAGGACGCACATCCATGCCAGCTTACCACGCAGTTTACTGTCGGATGGGGTGAGTTCTTTCTTCTTTCCTCTTCGTTATCCTTGCGTTCCGGAATCCGCTTCTGGTTGTATGTATTTTCAGTTGGCCTCCGTGAACCAAGAGAGTGCCTTCAGTCAGATGGTCTCTAATTTCGGTTGTGTGTGCGTTGGCTATGGCGCAGGTAACAAAAGGTACCTACCTAGTCTCAATTTTTCCTATTTCCCTGTGTCCTATTCGAATGTTTGTGTAGGGTCCTGACAAGATCCCTTACCGGTGGGTATTGTTCGGAGGAAATTGAGTTCGATCTCGAAGCTATAGAAAGAAGTGGCACCAGAAAGAGCGGAGAATCCCGAGTGATAGGAATTAATCGTTTGTATATAAAACACGTTTTTAAAATTTTTGTTGCCTAAAAATTTACCTGATTCATTCTTATTAATTGATTTTCAACCGGCCTTTCAAAGTGGCATGATTTCTCGAATATGAACAATTATTTTTGAAAAATCAATTTTTTTGGGGCAGAAACGAATTTACGTCAAAAAGGCTATGTGAGTTGAGAGGCCAAAAGGTTTTATAAATTAAAATTTGTGAAGAGAGAGATCGACTGGAAGATTTGTTCTGGAATTTTTTTTTTTGCTTTCTCAGTCTTATGTATTCAAAACAGGCTATTGACATCCTATTGTTTAGCCCATCGCCAGATCGTAGCCAGGATGTCCCGGGCTATATTTTTTTTTCATACTGCGTTTCAATGATGACAGCGGTCTATGTCTATTGATGATGATAACACCACGCATGTCACCGGCTCGGTTTCACCCTTGAAAAAGGCCAAAATAAAAGGCCGAAACGTCGGGCAAAACAAAACACATCGTTTTGAATACATAACACTGCGAAAGCCTAAAAATCCAGATTAAAATTTGTTGTACACCCGATTCTGTTTTTACACGGATTTTTTTTACACGGCCGTGTAAAAAAAATCCCATACAAAATGTTTGCAAAGTTACTCCATTTTGCATGATTTGTCGAAAAATCATTAAACTTTTTTTACACGGATTTTCAAATTTTGAACTGAAAACTTTTTTTACACGGAACGCATCCCCCGTGTAAAAAAAGAATCGGGTGTACTGGGAAAAGACACGTTTTTGTTGTTAACTTGAAAAATCAGCCTCGGGCGAAAGCCACTAGGCCGATAGATATTTGGTCGAATATCTAATTTGGACACTTGACACGATCCTGGGCCAATCGCCTCCAGTCGCCCTGAAGTTTAGCGCTCGCAGGTCCTCTCCCATTGCAAAAAGCCATCGTGTACGCTTACAATGCTCCTAACAAAGACCGATTGGCCGTAGTATGAAGAGCTATGTTGAGGTACTCTGAAGCTTCTCGTTAGCGCTGTTCTCAAAGATTCAAGCTTTGTAACAAGATAATGAGGTGAAGTTGTTTTTAATAATTTAAACATACATGACCGATATCTATAAAAAAAATTACAAGGGGCCTATTAAATATGTCTGTAAGGGTGATACATGTGAATAAAGAGAAAGATTGTAAACATAACGGATGCAAGCATTTAAAGCGACTTTAAGTTCATCCATCGAGCCAATCAACTCGTTACCCCGTAACGCTGGGTAGACACCTTTGCGTGGTGTGTTACGGTGTATAATCTACCACGGTCACATTGTCAGCTACAGGCAAATCCTGACCCAACGAATACCTTCCCCAATATCCAACTCCGTGGTACTTATGAGGGTGTCGCTGAGTCGGGGCCTCTCGTTAAGTAAGTACTACATTAACACTTCCTCCCCTCCCAAGTTACGGTGAAGATGGGCGTGGCCAGGAGTAGTACTGCCGTAAGCTTGAGCTTGAGCTTGATTGACTGCTCGTAGTTGCTACTCCATTATGACCAGATCAGCTGTTCTTGCACAAGGAACCAACAGATGTTTGCTTGGGACTAGCACACATCTTCAATGTGCAAGTACTGGTGATCTCATTTGATAGGTCATACTGGCGCCTGCCACGTCAGAATGCAAGTCAATGTAGGGAAGGGGGAGGAAATGATGATGCAATCACTCGCCCACTGCAAGCCGAATATACCTCTGCACTTGCCACGAGTTCATGCGGAATTTGTTGGAATTTTTGGGTTAGGTTGGAGAGGCAGAGGTCCGTCTTGGTTAACGAGCTGCCAATGTGATAGATAGGAGAAGGTAACTGATGGAATTTCTAATTGGATGTAGGAAACGAGCTGCATAGTTCATTTCCAATTCTAGCAGATTACTGTTAGAATACTCAAGTTGAAGGTATAGGAATAGTAATGGAAACGGTATGGAAGTCCATTTCCAGTTCTAGCGATTGCTAGAACATGAGAAATACAGAGAAAGATACAAAGTAGGAGAATGGAACGGACCTGGGATTGAACCCACGACCTCCTGCGTATGAGGCAGAAGCAGTAGCCATATGACTACCAAGCCCTCTTCTGTGGCCAGGAGTAGTACTGCCGTAATCTGAAAAAGTAACGTATACGCCATTTTCCAAAAATGGTGTTAACGAATAGTACTCATCGAGCTCTTTAACAGAAAAATGGAAAACATGCATGTTGTAATTTGGCGTTTACGTCACTTTCTCAGATTACGGCAGAACTTCCTCATGCTTTGGTGGTTTTTATCCTAGATTGGAATCAAGGACCACACCCACCTTGATTTCTGATAGCAATCTGAATAAGGATTTCAAAAGAAAAACATGAGTATCACTAGTGTCCAATCTACGAAGTACACCATAACTATGCTACGCTATGCTATCCATCGAGCCAATCAACGCGTTGGAGTATATAAAATCACCAAAGATAAAGTGTAGTAGAATTAGTGACTTAAATAATCGCAGTTTTGTTCTGGAATTTCATCCGCAACCCTCACACTCGTTTTCGATCCGTCAAACGTTACATGATTCAGGCGTACCAGCTTTGCCGGAAAACCATGCTCTGGCATAGTTAGCCATAATTCATTTCGTTTCACTAAATCGAAAGCTGCTGTGAATTCAATAAACAGATGATGTGTCTGCAAGTTGTACTCCCGGAATTTATCAAGGATTTGTCTCAGGGTAAACATTTGATCCGTCGTTGACCGGTCCTCACGAAAACCTGTCTGGTATTTTTCGACGAAGGCTTGAAAAGGTCATTTGGCCGAATATGCCGTGTGGCCGAAATGGTCGTATGGTTAAAAACGCCATTTGACCGAATATGTTATTTCCCGAGCAGCACAAGTCAGACAAAAATGGTTGCAGCTACTTGATTGTGACCAAATCTGGTCAGGTGAGTTGCAGTAACCTATGTGAAACATGCATGTGTGCTACTAAGGTTAGTCGAATCGGTCAATCCTCCGAAAATATCGTTCGGCCGAACAGGTCATATGAACCAAAACTTCATTGTGTCAAACGGGTCAAAATACCGGAAATGTCGTTTGCTGGACGAATCATGTGGCCGGACAATACTGCCGTGCTAATCATAGTTGTCCCATGTCGTTTTTTTGCTATGCCTTTCCCATAGTTCTACCGGTTGCGCATTTGGTATAAGAAATTATTTTTCGTCAGACATTATTTCTAGACTTGCCAGCAAACCAATCTAGTATTTAAATGGATTGATGGACACTTTTGATGACCACCAGGGCAGCGAGAAGGACATCATCTAAACATGACATGGGACAACTATGCTTGGGTCGGCAGAATATCAGAAGTGAAAAGTGTGAAGTTAAAAATGAGTGGTAAAGAATCAGAAGTGAGATCCTTGATTCTCACTCTTTATTTTTCACTTCTCATTTTTAGTGTGAAAAAAGAGAAGTGCAAAGCAAGGAGTGCAAAGTGAAAAATGAGGAGTAAGAAGTAAGAAGTGAAAATTACAAAATTAGTCTCATTTATCACTCCTCATTTTCCATTTCTCACTTTCACAATGAGATGTGAGAAATGAAGAGTGCGAAGGGAGATGCCTCACTTAGTGCATTCATTTCTAACATCTCATTTCTTATCCTTTTCAACTATCTTTTATCATTTCACTATCATTATTGTTCGATCAAACGACATTTTAAAAGAAATTTTACAAACGCATAAACCCTCAGACGAAATGACATTTTCGGTCGTATCTTTAGGCCAAATGACATTTTCGACCAAATGGTACTTTCTTCCAAAAAATTAACGAGCTCGAAGGTCTAGTGGTTACCGCTTCTGCCTTATATGCAGGAGATCGTGGATTCAATTCCAGGCTCGTCCCTTTCCTACTCTGTATTTCTACCTTAGTTCTTTTTGTGTTTCACGTTCTACTAAACGATTCCTTCCATACAATCCCAAAACCTTCCGTGGCACCTATGAGAGGTCGTAGAGCTCTCTGCATCTTTCTTAAGTAGATGTCCAACTAACCATTCTTCCACTTCCTCAGCATTCGCAAGGACGGGGCCAGGACAGATCTCGAGTATTGGAGAGTACATTTCTTCCATCTAAGAGATAGTGATTAGTCCCAAATCAATATCTGTGGTAACGGATGAAAGTGATGCTACTCTCATACAATACCCAGGTAACCAATAAGCATTAAAGTAAGCACTATAGTAGCATTATACTGGCATTGCATATGCTCCATGCTGTAAATAAGCATTTCGAAAACCTGGCTGTTCTAAATAAGCATTCTCAAAGCAATCATGAGAGGCATAGTCTTATAATAGCATTTTGAATGCATAAGGTTGTTTTTTTGTTAAGTGCAATGGAACAGCTACATTAGTGCCACTTTAAGGCCCGTAGTGTTCATACGTCAAACGTTTTCCAATATGGAACCATATAGCGGTGCGGTGACTATTAGTCCAAACAACTGACATTTGAGAATAGAAATCGGTACGTGCAGAATGTTTTTTTCCATTTCGACCATTGACAGGAGTACTTGTCGTTAACCTAACCCTATCACTAATTACATAGTTTAGCTACATTTTATTACTCCATTGCACTATTTTCGATGGATGCATTAAAGCAGCATTACTGTAGCCGTTTCATTGCAACTGGGTATGACGTTTGTGACGGTTGCGTTCTGAGATGAGTTAGATTAAGTTTCAATGTTCCTGAAGGGGCCTAGTGTTTATGTTAGGCAAAATTATTCCCATTACCATCTCTCTATTATGGGCCAGCTGGTAAGGGCGATCATAACTACAGCGTCGGGTGCCAAGAGCGCGAGTTCGAATCCCGCTCGAAGAAAGTAAAAAAATATATTCCATTTCAAATATGAAAATACAATAACGATATAATATGAAAAAAAACTATGTAAAAAAATAATTAGAAAAAAAATGCCATTAAAAAAACTTTTTTTCTTGTTTTTAAAATTAAGCATTTATTCAGCATTTCGGATGCTGAATAAATGCTACTCAGCAGAATTTCTACTTTATCGATAAAGTAGGATTGAGCATTTAAGCAGCCTTATATTGGGCCAAAACCTGCATTTAAATAGCATTAAAGGCGACTATAAGGCTTATTGGCTGTTAATGTTTTGCAGTAAAGGCGCATATAATGCCACTTAAATGCTTTATATAATGCTTACTGGTTACCTGGGTAGTCTTGGCTTGTGCCAACTACGAATTTGTACGAATTGCTGAATGCTAATGCGAAATGGTCCTTCTGCCAAAAATGTTTTCGGTCAAATGATGTTTTTGGCCAAACGACTGTTTTTGGTAAAATAAATCTTGTCGATCGAACGATATTTTTGGTCAAATGGCTCTTTTTGTTAAACGACTGTTTCGGCTAAATGACCTATTCGGCTAAACGACTTTTTTGGCAAAAAAAAAACAGATCAGCCGAACGCATTTTTGGCCATATGTCCCTTTCGCCCAAACATTTACCGACCTTTTAATTGTTTAGGTCAAACGTTTAATTTAGCTAGATGGCTTTCGGCTTAACTTACTATTATGTCGAAAATGCTTTAGGCAGAATGATGAACACAGCAGTTCTACGCATCTAACAGAAGAAAGTCAGCGAAGCAAAATATGTTTTGGTGAAGAGCTTTGAGTCGATTTCATCAGGAAAGTTATATTTATCACGATACTCGCCATATCATCACCCGAAAGACTTGCTTCGCTTATTATTTAGCACTGAAAAGTATACCGCAATGCAAAGCACTCAACCAGTCTTGGGACTTTGTCGATTTTCTACCACTGCTCCGTATCACTCGACGAGCAAATATAAAGTTGGCTGTTTTGCTGAACACTTAGTAAGATCCGGAGTCATCAAACTACCAAAGAAACCCCGATTTTATTACGTCCCGATTCGGATGGAAAAACTGTATTTCAAAGGATTGAAAAATGATGTTGCAGAGCGAACGTCGTAGATTACCGGGAACAAAGATTTTTCTTACGAGAAAATGGTAAAATATTGGATCTGCAATTACTTTTGCAGAAACGCAGGTGAGAATCAAGCAAAATCTCCGTCAAATGGATCCTTTAACTGGTTTCTGCTATGTTTTTCTTGGTGTCGAATGCAGTTGAATGGGAGCTACAGTATACATCCCCTCGTTGGTGTTTGCTGTCTTGAAGGACACCACATGGACGATGCAGTTTGCTGGCGGAACGTTATCCTCTTCAATAACGATGGCGCCGACCTAGACAGTGACGGGTGGATTGCAACCCTTAGTTGCACGGAACTACACTGCCGCTGCAAGCATAAATGTCCCAGCTTTGCCTAATTTTCTAGCTATATGGGACAGTTATGATTTTATGAGTAATACACTGCCGTGAATCGTCCATATGAATACGAAATCCAGCAAAGATGGGACAGATACGCGATTCACGGCAGTACAGCTGTTGCAAGTACTCGGGATACCAGCGGGACCAAAATCTGCTGCATTTGCTTCTGGGTGTGATCCAAATGGTTGTGGTGCTTGCGGTGGAATTAATTTCCCGACATTTTCGCTTCCAGAATACCAGTCAAATATTTGATTTCGATCGGTGACCTTAGTCCTCATCATGCAGTAGACTCGGTTGAGCGCAAGTGAAGCAGCTTTGAAGGTAATGCCGTTGTCCTAATTGAGTACGACTCTGCAAGCGACCAGACGACGGATAGCAGCTAGGAACGCTGGAGTAGATAAGTCGCCCACTAGCTCGATGTGTTCCGTCTTGGTCCAGAAGCAGACGAATACGACCACGTACATTTTCGTTGGACCACGGGATCGAACTGCTGACTTTATGTTAAACGCCCACAATAGTCAGCACCACGAACGGAAAACGGACGCGTCGGCGACTCTCGTGATACTGGAAGATCGGCTGTGCTCTGCAGGACTAGGGTGGGCTTGGTTCGTGTGGCATTGGTAAAAACGGACTTGTCAAGTTTTCTATTGCCAAGGATCCAGACATTCTGGTGGAAAGTGTCCATCAGCAGTGGTGGCTGTGCGTGCAGTAGACTAACGTGAAGACTGCTAGCCAGCAGATCGGACCACGGATGGGTGCTTGTTTGCGACGGATAGTGTGGCGTTACGTGGACGACCACCACCAGCGCGATCCGGCACCTCCTCAGTAAATGTTTCCTTAAGCGATAAACGGCAGAGCAGGTGCTCAGCGTGCTGGAGCTCAGCAATGGTAAGTGGTATGATGGACGACGAAATGGCTCGGCTACTTGTTGTAACGCGAGTAACGAGAAAACAATCTCCACATAAATATGTTTATGATTGCCACAATCCTTGCCTTGAGCCCTTCCTTGGATGCAACGGGGGAGTTTTCCTTTTCGATGGTAGTTTCGGATCAATATTCAGCTGACAGTAAGAACCATGAAGGGCCGTACCATCAACGAAAACAGTTGATGATATCTGTTGGGTTGAGGCCGAGCGAAATATCGTCGACGGGATTTTCGGAACCAGCTATGTGCCTCCAGTGATCTATGCATGTGGTGGCCTGGATCTTCCACATGCGGTTAGCGACGTATGCTTTCCAGTGAGTTAGAACGGCGCGCAGCCACTGAAGTACGGTGTTGGACTTGGACCAGTAGTAGACGGTGGTACTGGTCTTCGGCGAGGCATCCACCTCCTTGAAGAGCTGCGTTGCCAGATGTTCTGCGCAGTACTCTAGTTTGGCGATGGAATGGTACGGCGCGCCTTTTGACTTCAATGTCAACCTTCTGTCGATTCTGACCGGACGAAGCAGCTAGCATTCATACGCAATCGGCAAAGAAATGGAGCTGGGTAGTAGCATCGACTCGCGAAAATACGAAACGAGGAGCTTGGATGTTGAGCGTTGCGTAAAATTGCTTCCACACGTGTTGTAGCTGATCCGGCGACGGATAATCCCACTCACAAAAAACATTACCTTGCTTCAATGCTCATAGACGTTGCATGAAGAGCTTTGCTTTTGTAATGACATAACCCTAACGTAAATTGCCTAAATTTTAACAAAAAAAAATCTTCCAGAACTCCTCAGCAGTTCCACATTTCATATTTCTCTCTCTTTCTCTCTCGACCAAATGTCTATTCGAATAAACGTCTTTTCGACGAAATATAATTTGACCAAACGATATTCATAAAATGTCAGAAATATTTTCCAAAAAAATCTTTTCAATTATTACGGAATTTATTCAGATTTTTCATGAAAAATGTTTTACATTTGTACGGGAGAAACTTCACGAACAATTTATCCAAATTTCTACTTGATATTCATCCTAACTTCTACAGTAAGCTCATCAAAATCATTTTCCGAATCAAATGAACATAATATAAACCAAATTTATCACATCTCCCAACTCAGGACACTTCCATCTATCGTGCATCGAACGGGAAAGCCGACCCAGACCATGCCACAAATTCCTACAATGAAAATAATAACTTGAATTAGCGCACCGGGCGAAAAACGCGAGGGTCCTTTCTGCCGTCGCCGAACGGAACAAACAATCGACTTACCCTCTAACTTCGTGCAGGAACTGCTGCGCGTCTGCGTCGATGTATTAAGTTTTCACCGTTTCTGTTTCGTGTGGTGTGAGATATGCTGCCGCTGCTGTCGCGGTAGAGGTCGATTTTCGTCAAGGGTGATGGGACACCCATAAGGACACGATAACGACGACGACGACGCGTGACAGCTGGACGAAAACCAAACACATCTGACGTCTGACGTTAGGGATCCTGGTTGTCGTCGTCGTCTTCTTTGTCCGCTTCAGCGCTATAACGGCCCATGATAATTGCGCCCCTTTTCCTATACTTTGTCGCCGTGGTGAAAAGGGGGAATCGCCGATCGGAAAGTTTCGATGAAGCCGCCGCCGCCAGATGTGCTTGTCGGTTGGTTCCTCATCCAAGAAAGTGCGGCACACGAATGAGGCCTCCTGGTTTGGCGTTCTTAGACTATAGTTGGCCTGCGGAAGACGTCGTTCTTCGTCTTATTGCGGTGGGTCACGGTTCGGGTTTCCCCTTTCCACGTGAACCCAAATTACGTCATCGTTTTCTTGGGAGAAAATTTTCCCCTCATCGTGAGTGGAAGCATAAGAAAACGGCACTCATTGTGATGATTGTGGTATTGGATTTTCTTACGTCACTTGGGATTTCTTGAGGAGTGGCTTTCGATTGGTGGTGGTGGTGCGAGTTGCTTTCTTGTAGGAAAAGTTTTCCAAGTTCAGTCTTTTGAGCACTGGGAAGGTATTTCTTTGAGAGATTCCTATAGGAATTTCCTATCGGAAGAGACGAACCTATCTTTCTTGTTGCTGGAAGATGTTACAACATCTGTTGGGAAACCTTTCCGAGGTAAAGGAAGAGGTCGTTTAACTTTGCGGAGGCGCTTGTTTGTTTACTTTTTTATTTGGGTGGGTTTCAAGAGCGGAGATATCGGGCGGAGATGAATTATAGGTAAACATATTTTTTTCATTCGGGATCAGCCAAGATCGGAACGAGGAAATAGTGGAACAGATGGTTGATTCCGGTATGGTCGGGAACGGTGGATCCGTGTTAGAGGCTTTATGGTTGATTTGATGGAGTATCGGACGGTGAGACGGCCAACTGATGTGTTTCTTAGTTTCCGTCAGTTGAAGAATTTCGTTCGGACAATGCGTATTTCTGGATGGATATGATTGACGGTTGTCCGTTCGGAAGAAAATTAGATATGGTCGAGTGAGCTTTTGGTTTGAATGATTGATATTTTCACGCGGCGTAGCTCAACAAAAAATCTTGAAAATAGAAAATGTATTAAAATAAATGCATTGCCTGTTCATTGGAAAAGTATTTGTTTATTTGTAATTTGATTTTTTTTATATTGGCATATATTGAATATAAATATTTAACTTTTGATGGCTTTAAAAGACTTTCTTGATAGAAATGACATGATGTTTAATTTATTGCAAAAGACTTAAAACAGCTTCTCACTAATAGCAAAATGACCCAAATGGTAGGCCAAAATGTTTCTTTTAAAGAATTCTAGGCAAAGTTTTAGGTTTAATGCCGCTAAATCGGAGCTATTGTGATGCTTCACATTATTATGATGTGAGTCAGCGAATGCTAAAAGTCCCCTTCTTTGGTTTTCTTTAAACATGGAAAATCTTTCGGCCATAAGCGCACCGGTCCGATCGAGACAAAGACGTGCGATATAACAAACCTTATGATTTTACAATCCCAGTCCATATTGAAAAATATTTTCTGTTAGCATTCGTATGGGCAAGTTCGCATGTGCAGATTCCGTACATGTTTTTTTTTAGCTAAAATGGTCATTGGCAGATGGGTTTTTTGGCCAAACAGGTTCTTTGGCCGAAAAAGCCATTTAGTCGAATAGCTCATTTGGCCGCAGAATTTGCCCAAAATTGTCTTTCGATGGAATTTTATTTGGAACTAGTCGACCCGGCAGACGTTGTCCTGCATAGTAGGCGAAAATGCGCGTTGTGAACTACCCATGCGAAATTTCCATACGGTTCTTAATTTTAGCTTTTCACGATTTGGTCAACCTTATTCATGATTTTTGCATGAGGAAATATCATATAAACCAGTCGGAAACAATAACGAACATATTTGCTGAAGGGCCGAAGAAAATCCATCCAGCCGTTTTCGAGTTATGCGGATACGAACACAGACCATTTCATTTTTATTAATATAGATAGATAAAAACCTAGGATTGATCAATTTAGTGGAGTGTGATTTTTCAGGTTTCCCTGAGAGAAAGTATTCTCACACATTTTAATCCGGATAGAACGAAATTCTACTTATCGTGGCGCATCGTCAGGTTCAATCAGTTTGGACTGACAAAGAAAGCAGCATTTGATTTTCGTGAAACATGGGAAGAAGCATAACAAATTTTCACACCATCGCTTGTGCCGTAGTTTATCGCACGGTAATTCGTCCGGATAAAATATATTGTCGTGTGATTGAGTAAGAAATCCGAACCCTGATCATACAACCGTGAGTCTCGTTTGCTGAACGGGTCATATGGCCGAAAATGTCGTTTGGCCGAACCATAGTGAATATGAAAAATGTGATTAATGAAAATTGAAAAGTGAGGAGTAAGGCATAAGAAGTGAGAAGACAAACAGTCTTGGCCTTTAGAACCATTCGACTAAATGGTCCTTTCTGCCTAACGACATTATCGGCCAAATGACCTATTTGGCCAAATGACTTTTTTTGGTCAAATATCCTGTTCGGTCCAATGGCTCTTTCTGCCAAACGATTATTTCGGTAAAACGATATTTTCAGCCAAACGACCAGTTCGGAAAAAGGACTATTTCGGCCAATTCACCAGTTTGGCCGAACGATATTTTCAGCCGTATAATCATCTCGGTCAAATGAGATTTTCGGCCAATTCGTTTTGGGCCTAATGGCCGTTTTGGCCAAGCGTCAAATTAAATCTTATTAGGCCAGATCAGCGTTTCTCAACCAGAGGTACCTACGCTGGCTTCTGGGGGGAGGCCCGGAAGCCTCCTTTCAAGAGGCTCGGAAGCTTCCTTTCAAGAGGCTCGGAATCCTTCTTTCAAGAGGTTTGGAAGCCTCCTTTCAAGAGGCTCGGAAGCCTCCTTCCAAGAGACTCGGAAGCCTCCTTTCAAGATGCTCGAACAGCCTCCTTTCAAGAGGCTCGAACAGCCTCCTTTCAAGAGGCTCTAACAGCCTCCTTTCAAGAGGCTCTAACAGCCTCCTTTCAAGAGGCTCGAACAGCCTCCTTTCAAGAGGCTCGAACAGCCTCCTTTCAAGAGGCTCGAACAGCCTCCTTTCAAGAGGCTCGAACAGCCTCCTTTCAAGAGGCTCGAACAGCCTCCTTTCAAGAGGCTCGAACAGCCTCCTTTCAAGAGGCTCGAACAGCCTCCTTTCAAGAGGCTCGAACAGCCTCCTTTCAAGAGGCTCGAACAGCCTCCTTTCAAGAGGCTCGAACAGCCTCCTTTCAAGAGGCTCGAACAGCCTCCTTTCAAGAGGCTCGAACAGCCTCCTTTCAAGAGGCTCGAACAGCCTCCTTTCAAGAGGCTCGAACAGCCTCCTTTCAAGAGGCTCGAACAGCCTCCTTTCAAGAGGCTCGAACAGCCTCCTTTCAAGAGGCTCGAACAGCCTCCTTTCAAGAGGCTCGAACAGCCTCCTTTCAAGAGGCTCGAACAGCCTCCTTTCAAGAGGCTCGAACAGCCTCCTTTCAAGAGGCTCGAACAGCCTCCTTTCAAGAGGCTCGAACAGCCTCCTTTCAAGAGGCTCGAACAGCCTCCTTTCAAGAGGCTCGAACAGCCTCCTTTCAAGAGGCTCGAACAGCCTCCTTTCAAGAGGCTCGAACAGCCTCCTCTTTAGACGCCCGAACAGCCACCTTTCAAGAGGCTCGAACAGCCTCCTTTCAAGAGGCTCGAACAGCCTCCTTTCAAGAGGCTCGAACAGCCTCCTTTCAAGAGGCTTGAACAGCCTCCTTTCAAGAGGCTTGAACAGCCTCCTTTCAAGAGGCTCGACCAGCCTCCTTTCAAGAGGCTCGACCAGCCTCCTTTCAAGAGGCTCGAACAGCCTCCTTTCAAGAGGCTCGAACAGCCTCCTTTCAAGAGGCTCGAACAGCCTCCTTTCAAGAGGCTCGAACAGCCTCCTTTCAAGAGGCTCGAACAGCCTCCTTCAAGAGGCTCGAACAGCCAGGAAGCCTCCTTTCAAGAGGCTCAGGAAGCCTCCTTTCAAGAGGCTCAGGAAGCCTCCTTTCAAGAGGCTCAGGAAGCCTCCTTTCAAGAGGCTCGGAAGCCTCCTTTCAAGAGGCTCAGAGCCTCTTCAAGAGGCTCAGAAGCCTCCTTTCAAGAGGCTCGGAAGCCTCCTTTCAAGAGGCTCAGGAAGCCTCCTTTCAAGAGGCTCAAAGCCTCCTTTCAAGAGGCTCTGGAAGCCTCCTTTCAAGAGGCTCAGCAGCCTCCTTTCAAGAGGCTCTGGAAGCCTCCTTTCAAGAGGCTCGGAAGCCTCCTTTCAAGAGGCTCAGAAGCCTCCTTTCAAGAGGCCTGGAAGCCTCCTTTCAAGAGGCTCAAGCCTCCTTTCAAGAGGCTCAGGAAGCCTCCTTTCAAGAGGCTCAGAAGCCTCCTTTCAAGAGGCTCGGAAGCCTCCTTTCAAGAGGCTCGGAAGCCTCCTTTCAAGAGGCCTGGAAGCCTCCTTTCAAGAGGCTCCAGCCTCCTTTCAAGAGGCTCAAAGCCTCCTTTCAAGAGGCTCAGGAAGCCTCCTTTCAAGAGGCCTGGAAGCCTCCTTTCAAGAGGCCTCAGCCTCCTTCAAGAGCTCAGGAAGCCTCCTTTCAAGAGGCTCAGAAGCCTCCTTTCAAGAGGCCTCGGAAGCCTCCTTTCAAGAGGCCTCAAGCCTCCTTTCAAGAGGCTCGGAAGCCTCCTTTCAAGAGGCTCAGGAAGCCTCCTTTCAAGAGGCTCGAAGCCTCCTTTCAAGAGCTCAAGCCTCCTTTCAAGAGGCTGGAAGCCTCCTTTCAAGAGGCTCAGGCCTCCTTTCAAGAGGCTCGGAAGCCTCCTTTCAAGAGGCTCAGGAAGCCTCCTTTCAAGAGGCTCAGAAGCCTCCTTTCAAGAGGCTCAAAGCCTCCTTTCAAGAGGCTCGGAAGCCTCCTTTCAAGAGGCTCGGAAGCCTCCTTTCAAGAGGCTCGGAAGCCTCCTTTCAAGAGGCTCGGAAGCCTCCTTTCAAGAGGCTCGGAAGCCTCCTTCCAAGAGGTTCGGAAGCCTCCTTTCAAGAGGCTTATAAGCTTTCTGTTAAGAGGCTCGGAAGCCTCCTGTTAAGAGGGTCGGAAGCCTCCTGTTAAGAGGGTCGGAAGCCTCCTTCGCTTGTCTCAAATCAAGCAAATGCATTAACTGCAAAAAGGAATAATATTTTCCTTTGCCTTGTGCCGGCCAGTATCATAAACCATAAACTAGTATCAGAAACCTCGCAGTTAATAATTGTGGAAGTACCTAATGAACAGCTGTGAGGCGGCAATGTCCCAGTTGGGGATGTAATGCTAATAAAAGAAGAAAAAGAAGATTATAAGAAGTGTACTTAATGTTTGATGTTTAGATGGATTCTTATATTATTTTACTTTAGCTTCATGAATACAAAGTTGTTCAAGATGAATTTTCTTCATCGGACATCTGTAGTCTGATGAAGAACATCCACATGAAGGAATTAGTGGTTTGTCGTCAAACAATGATTTTTAACGACTGCAAATGACCAGCCCTAATTCGATTGACTTCTATACGTAAAGCACTTCCAACAAGTCAATTGTCTTCCATTCAATCATCATTATTCAATATTATTCAAAGCAACATTTTTTTTCTGTTACACCAATATTACGAACAATGCTTCCTGTATGTTCTTTGCGTATAGAAGCATATCTGAAACCGGAACCAGCAGCTTTTTCTTTTCGAATACTTCCTCCTTTGTTTACCTGCGACATATCGTGTTGTTCTTCGACGACACCAACCAGATTGACGATCCAGAAGACAAAAAAAAACTGTCATCCTTAGGAAACGGGGAAAGTTTCTTTGCATCCCCTTATGAAGGTTAATTACCTCAGTATTTTTTTCTTCATTGTTTAACCGGGTACGGGTTGTCTGCGAGCTCATTGATGTTTAGTTTCTTCCGGGATCGTTCTTCGTGTTTCTTCAATGAAAGGCGGCTACCTTAACGCCTTTGTTCCGCTACAAGGTGTTTCCATTGCTTTTCAAGAAATCAATTAGGGATTGAAATATCATAAATTGTTGAATTTACTTTTCTTCAGCTCCCATATGATACAGAATAGTTCATTTACGTCTTTATCCGAGATCCATTATTAAGACATTATGTCTTAACTAGAAACATGATTTGATTTGTGTCGACTGCTACAAGTATGACTTAATTGTAATTATTTTCATCGAGCTAAGTGCAACACACTTTCTTCAAAATTAAACCTGGCTTTCTCATCAACACTACTAGGGGGATTCGCCAAAATGATCGAAACCAGTCAGTCTTGGGCGAAGGTATGGCATCATTTGCTCGAAGGACTGACCACTGTGACACATTATCCATTCACAACAAGCCAACAACCGGACCAAACGACCCGCGGTAGGAGGCAACTGTTTGTGTCGTCCAAATTGCATTATAATGACAGTGCAGCGTCGTCGGTCGGTCGTAGGTTGCGGAGTCAAGGTGTGAAATTTCATTCATATGCAACCGTCACACACCGGGAGACGAGGAAGACAGAAGTCGTCCGGAAAATCAAAGATGTGACTCGTTCGGGAAAACAACACCAACGGCATTGATGGCAATGCCCATATTTCAGAGGATAACATATGTTCGTAAGCAAGGAAGGCAGCAGCTTTCGCTGCTCTGAATAATTGGATCGAACCTGCGTGCATCCTTAGGAAATCCCTAATATGGTTTATTCGACACGATTTTTTTTTCCTTCTGTTGCACCTTTTCAGTTTAGCGAGAAAATTTTCGGGTGCATCCTGAAAGGACCGATCCGCCCGCATGTTGCGTATTTTTTTAATGCGTTGCGCGGTGGTCGAAAGTGGGGCCAAACTTAGATCGAATCGTATGGATTTGTAAAATTTAAAAGGAAGTCACATTTTCCATAATTGATATTCTGCGGCAAAAATCATAGCCAATTCCTTTCATTTGAAAACCATTTTTTGCTTTCTATAACGGGACCCAAAGGAATCATCGTTTTTTGTTGTTGCCTGTTGCTTGCTTTTAAATATTTATGCGTGTTGTAGTTTTGAAATTTTATTCTGAGCCCAACTCAGTAAAACAAACAAAAATGCTGAGATCTCGATGAAAAACAATCTAAGCCTAATCGACTCTTTTGGTTATAATTTTGATCATACTCCTGCCACTGCGCACTGTTTCTCAATCAAAAGACCCAGCTTCCTTATTACGATCAAAACTGCACCGCGGGTGCATAGGTGGCGGATCTTCCATTTGGATATTGTCAGATGATATATGGATGGGTCGCTCGTGCCATGCAAGCTGGATGCATTCCGATCGTGTGCTGATGATGAGCAGAATGATTGTACGAAAATGGTAGGTATCTATGGATGCGGCAGAAAAGATGAGCAAAACCCGGTGGAAACCGATATGCCATATTGTGCCACTTAGTGATGCGCACGATGATCCCCTTGTCCCGTCTGTTGGTGCTATGACGTTGCATTCGATGATCGATTTCAACGCAATGTGCATAATTTTTTATCCGCCATTTGGTTGGAACATACATCGAGGGCTCCGTCTTCCCCAACAACCGAATGAAGCAATTAACGATCATAAAAGGGCGCTCATAAATGCCGTGAAATGCCTGTCCTGCTATGATCCGTAGGCTCTTGAGAAGTGGGTTCCTTGCGCTAGACAAAGGTTGACGCCTCCATCTGGAAGATACGCACGTAAGCCGCTCGGAAGAATATAATTGATTTCTCCCGAAGCAGCAATCCAAATAAATAACAACATTCGGTGAAGTGTTGTCGGTTCGGTGGGTTCTTTCCTTCGAGTGCGCACTGTTGGAAATTAATGATCGGCGTAACATGTGGTGCGCCTTGATAAAGATAGCTGCACTGAGCGCGAATCAAACGCCCGAATGCTTAATCGACCGGTCGGAAATTACTTTATGTGGAACATGTGACCTTTGGTTTAGGGGTCTGCTGATCGGATGTAATTTAGTTACAAAAAGAATCAAGGCTTCCAAACCTGAAAGTAACAAATAGTTTCTTACTTTAACTGAAACCTTGGCCTAATATGCTGTGGTTGAGCACAATTATCGTTGAAGCTCTACCAAAACTATTGCCCCATACGGCTTGTTTACTTTTAAGTTATTTACGCTAAGTAGTCGATAAACCAACTACAGTTGTACACATTCTCTTATTCAAGCCATTAAAAGTCTCGAGCGAAAATGACTTTATGGCCAGCAATTTTTTCTAGTCAGATGAGCTCTGGCGGACTGATGGATACTTGAAAGGTTGGTGCAGTGCAGCCAAAGTGATTTTCTACGCGAGTTTATTGCGTTTATCAGTTGAAGAAGGGTCTGAATTCAGGGCGATGTAACATAAATATGCTTGATACACGGTTTAAAAGAAGCAGTGATACATATTTTTCTACAAAACGATATATTATCGCTGAATTATTGATTCATTTGAATGATGAGCCAACTCAAGGCTAACATTACCTCCCGTTACCCTATTCATGTTATGGCTTGCGTTTGATGACCATACAATTCGTAGTTGCTACTTTTTGACTGATCAGGAGAATTGAAATTTTACAGGGAATAAATAGTTGAGGCTTGGGACCAGCTCGATGTGCGCAAGTCTAGAGTCCAAAAATTGAAGATTTAATAACGGAGCCGGACACGTCCAAATGATCATCTGGAGTAGGAAGGAATATTAGTGTGGGATCTGCTGTTACTAGAGACAGTATCACCTCTGCTTCTTCACAGCTGTCACGGGAGGGATTTTGTTAGTACGATGGAATGTGCAATTATAGAGATCAGGATTCACTTTGGATTATAGAGATCAGGATTTAGACTTAAACATTATGATGTTATTTAGCATAAAGGCATGACGTCTTGAATAACTTGAAAAGTAAATAATGACAAATAACACTAAGAAAAATTACTGAATTATTACGAACATGTAATTTTATCATCGATATCTCATTAGCCATTGTGCAAACGCAAAGTCTGTAGCGAACGTCGGCTTGAGTATGAGGTACCAACCCAATGAGAACCAAAGATAAGACCAAGGATACGACAGTTAAATGCAATAAAAAAATAACAACAGAGAATTTAAAATAATATTGGGTTGATCTCACCAAATGCAAATCGAGTTCCGATGATTTTATACATCCTGCAAAAAAATGGTTCCAATCCATAGCGCCAGCAACCCTGTTGGAAACCGGGGTAATATTGCTGAAGAAGATGCGCCATCGTTTGGTTCAAAGGCAGCAGTTTTGACGACTACGATTCATTCTTGCACACATTCACACCTTGATCATCAGTCAGCAGCGCTTCATCAGATCCGTGCTGAATTGGGATGGCAGCAGCTTTCTCAATGTCCGGTTTCGATAGTAGAAATCCGACAGTGGCAGACGGCAAACCAATTCATACACGCTGGCCTTTTGGATACGGTGATTTCGAGGACGTTATGACGTTATATGCTGCAGTTTTATTTCATGATTTCACATTTCTCAAACACGAAAAACATTCAAATTTAAATTTAGGTAAAAAGCCCGAAAATTCATCTTAAAGGCTATTTATTGACCTTTAAAGGAAAAATAGCGGAAAAATTATTCCGATTTCGTTTTTATGAAATCTCGAACTTTTCTTCGAACACCACTCATCATTTTTTGGACACTCTGTTGAATTACCTGAGCGCCTTTTTTTCCACCATCTCTTCATCTTTGTCGCATCCTTAGACACCTTTTCACTCTCCTTCAACTTCTGCTTGACAATTGCCCAATATTTCCTAATTAGGCGACACCAAGGGCAGTTGGGTGGATTGCCGTCCTTTTCTAAGAAATCCACCCCGTTATCTCGATACCACTGCAGCACTTCTGTGCTGTAATGACAGCTTGCCAAATCATGCCAAAACTTTACAGGTCCTTTGTGGGCTTTAATGTACGGAAGAATACGATTTTTAGACACTTCTGCTTGGGAATTCATAGTCTAGTTTGTCACGAAAACCTGGGATTTTTGTCCGCAGCAGCAAATAGCTTGCCAGATCTTTAGTTTTCTTGCGAATTTATCGGCAAAAACTTGCTCAGGACATCACCTCGTCGCTTTATAAAATTTTTGTACGGGAAGCTGCATAAAATCCAATTTCAACGATTTTGCGATTTTTTAGCCTGACCACGTCGTAATTTTGAAGCCGAAATTAATTTTCGATTCGCGGTTTCCATTGCGTATAACTTCCTTCAAACAAAATGAATCGCGACGAAATTTTCAGTACTGAAAGAGTAGACATTTCACAACAAACTGCTGTTAAAACATTCCAGTTCCAAAATATTAAATGACTCAGGCTTTACTTCAAAATTGCGATAATGGTAGCCCCATCAGCTTGAGATTGGAAGAGTGTAGATTTGTTTTAGGACATTATAAGTATAGATTCTTCACCATTCCACATCTTATGTAAGACTCGTTGCAACACTGATCAGTGGTGGATTTTTCTTGCAAGAAAGCAGCTTGATAAAAACCAATTTTTGATAACCGATTCTGTAATTTAATCCAAATCTACCGGGGATAGACAAAGTGATGAATTTTTTTCAATTTCCATCAAGCTGCCGGAAAGATCAATCACTGATCATCTACTCGTGTTTCAACAAGTCTTACAGGTTACAGGAGACGTGAAATGGAGGAGAATCTATACTTATTACGTCCTTGAACATTGAAAAGGCTTTCGATTGAGTATCATTGGAATCATTGCCTGCTATACTAAGAAGAATTCTGCTCGAAGTAGATGTGCAGAAACTGAAGCATACCTTTTGATTTCAAGAAAGGGTGCCTGACTCATTTATTAATCGAATTTTGGATTGTTTGGACGAAAGACTGCAGATTTTGGGGACAGGTCAGCTGACCAGACCAGTTCAACGTCATCGGGTAATAAAACAGAACTGCCCTTTATATCCATACATTTTAAATCTAATAATTGAAGCCGCATTGGAATAGGTCGCAAAAGCTCAAAACAATATTGTAATTGTAATATCAACCTAATGCCAATGTTTTATTGTTGGATTTCTTTGTCACGGCGTATAATACGTTACGATGGAAAGCCAAAAAAATAAAAAAACAAAGCGTTGCGTTGCGTTGTAACGGAGTATTTCGTAGATTGCATACTAATAGCTGTCATGTATATTCTTTAACTTTCTTACTCCAACTGCTTATAGATTACTATTTGGGATTTAATAGCAACCCAATTGGAGGTCCAAAATGTTAAAGCATGAAAGCTACCATTGCCGGCCACGCCCATCTTCTCCGTTACCAAAAAAATAAAAAAACAAAGATAGGGAAACTTTTGAAAATATCTGCGGAAAAGTTTTTTTCAATCATGTAATCTCACATTAACATAAAAATTCTTCTCTACTTGATTCATTTGATAATTTTAAAATGAATCTTTTAAATAGTTTTTGGATATAAACTTCAAAATTGAATAACAATCACAATTTTAAGGAAAGTGGTGTTACATATTTGACCGTACATTAAAACAAATAAATAATCGCAAAATTATAACAAAATCAAAAACTTCCATAATTTCATCGGAAGTTTTGCTTTGAACTTCATTCTTTGAAAAAAGACAGATCGGATTTGAAAATTTTGAATAAAGTATCGGAAATTTCAAACATTTGATACAGTGAACTCTCCCTAACTCTCTTTCATACGTTCCCTCCGTAAGTCGATATCTTCCTTACAGGAAGGTCTCTAAGCCAAAGCAATTTTCCAGCGAAATTTCGCCTCGCTAACTCGATGTTGTCAAAAACAGTTGACGTTCACGATTAACACGCAGTCGCGCCATTTGGCCGAACGTTATTTGGCTGAGTGCAGTTTGGACGCACGGGACATTTGGCCGAATGCCGTTTAACCGAATACCGTGGGGGACCGAAATCCGTACAGCACAGAACTCCGTCAACTTCGTGAGAAATCAATAAAATAAAGGGGGTTTAAGGGAATTAATTTATGAATCATTTATTGCTTTTCTCACCGAAGAATAGACTACCGTGCAAATTTGTCGAAGTACCAAAACAAATGCTCACACGTCCAAATGTATAGAAATTAGCGAAAGCACAATCCAAAACATCATTCTTGCACCTTATTTCACACCCCAAAAAGCTCTTTCTTGTAGTGGAGACGTCATCCATATATGGAGAAACTGGTGGGAACATATTTTGGTGGGACAATATTTTTTGCATGGGAGTCGAACACGGCACAAAATTCGCAATATCTTATTTTGATCTTATGCTTGACAGTAAGCTTTTTGGCCATTGAAATGGATAGTAGGCTCTGAAATTAAAATAACATAATTAAAAAAACATATCGGCACCCCGCAAACGCGAAGTTTCAGGTGCCATTTTGTTCGCGTGTTGGACGCAATAGTACCGAATGTGAGTGTGTTTAAATTGCAATTTGCAATCAATAGAGTAAGATCAGCAGCATAAATAACAAAGGGATTGCTTCTCAAGGTGCGTATTGTGCTATTCACAGTGTTAGTCTGATCAATTGGTCTTCTTTAATTTAAATATTTTGTTAGAAAATAGCTGTACGGATTATGATCCTATGATTCGAAGTCCGTCCACGGTGGACAGATTTCGAATCAGAAGGTGTTGATTTTGTTCGTATTTTTATCATATTTTTCATTACTTTTAATGCAATACAGTGGAGCACACAAAAAATAGAGGCCCTTGTGCAGTTAGATCAATGACGGACGTTCTATTTGCATTCGATTTGTATTTTCTAAATATGTTTACATATACTGAAGTGCTTAAATGCACGGGTTTCGATGCACCACGGTAGTTGAAACGCTTAGATTGCGACTAGGGAAAAGTGAAAAATGAGAAGTATGTAGTGAGAATAACATGAAGAGTTCAGCGAAAAGTGAGGAATGAGGCATGTGAAGTGTGTAAGGGTATGCGATAAGACACTTTTTGCTAACGAAACGAAACGAAACGAAATTTTATTTTTATTACGCAGAAATTTTATTGAATTGATTTTTTATTTGTCGACTCAGAATACCGTTATTAGAAAAAATGTGTATAACATTAAGTTTTGAAAACAGCTCAGCGGCGCAGCCAAAATTTTTGATAAAATACGACCTTACGAGACAGTACAGATTAAGACTAAATTTGTTTCGAAATTCCGCGAAATTCCGTTATATTTCGTTAAAAGCTTGATTTTTGTAGCGAAATTTTTGTAATTTTACGGAACGAAACGAAATCAGAAAATGAGATTTCGCCAAGCTCATATTAGCTTGTGCGTCGCAAAACAAGAGCGAGTTTGACGTTCATCTTTTTCTGGTGGTGCGTCACTCACCCTCACTCACACTCAAAACAGCGTCTACGATTTGCATAACATACAAAATGTCGCTCCGGAGGCTTAATGAGTGCTCTTCCACCCGACGCCACATTCGCATGTGTGTTTTGCTTCGCTCTTCATCACTTTGTTTGTTTGGGTCTCTGCTTTATTTACGCTTTCCCTCATTCGTGAGGATGCTTTTTAACTCTAGCGAGTTTGAGAAGTTTTGTCAAACCTAGAATTAAGAAGTGAGATATTGCGAAATGAGGACGGAGAAGTGAGACATGAGAAATGAGATGTGACAAAATGAAGTGGGACACGAGAATTAAATTTTTTTTTTGATATTTATTCCTTCCAAATTCCTTCTTCTTCCTCCCTTCCTTATATTTTATTTATTCTACCTTTTTCCTTTTTCCGTCTTCTTGCTACTTCCTTCCTTCATCATTTTCCTTCACCTTCTCCCTTATTTCATCTTTCTTCTATCTTCTTTATTCTTCCTGCTTTCTCCATTCTTCCTTCATTATTTTTTCTTCCTTCTTCCTTTCTTGTTCCTCCTTCTTTCTTCCTTATATATTTTTCCTTCTTGCTTCCTGCTTCTTCTTTCTCTCTTCTTTATTCCTTCTTCTTTATTCCTTCTTCTTTTTTCATTCCTTTTTCCTTCATTTTTCTTCCTTCTCTCTTTTCCATCCTCCTATTCCTTCTCCCTTCTCTATATCTTCTTCCTACTTCTTTCCTTCATCTGTCTTTTTCCTTCTTTATTTTTCGCTCTTCCTTTTTCCATATTCCTTCTTCCTTCTATATTTTCTTCTCTCTTTATTTTTTCTTCTTCCTCTTTCCTTTTTCCTTCTTCCTTCTTCTTTTT
This sequence comes from Armigeres subalbatus, assembly GCF_024139115.2. Classification (NCBI taxonomy): domain Eukaryota; kingdom Metazoa; phylum Arthropoda; class Insecta; order Diptera; family Culicidae; genus Armigeres; species Armigeres subalbatus. The sequence goes on along the minus strand of NC_085139.1, from coordinate 79,541,271 downwards.
TCTTCCTTCTTCCTTTTTATTCTTCCCTTCATTCTTCTTCTTTCTTCCTTCTTCATACTTTCTTTATTCTTGTTCTTTATCTTTCATTTTTCCTTCAATAATCTGTTTTGGTTTCCCTTCTTCTCCTTTTTTATATTTTCTTTTGCTTCTTCCGTTTTCGTTCTTCCGTCTTTCAACATCCTTTTTTCTGCCGTATTCTTTTATCCTTATTTTGTCTCTTTACTTATTTCTTCTGCCTTATTATTTATCTTTCCTTATTCTTTATGTTCTCTTTTATGTTTTTTTTTCATCTCTCTACTTCCTGTTTCTGCTTTCCTTCTTCCTTGAAATCTATGAAAAGTGTTTGTAATTAAAAAAAAATATAGATGTGTTCCCTGTCTCGATACCTTACTACAGTGAACTCTCCCTTACTCGATATTAAAGGGACCATCGAGTTAGGGAGGTATCGAGATAGAGAACACATATATATTTTTCTTCCAAAATATCAAACACTTTTCATAACATGTAAAAAATATGATTTAGGGTCATTTGCCGAATGCCATTCAGCCAGATGTCGATTGACCGAAAAGTTAAAATTAATTTTCTTATTAAGTGAGGAGTAAGATGTTAGAAATTAATAATGAAAAGTGAGAAATGAAATGTTCGAAGTCAGCACTTCTCACTTTTCTCTTCTCACATTTTACCTTTCGCTTCTTACTTCTCACGCAGTTCTTACTACATAAATTTTTCACTTCTAATTTTTCAAGAAAAGCAGGGAGGAAGACAAGGAATGATAAAAAGAAATAGAGGTTAAATTTTCACCTCACTTTTCACTCCTCATTTCTCAAACTTTTCACTTCTTCACTCTTACCACTTTTCATTTCTCACTTCTCGCAATTCACTTCACTAAGCTACGAAGGACCTCCGTCGGCCTTTGAAACCTAGCGGCTACTGAACGAGCTCGAGATTCCCAAATTGGACGCATAGACAAATCACTCGCAATCCATTCCTCCATTTACCTCCAATACATTTTCAAAATAAATATCTTCCACATAACGTACATATTCACATTTTTGAGACATTTTTTTGGAAATTTCAAATTTGCAAAGAATCTCAAAAAAAAATTCAACTTGGTTCTATGATAAAAATTATAGTTTCGATCGAATATTAATACTAAATAAATAATAAAATAAAGAAAACCCAAAAACTCGGATTTGTTTTCAAAATCTTAAAAATTATTCCATTTTTTTTCGTTGCCCCCTCCAAATATTATTTTCGGGCGAAATAGTTATAAGGGGGAAATATAATAGTTTCTTTAATATTTGTATCGGCCTAAGGCCATTTGTAATAATATCGTCATCAAATCATCCCTCTGTTTTGGTTTTTCTGGTCATAGAATTAAAAAAAGCGGAGTGATTCTACTGCGTCCGAAATTTTGACCCTGAAGAAGGCTCAAACCAAGGGTCGAAGCGTAGGATGCAGGTTGAGAAAATTACTTGCTAAGGAAAACGTCAAAACTTCCTGGAACAGTTTTATTCTAAAATTAAAAAAAAAAACATAGAATGCGTTAAAAACGGTGAAAATCTTAACAGTAGTTTGCAGAACATTTGTTGCAAAATATAAAAATATGTTCTAAATTTCCAAAAATCCAAAAACTTTAGGGAACATCAAATTGAAAAGAAAAGAAGTTCTATCAACAATTCTTCAAAAATTTCTATTTTTTTTTAACTTTCTCAAAATGTCTTCAATAAAACATTTGAAAAAATTTTGTTGCAAATAACGACGCTTTCGTCGAAAGATTCTTCACTCCATTCGTATAAAATCCTGAATATGTATATCACTTGTACAAATATACAATTCGTCATACAATTCGTACAAAAGGAAAAAAACATCAAAAATTTAACAAAAATCAACATTCCTATAGATTATTGTTTAGGTAACGATCTTTTATAACTTTCTAACCGCTCAAACGTTCTCCACCAAATTTGGAACACTTTTTTTGTTATGTTACGATTGTATAATAGATGGGAGGGTCAAAGGAGAAAGAAGGGAGGGATGTGTTAATGAATATGACATTTTCCCGAATATGACAATTCTCCGAATATGACAATTTCCCCAAATATGCCAACTTCCCGAATGTGACATTTCCCCGAATATGACAACTCCCCGAATGTGGCATTTCCCCGTATATGACAACTTCCCGAATGTGACATTTCCTCGAATATGATAATTCCCCGAATGTGACATTTCTACGAATATGACAATTCCCCGAGTGTGACAATTCCCCAAGTGTGACAATTCCCCAAGTGTGACAATTCCCCGAATGTGACATTTCCCCGAATATGACATTTTCCTGAATATGACATCTCCCCGAATATGACAGTTCCACGAATATGACATTTTCCCGAATGTGACAATTCCCCGAATATGAAAATTTCCCCGAATATGACAACTTCCCGAATGTGACATTTCCCCGAATATGACAACTTCCCGAAAGTGACATTTCCCCGAATATGACAACTTCCCGAATGTGACATTTCCTCGAATATGACAATTTCTCGAATGTGACATTTCTTCGAATATGACAATTCCCCGAATGTGACATTTCCCCGAATATGACATTTCCCCGAATATGACATTTTCCCGAATATGACATCTTCCCGAATATGACAGTTCCCCGAATATGACATTTTCCCGAATGTGACAATTCCCCGAATATGACAATTTCCCCGAATATGACAACTTCCCGAATGTGACATTTCCCCGAATATGACATTTCCTCGAATATGACAATTCCCCGAATGTGACATTTCCCAGAATATGACATTTTCCCGAATATGACATCTCCCTGAATATGACAACTTCCCGAATGTGACATTTTCCCGAATATGACATTTCGTCGAATATAACAACTCCCCGAATGTGACATTTCCCCGAATATGACAATTTCCCAAATGTGACATTTCCCCGAATATGACATTTCCCTGAATATGACATCTTCCCGAATGTAACAATTCCCCGAATATGACATCTTTTTTTGGGTAATATAATATCTTAACAGGAATTTATTTTTTTGTTAAATATCTTGGCTGTGCATATGCACAGCACATGTTTCGAAATGGACTTAAAGGTCACGTTTGCGGAAAAGCCATCAGAACGCCAACGTGACCTTTAAGTGGTCTTGTTGTGTAGGGGTTATTACGCCTATCTAGAGAGTAGGAGGTTGAGGGTTCGAGTCCCTCCAAGACACGCGGATTCTTTTTTGCAAATTTCATATCAATTTGTCCATTTCGAAACATGTGCTGCGCATATGCACAGCCAAGATATTTAACAAAAAAATGGTTTTCGTACGGCCGAGTTGCCGAATTATATGCAATTAATAGAAATTTATTTGCCGGAATTGATGTTTTTAAAAGTGATATCTACCTTTTTCCAAGCATTGGATGTTCTTTAACCAATATTTTGATCTTCTTATCAACTGAGGAAGTATCAATAACAAAACACGATAACCCCGTTTACCAACTGGTTTTAGCGAAATCAAATTGGCAATTCCAACAGCTGCGAAATCAAACTGGAAATCCGGGATCCCGGAGGCCAGGTAGTTTAAATTAAAACACAGGCGGTAAAAGTTATTCTATTAAAATCATTACTGATTGCGGTATTATTTGCAAAAATAAAAAGAACGACTTAAAGCAGACAAAGTCAGACAAAGTCGGGTTAACACTGTAGTTTATACAATTCTTTGCTTTGAAACAGTTTAAAATTTTATCCAAGGTTTCGTAAATTTAGTTTTAAACACATTAAATAAATCTCAAAAATTCTTTGAAATGCCAAAAAAAAAATATTGAAATAACGCCATCGGGGGTGACAATGAGTCTGAAGGTGAGAATGGGTCATCGCTCTCACCGGTAGCCTGGAGGTCGTAGAGCAAAATCGATCAAAAAGGTCTCTTATATTTTAGTTTACTTGACCTCAGATACATTCAATCCATTTTATAAGCATTCTAAGTAGTTGAAACAGTGATCCATTCTCACCCCCATTCGACCCATTGTCACCCCCGACGACGGTAGCTAAAAAATTTATAGATAAATTTCGTACAAACTTCACATATAAAAGTGGAATCAAAATTCGAAAGCTGCAAAAAATTTATCATTTTTTTAATTATTCATCCAAACATTTCAAAACTCCAAATATATCAAAAATATCGTCGAAAATTTTGAATGTTCTGTTATGAAAATTACAAATGATAAAAAGCTTTGAAAGTGTCAAACATGTGTGTCCAATCTAACCCCCACTGACTGGCAGTGATGTTATGGAAGAAAGCTGTCTGTTTTACAAAATTTACAATCAGATTTAGTCAGGGAATTAGCTCTACTGCAGCTCCAGTGACTCATTTCAGACTGCCTGGTATTTAGACTTCTTGAAATAGACTTCTGGATTCGAAATCCAGCGCGTATGGGTTTTTTTTCAAATGAAATCATAGTAAAAATATAATGAAACAATCTCACCAAGTTAATCCTTTTTGTGTAATGCAACTGATCCAGAGAAGAACACTTCCAGGGCTGGCTTGTCGATAAGTGACCTCGGTTCCATTTAACATATAAGGCCATGGGGACCTCCATCCCGTAGGTGGCCAGGGTGTGGTTTTTGCCAAGTTGACAGCGCCTCTGGATGTGGTAGTTTTTCACACTTCAATCACCGGTCAATCACATCACACGCTTTCCGGATGTCGTGAAAAGTTCATGTGGTAGGTACTTTTTCCAAGCCTGGTAAACCTTTTTTTAAACTATGAAGAAAAACAATTTAGCTTAACAAAAATGATGGGAGAAAAAAACTCCACGTCTACTTTCTAGCGTGGCACACTTCGATCAGTCGCTTTGAAATTGTCAAACATTTAGTTTAAAATGGAATAAACATCAAAACAAGATTTAAAAAATCATTGTGAGTTCATTTAAACATTGTGAGGCTTCATCCACATTTTCGAAGTGTTACTTTGAAAAGTTCACTTGTCATAAGACAAATTTGTACTATTCCATTTAATTCTACTACTTTATTGTACCTTCGACAGATACTTATTGCGACCTCAACAGTAAGACTGTCTCCAGTGCCTCGTACTTGACTCGACTCGTAAGGTCGAAATACGTATCTGTCGAAGTTACAATAAAGTAGTAGGTGGAATGGAATAGTACAAACTAGTCTTATGACAATCGAAAACATTCAACTAGAAGCATAAAGTAATTTACTTATTTAATTTAAAAATTTCAAAATGCAATCCAACATTTCTTAATAAAATATTAAAAATATTATTAGGATATTATGTTTTTGTTTAATTTAATCAGTCACATTTTAGTATGAATTTTTTTTAAAGTACTCTTCTCCCCTAAAACGTGCCATAATTTACGAATGATCCCGAACGCTTCTGTTAGTCTTTCAAGTAGAATTTCGAACTAATTCTCTACGACCATACGGTTAACTGATGACAAACAACACAATCGTTTTATGCCAGCCTTGTAAAAGAAGAAAAAACTTATTGAATAAAAGCACTTCCAGCTGGTTACGGCTGAGTCTCACTCAAAGCCCTAACCGTCCGGACAAAACAGGAGCCATGCCTAGCTGCAAGACGCCTCTCCTCTGACTGTGCCCGCTCATGTGGGAGGTTTTTCCGAGGATTTTCCTCCACTGTAGCAGCGCATTTACTGGAATGCCCACATGAGTGAAAAATCCGTTTCTTTTGTTTTTCAATTACAGGAATATGGTTCCGAACTACCTTTCTCCGAGATTGAGTCCGTTTGTTCGTTATTGCATCCACAGTACCGGTGCGTACAGGTTCACGATTGCCACCGACTGGGAGCGGTAAACAATCTTGGGGAAGAAGGTACGGATGTTCGGTCTTTCATCTCGACTTGGCAACAAAAGGAGGTGGAAAATTGGAAAATGCATTCTATGCAAATCTCAACCTTGACGTCGGACGATCTCCTCTGGTCGAAAACCGCTGCAACAACCTCTCTGTAGCCGAACGAATGCGGTGGGGATGAAATTTCAATGACTTTCAAGCCTCGATGGACAATGCAGTTTTGCAATTAACTAGACGAGCTTGGGATTGCATCTAGTGACTAATTTCTGTTGCATCACGAAACGAACAAAGGGCTTTACGGTTCCATAATTCGGGGAAGGGTTTTAGTAGAATCGGGCCGTATATCTCCTGTCCGGAGCAAACTTTCCGAGCCATAAACCTCAGCGCGTTTTATCAGTTCTCGACTCGACACATCATCCATTCAACGTGCCATAATTCACACTTGCACCGAAATCCGCTCCACAATTGATTCCCATCCTGTCCTCATCGCGTCCTCATCAAACGCTATTTTTTCCGGCTCAGCCAACTTGCCCGTATCCTTACCGTGGAGAGAGAGAAAAAAATGGCCACCCGGTTCGGCGAATTTCCCCCCGGAAAATGATTTATATATCATCAGAGAAGTGCATCGTGCATGTTTTCAATGGCCTGCATTCCCGTTCTCGTCGCACCACTTCCTTGCATTCCCTTGCGCACAATTCCAAGCACTTCGAAAATGGCTGCTGGCCACTGCTCGCGCGTCATGTTGCACCAACCCCCGAAAAAAAAGGAATGAGAAGCTCCCGACACAGCTCGAACTCCGCTCCATCAGTCCGATGTCCTCGGAAATACGGACGGACAATACGGGGGCTTTTGCCGGAATTGGTAACCGCTAGAGTTACCATGTGGACTCGTTTTGCACTTTTATCTGTAAGGTATTAGAGAAAATGACAGCCGGATTATTTTGAACAAATCGTGCTAAGCCACGCATTTGGTGATTGTAACATCCGACAGTTTGTTGCAGCAGGTTTAGTATTCTACCTAAAAAGTCCAGAGTCATTCGGATGAGCTTATTCTTTATTATCCGAAGTTTGATGTGGTCCCCGACTTGCATGCCATGTTCCATGACGAGAAGGATGATTTGTTCGCTGAAAGAATTAACTTGCGATTTCAACAAAATTACTTTTGTTTCCAGTTTTGACGATCTGCTTACTGCTTGCCGTTTAGTGACAATCGTAAGTCAGTCCCATCAACCGCTGTGTTATTCGAGACCATTTTGCAATCCTCAAACCCGCTTCCACTGAGTCCAAATCTGGGAACCCTATAGGTGGATGGCCGGCATTAGCGTGAAACATTCGACCGACACTTGACGAGAGCGCTACAGTAGTGTCCTGAATGATTTGATATTTTTTCCACGCCATCGCATCGCCCACCTCGCTGAGTTCCGTTCCTTCGCGATGTGGTGCGTGAATTTGAAACAAAAACTGCCGAGCGAAAAGGCACACAAAAAATGTACATCACGGATCACGTTTGGTGCACAGCAAATAAAGTGGAGTGGAGACGACGGAAAAAAGAACACTGCGCGCCGCGTGTCCGTCAGAATTGGCGCTTTGATTTATGGGCATTGTGTTTGGGGCGGAGTGGTGTCGCAATCTCCCGGAATGCATCCCGTGTCTATGGAGGACACCTTCTCTGGTACAGGCAGGGTAGGGATTTTTTTAGCGTTTTATGGGACGCGATACAGTTTTTATAGTTTATAATGGACGGGCAATTGGTGTCAAAATGCTTGGCCTAGGTACAGCGGCCTGCGATTTGAAAAAAAAAGTAGGAAAGGTTGGTGCAACATTGCTACTCTCAGTCTCAACTCTAGAAGTTACTCGATTTATTTTTTAAGATTGCGTAAAAAGGAAAGCAATATGATTTTTACACGCAATTTTTTTTTTAATTTGATCGACATAGTTTTATGCGATTCTGTGCATATGAAAATCGAGCTGCTTTGTCTTTTGATCTGATACAAAGTACAAATTTAATCTGTAAATAATTTTCGGAGTCCTTTGCATCAATTGTTGCACTGGTGGTTCTATTATGGCCAATTCCATATAAAACAACGACGCAACGACGTCTTGGCAGACCTTCAATCACACCGTTCGTTCCTTTCCAGTGAACGCACTCAACAACTTCAACGCACTAGAAAGGCCAATGACGCACTCTCCGGATGTAACATTAACAAGTGAAGATAACACGCTACATAAAAAATCAGAAGAGATAAATATTTCGTCGACCAAAAAAAAAAAAATTTTGCGCAGAAACAGAATTCGACTGAAGTTCTAATTTATTGTCAAAATTTCATTCGAATGAAAAGCCCAGCCAAAATGAAGGACTTTTTTTTGACAAATATTTATAAAGATTTTTGTGTAACAAAATCTCTAAATCCATTGTGGAAAAATGAAGCGTTCCACACTGCAATCGTTATAAATACATGACCAACAAAGACCCAACGACTGTGAGTATGAGGATGTCTTTGAGTACAATTCAGCGAATTATGAAATGCGACACAGATAATTTTTAATGGAAAGCATATTTAGGGAAGTATATTTTTTCAACTTCTAGAAGTTAGTTAGAGACAAAGAAACCTTCCATAGATACACTAGCCTTATGGATCGGAATAATTCGATGACTATTAATTAATTAAATTTGAATTATTTATCATATAACGTCTCCTTTTCATATACAAAGCTGTTAGACAAAAATTGCACTGAAACTACACCCAACCGGCAGTTGTTAGATTTTCTAACAATTCTGTATAAGAATCTACCAAAACCTGTATAAGAACTGGGCATATGCGAAATTGCTAGATTCTTATACAAATATTGTATGAGAATATAACAATATTGTAAGCTTTTCTTACATTTTTTGTATAAGAATCTAACAATTTCGCATATGCCCAATTCTCATACAGGTGTTGGTAGATTCTTATACAGAATTGTTAGAAAATCTAACAACCGCCGGTTGGGTGTAACATTAAATGCTGTTGAATTCGGTACAAAACAGTTACAGTTATATACATTTTTTTACGATTACCTCAGTTGTCTAATAAAAAAAAACTATACGGAGCCGAAAACATTAGAAATAATGTGAATAAATTATTCCGAAGAAGTTTCAGAAACATTTCTGCGAGAGGTCTTTTTTGGTGGGGATCGGTCCATCGATCCTTTAGTAACCAAACGATCCCGTTGCTGACTAGTAGACTGCGCTTGTTGTTTTTCATCTCTCATTTTCCTGTAGAAGTCCGTGTAGCCCATGATTCCCTTATTCATGAATTATTCTTGAATCTCATAGTTTCTGCTAGATTCTCGCGTTCCACCATTGAATCGGAAGTTTCAAATGGCTCCATGCATCCGTTGAGTTGGATCGGTATCCAATTCAATCACATCTTCCTCTTCCTTAGCCACTTCAATTACGTAGTTCTGCGCTGCTTCCGATGATGTTTGACGGATTGCTGCATCAAATCCGATAACAACACCGAAGTACAATTTCCGTTGCCCACCTTGCGTTCCCATATTCGCGTCTTTCATTCCGATTGTTCGTTCCTTTTGGTCGTTCGATTTTCCATTGTTGACACGCATCCTTCCAGTGACCTTCGGCACATGAAACATTTGTTACGCAAATCCTGGTAGAATACTTTTCTTGTCCAATTTGACACTTCTAACGACGAGGGAATTCCCTTTTTAACATCGATGTACACGCCTCTCACGCCGGTGTACATATGGTACAGACCTACGTTTGGTGGGAATTTTTCCCGGACCACAGAATCCACTTCCCCGTACTCCACAAGACACTGTTTGAGATCGTTATCCGGCAAATTTGGTGGCCAGTCAAACACCCTGATGTACTGGACATTTGTACTGGCAATCGTCATTTTTACTTCCACTGATCTTCCACTGGAGTAAGTGAATTGTCGCGGCTCCCGATTCTTCATTAACGACTCCTGCATTGCATTCATCGAAACTAATTTCACAAACAGCGAGCGATCCACCGCTGTTTTATATACTACTTCCATAAGAGGTACATCAGTATCCAATTGTCGCCACAAAACCGGTGATCTCCACCAAAGTTGGTCGGGGATCGGTATGCGGAAATCGAATTTGAACGATATTGACTATCATTGTTCTAATCGGCCGCACAGAGAACCGTACGGTTTAAAAAGTTGCTTCAGTTATAAACATTATTTTGTGTAACAACTTGTAACTCACTACCTAGTTATTAACTTTAAATTCCATTATGGTGTTCCATTTTTGACACTTTTCTACAACTGAAAACAATGTCAATGGAAAAATCATTTTAAATCTTATTCATCAAATCAAGGCGCCCAAGGATACTGATTCGAAGAAAAGAATCGCGCTTGAGCTTTTCATGCACTTATTTACCGAAAAATTTTACGGCAAGTCAATTGAATGATCCGGATAACGCAAGATTTCGCGCTTGATTCAAATCGTACTGCCATTTGAGATTTTAATTTTTCTCGATCACTGTCGGAAAGTCACTATTTGGTCACTTTTTCTGCAAGTGAAAGTCACTATTTGGTCTCTTTTTTCGTCAACGTTGGTCACTAAAGTCACTATTTTGAGCGGCATTGATCGCTACCAGCCCTGCGAATGGTGCAATCAAAGCCTACTGCAACTAAACGTGAAAAAAGTAACCTAATATTATTCAGCAGAAAAAGAACATCTTCAAATATATCAATTGTATTAACAAACCATTTTGTAGAAAAATGCGATACAGTTAGAGATTTGGGAATTATCTTAGACTCCAAACTAAGGTTCATCGACCACTACAACACTATTATTCATAAAGCAAATAATATGATGGGTTTTATAAAAAGTTTCTGCTATAACTTTTATGACCCATACACAGTTAAAACATTATATATTGCTTATGTAAGGTCGATACTGGAATATTGCAGCATTGTATGGTCTCCTTTTTCAATAACACGAAGAAAGATTAGAACCGGTATAAAAACAATTCCTATTATTTGCTCTTCGTAAATTAGGTTGGACAACATTCCCACTTCCAACATATAAGGCACGCTGCAAGTTTGTAAACATTCAATCTTCGAAAGAGCGTCGTGAAATTGCAATGGTTTCATTTATTAACGATATAGTTTCGCAGCGTATTGATGCATCAAACATTTTATCGAAATTACATTTCTACATACCATCTCGACAACTGGGTCATCGGCATACATTTTCCATTAATTACTGTCGTACAAATTATGCAAACTTCGGACCTCTCAATAAGATGATGACCATCTATAATCAACACTGCGAAACTATTGACTTTACAATGTCCCGGCAGAACCTAAAAAACTGTTTCGTCACAATTCGAAACCTACACATCTAAAATTACATTAAATCGCAAAATTAAACACTACCTGAACAATCTAAATGTAACAATGTAAATGTACTAGTCTACGTCGGTTGACAAAATAAATGAATAAATAAAATAAAATAAAAACCATTGTATTAGCCAAAATAGGAAACAAAATAAGTGCCACAACTGGTGCATGCGTTCCTATTATGGAATAAGCCATCCACCCTTATCCTTTGAAATGAACTGAAATCTTTAAATTGTCAATGAAACTGTGTGTATTTACCCTTCTTACACCCCAGGAAGGGTTTAAATATCATTCGAAAAATCGACTTTTCATCCGAGGCTCGCAGACCCAAGTCATACATATATACCCATCAACTCAGCTCGACGAACTGAGCACATATATGTTTGTATGTACGTGTCACATCAAGATCTCAGCTCTCTGTGGACCAATTTGCACAATTGTATCTTTGAACGAAAGCTATGGGATTGCCATTGAACGCATTGGATTTTTTTTTGCCATCGGGTATTTAGTTTCAGAGATCTTTGACAAATACGAACATGAAATGCATTTCCAGAAACTAACAAAATAATGTCACATCAAGATCTGAGCCGTCTGTGTACTGATTTGCACGCTTTTATCTTCAAACGAAAGCTCTGGCTTTGATATTGAATGCACAGATTTTTTTTTTTGTAATCAGGTTTTGAATTCTGGAGATATATGCGAAATACGAACATAAAGCATTAGACTTTAGATTTTTTTTTTTCACAACATTGCCAAAATAATGTCTCATCAAGAACTCAACTATGTCTATGTCTGGGGATCGATTTGCACGATTTTTCCTTCAAACAAAAGCTTTGACTTTGCCAGCAATTTGTCAATTTCATTGAAACTTTTAATTATTTACGATAAGCTATAAGAAATTTCTATTCTTGTCCTACCCAGTAAAAATATCAGAATCAACTAATCCCGTTCATGCATTCCCAACACGGACATCAGAATGATATAAGTCACGGGCCTTTTGATCCACCGTTCCATTTTCTCTGGGTATAAATAGACCCGTGTTTTACGCCCGCGCATCATTTCGGTTCGAGGGTTGCAGTGAAGGCGGTGTTTGCTGCATCTGTAGCGGCTCAGCGGCAAACAGACTATCGTCGGTGTCATCGGCACTCAAGTGAAAATTTCTCGCATGGTTCAGGATCCGGATTTGTTGCAGTTAATTTGGAAAAGGTTGAGCAGAATACATTTTCATCAAAGACAAATCATCATCGCTTAGCCACAGCGGAAATTGATTTCGGCAGCAGAATCTCAAGCGCGCGTCGGACTATTGAGTGGTTGCTGTTACTGATTTGGAAGGCGCATTATTTATATTATTCGGTTCTTCTCAGGACCCAACATTCTTTAAAAGGGAAGGTTAAGGAAGGAGAGTAGAGACTGCGAAAATGTATTCACATGCAGAAATGTACTCCTCGCTGCAGCCCAAAGTTATGCCTTTCCAGAAATATCCCAATCTCTACAATAAAAACTTTATCATTAGCGTTTCATTCATATTTCTCCCATTTTTGCTTCATTCATATTTCTCTTCCTAAAAAGACACAAGTTTGATGCTGCCTATTAGGCTTATTTTTTCATTAAAACAATACGGGAACTGCCCGATCTCCATATCACCGAATATCATCTCATCGCAAAATAAAGAAATACAGCACCAATTTTGTCGCTTTTTTGTAAACATGCGTACTCACTCACTATACGTACGGCTTAAATTTTTGCTGCTACGCCCTTTTCAAATGTTGGTCTAGAAATGTTTTTATTGATGGCTCGTAAACCCTCTCCCATCTGGAAGAGAGAGCTCTCATACGAATGAAACATAAATCTTTGCATGGTTCGGAAATTAATAAAGGGGGGCTCCCATTCAAATGAAACAGAAATTTCTGCATAATTTGATAATTTTTTAAGCAAATGGAACCAAATTCGCTTAGCTTAGCTTAGAATGACTGTACATATCAATGGTTGCTGCTCCGTGATTGATCAGAACTGGTGCAAGTCGCACTACGATCCAAGTAAACAGTGGTTGGGATTTACCATCTAGTCTCGAAGTGCACGTTTCAGCAGCTCGCAAATGTTGATCAATAACGGCGCCGGCCAAGTACTTACAGTCAGTTGGGAAAGGGAGGGAATGTTAGTGTGTGGTTATCACTGCTACTAGAGACCAAGAATACCTCTGCATATCCACAATTACCACGGGCAGGAAGTTGTGTTAGTTGGGTGGGGCAATCAGTAACGTAGATCGGGATTTACCATGGAAAGTGATGTGATCTATGCAAACTTCTACACAACAGTATATTGGCATTTTCTTAATTTGTTCAATTGTTCATTCTTCTCGAGAATAAACAATCAATCGCTCAAAGTGAGGGATTGTTCATTTGAATCTCGGATTGGCAGGGCTATCACAACATTCGCGTATTTGCTCTTTCAGTCACGAAAATCGCGGTTCCTTGAAATGTTGTCGCGAAAATCGCGGATTTATATTTACACTCGCTTGAAAACTGCGATTTAAAAATTGTTGGTGTCGATTGGAAAAATTCAAAATGCCAACTTTTTTTTATGTGAGTGTATGAGGAGTAAGCAATACTTTGGAATCCAATCACATTATATTCCAATCATATTTAAGTTATCGTATTATTGTTTGCTGATATTCACACATATTTGATAGACCATCTGTTGACCTTACAATATGATCATATGGTAATTTTGGATCTTCGGGACGCCGAATTGTGTTTAGAAGTTAGTTTTTGTTTTTAATGTTTTTGACAGTGGTTTTAATGAATGTTGTTGCGAAAATCGCGGCTCATTTGACAATGAGGTACCGACTGTGTACTTGAAGTTTACTTCCAGTAGGCAGCAGTACTGAAAAGTGTAGACAACAACCTTCCGTGCACCATGTTTACGGTACTCGTCACTGAGTGGCGATACCGACGTTTCTATCTGTTTCGTTAAACCTGCTACTCTGCTTTTAGAATTTTCAAATAGTAGTATTTTCAAATAGTAAGGAATAAAGGCGAAAAGTTTATTTTTGCACTGATTAGCCATCTCATTGAATGTTTTGACTGGTATCTTATTTGAGGAACGACACTTAGCCTATTTTGCACTCAAAGGGTGTTATTGTCCGGATCAAACGCATTGAAATTCGCACCTGGAAACGCCGGAACTGAGCTAAAGCAAGATGGTTGTCGCATGTAATCACGCTGGTTATTATATACCAACTCTGCCCACTCGGTTGAGCGATAGCGAGGCTCTTCATCTTTCTGATTTTTAACTGCATCCAGTTCTGCTCCCAGTACTCCAGGAGACTATTTGTTAATCTAATCCTTTGAACTGTCATAGCTCAATTACCATCAATGCTTGGTTAGATATTTTTTCGGTTTAAAACGTTTCTACTATACAAAATTCCACATTTCTTCGCTTAGTGTTGTAAAAGTTCATCTGCATGTCATTTTACTAATTTATCTGAAACTTTTCTTTAATAGCCCAAGTAACTTCATAATTTTTAATAAACCCACTTTTTTAAGGGATGGTACATTGCTCTAAATATAACATCTGAGGCTTGAGACTTGGCTTGGCTTGGATTTTTTATTTCAAAATGTCACTTGTCATTTGATATGATGTCATTTAAATGACATTTTGCCTTCCACTCCTTAGACTATATATTGAGAGCAATGTTCTGCTATAGCGCTATACTGCCGCTAACCGCAAGTCGAGCACATCTGTATATGGGCGTCCATATACAGATGTGCTCGACTTGCGGTTAGCGGCAGTATAGGTTCGTTATACCTCATAATTTGATATCGCGCTTCTGAAATGATATTTTACAACGCTGCGCGTACCTAAGAACATTACACAAATTGAGACTCCATGAGAAATCACGGTTTGTTGCAAATCGGTTGATCCTCTGCTCGCGATAGATGGATGGTCAACGATGAAATCCCTCCGACTGGGTACCGTCGTTCGGAACTTCTTTTGACAAATCGGGGGCTATTTGACATTTTGACATTTTGAAACAATAATTATAACGTAAAATACTATCAAATTGCCATCATCACCATTCAGGTGTCTTGTTGTTAGTTGGATGGCAGCTTTCTGTTTCAAGATGGTTTTTTTTTTTAAGATTCTACTCACTTTGCGCTCCTCATTTCTTACAGTGAGAAGTGAGACGTCTCGACGTTCTCGCACCTCATTTCTCACTTTTCAAATTACATATTCGGCAAAATGTTTCATTCGGCCAAATGTCTCATTCGACCAAATAACCCTTTCGGCCAAACGACCCTTTCGGTCAAATGATCCTTTCGGCAAAACAACATTTTCGGCCAAATGACCCTTTCGGTCAAATAACCCTTTCGCCCAAATGGTCTATTCGGCCAAATGGCATTCGGAACGATGTTGCTCTGTAGCCGAGCATCTTACCGCAACGGCTTAGGAAATAATGCATACATTTAGACTAATTCTTGTGTGGAATTACGTTGGTAATGTCATAAATAAAAGATCCGTTCTGCATAGCTCCATATGAAATTCGTCGTTATTCCTTTCGGAATTTGTCGGAGTTCTATTTGCACTTTGTCAAAAATAACAAAAACATATTAAAAAATAATCGGAATTCGTTGCAGTTGCATTTGTCCTTCGGAATTTTTTTTTTTGCATTTTCATTCTGAATTCTATGGATTGCTATCCGGAGTTCGTTTGAATTTCATTCGGGTTTCGGAATCTCGTTTGGATATCTTTGTATTTTCATTCAGAGTTACTTTCGAAAATCGTCGAAATTCTTTTTGGAATTCTCCCGGAACTCCATTCAAAATTCCGTTCGGAATTCTTCCGGAACTCCATTCAAAATTCGTCGGAATTCCGTTTGGAATTCTGTTCGAAATTTGCAAGGATTCCGTTCATAATTCGTCGGGCATCCGTTCGGAATTCCATTAGGAGCTCGTCGGTATTCCATCTGGATTGCATCTGAATTCCTTTCGGATTTTTTTTTTAATTTTAATTCGGAATTCGTTGAAACACTGTTCAGAATTCTTGAAAATTCCGTTCAGAATTCATCATAATTTGTTGGAATTCTTTTTTTTTGTATCTTTATTGAGGAGGCTTCTCCGGTTGGAATTCTGTTTACCTGAATTCTGTTCGCATTCATCAGAATTCTGGTCGGAAATCCATACTGAATCCGTCGGAATTCCGTTTGGCATTCCATTCAAAATCGGTCTGAATTGCCTTCGGAATTCGTAAGATTCGGAATTCCATGATAAATTCGTCTTTCGTAATTTGTGAATTTGTCAAGATTTTATTCAGAGTTCTTCGGAATTACGTTTGGAATTCGTCGGAAACTGTTTGAATTTTGTTAGGAAATCATGGAAATTCGATGGAATTCCACCTAGAGTTCGTCTGAATTACATCTGGATTTTTTTTTCGGAATCTCATGTGGACGTCATTGCATTTTCATTCGTAGTTCCTTTTTATTTCGTATTTCGTCTGAATCCCATTCGGATTTCTACAGAATCTCATTCGGATTTCTTTGAATTTTCATTCGGAATTCGTTGGAACACCATTCAGAATTCTTCGGAATTCCAGTCGTAATTCATCGTAATCATAATTCCTTTGGCATTCATCAGAATGCTGTTCGGAATTCGTTAAAATTCCATTCATAATTCCGACGAGTTCTGAACGGCATTTCGTTCAGAATTGCATTCGACATTCGTATGAATACCATCCGGATTTCATCTTAATTCTAGCCTCATTTCTTCGGAATTTCATTAGGATTTTTTCACATTTCCATTCACAATTCGTCGTAATTGGTCGGCATTTCTTTCGTAAATAGTTTGAATTTCTTTCGCATTTATCGGAATTCGCCGATATTTCGTTTCGAATTTGTGGCAAATCTCTTTAGAATTCGTCGAAATTTCATTAGGAATTCTTCGGAATTTCGTTCGAATTTCTTCACAGTATCCTTCGGAATTTTGTTCGTAGTTCGTCGTAATTGGTCAGATTCCGTTCGTAATTCGTCGAAAATCCATTTGTAATTCACTCTAAAGCTATCAGTACACTGTTTGTCATAATGACAAATATTTGCCAAGTCAGCCTGATATCCATGTCGATTTCTAATCGGTTTGGTAGATGTCCGGATCAACTTGACAAATATTTGTCATTATGACAAACAGTGGACTGAGGGCTTAACTTTCACCTACTCAGTGACTGAGTAAAATTGTATTGCCATCTCTTTTCTTCCCACGGAAATTTTACTCAATTTCCGTCAAAAGCAGGATTACTCATAGTTTTGAGTTGTCCTGCTTTTGACGGAAATTGAGTAAAATTTCCGTGGGATAGAAAGAGAGAGCAATGCAATTTTACTCAGTCACTGAGTAGGTGGAAGTTAGCGTGTTCGTTATTGAATTTCATCCGTATTTCGTCTAAATCATACCCTGATTTCCTCGGAATTTCATTAGGATTTCTTTGCATTTTCATTCGGGATTTGTCGCAATGGTCAGAATTCCGTTCGAACATCATCGAAATTCCGTTCGTAATTCGTCAGAATTCCATTCGGATTTCTTCGGAATCTAATTCGGGTATCATAGCGTCTTTGTATTCCCATTCGGAATTCATCAGAGCTACTTCTGCTTTGAATTCGCCAGTAATCTGATCAGAATTGGTCAGAATTCCGTTCAGTATTCGTCGAAAATTCGTTGGAATACTGTTCGGAATTTGTCGGAATTCCGTTCGTCTTTCTTCGGAATTTTATTCGGATTTCTTAGCAGCCAACCCGCCCTCGAATCCTCTCGTGGTTTGTCTAACTTGCGCCGAAACCATCCTTCCTTAGTCTCGGCACCAATAGCGGTATTTTGAACCCTCTCTGGTGTCTGTCGTTGGCACTAGACTAGCAGCCTTTCCTCTGCTATTTCATTATAAAAGCTTCCTCATGGCAAACAATAACGGGCTTGATCTCTATACGCAGGAGGTCGTGGGATCAAGCCCAGGCCCGTTCCTTTCCACTTTGTGTCATTTCTCATGCTCTAGCAATTGTTAGAACTGGAAATAGATTCTTATACCGTTTCCATCTTCTATCCTATAACTACAACCTGCTTAGTTCTAGCAAACAACTGCTAGAGTTTAAAATAGACGAAAAAAATACTATTGATCGCTTTCAAAGGGAAACAAACTCTGCATATGAAATTCCATACCCACGAAACTATGTTGCTTTGCAGTTGAAAGAAATATCATTTACAAAGAATGGTCTGATATTTCATCGAATGGACGGTTTCAAGTGCACCTTATCTCACCTGTAGCCGTTACAACCGAACATATCGTCTTGAATCGGTTCCGCCAGATCTGCCGTTCGACTGCTCGTCAAGAAGACGACGGCGCTAATCAACCGTGTCCAAGAAATCGTTCCACAGAAATGGCCAGACTTGAAGAACCATCTCTAACGGCAGAAATGACTTGCATAAAAGTTTCCGCCCCTTCTCACTTGGCTTTCGGTCGCCGACTTCCAGTGCACCACATAGACGACGACAGCACCATTCTTCTCCGGTGTCGAAATTAATGACATTCGCGCGCGCCTTTCGCCCGGTTTTTAGTCCTTCCGACTGTTTCACACATTCCTTCAGTCAGTGATATGCATTCATCGTAGGCAGGGGACGATGGTGTAATGTGAACCATGTTAGGTTTAATTCGATGCTCTCTACATCTATGTACGATGTTTTCAATCGTTCGTCCGTTGAAACGCGATTAAGTAGAACAAAAACCACGTTTTGTGTTGCAATTTTTTGCTTTTACAATCGTTGTTAACCTTTAATTTTTAACAGAATGAAATAGAACTCGTGTATTTTTCCACCGGGAGTACTTTGAACCACTCTCCCTCCTACAACACACCGGCATAGCGCAAAACTCGTCAGCTAAGACGGATGGATTTCGTTGCTTGACTGCCTGTCTGCCACCAGCTACGACGGCAAGGACGATTCAGACAGGACGGACGTACCAACTCGGCCTCGGCATCCAGCGCGGTTGCCATTGTTCGTCACACCACACCACACCGACCGACCGGGCGGGGGTCGCTGTCGCTCCCCGAAAATAGAAGAAGAAAAAATTGCTCCACGTAATTTTTCCTCATTTTTCGGATGATGCAGTTTGCTTATGTAATAATGCAAACTGCACTTTCCGTCTCTCGCTGCCGTAGGTAGCAGTCGTCGGCATCGTCGTCGCGGTCGTGCCGCGATCTGGGACACAGGCGAAGATTTGATGAATGCTGCTGGTAAAAATACGATGTTTGTCTATTTCGTACAACAAAGATTTGCAACTAAATGGCAGAATTGTTTTTCAAAGATCCTTTATTTGGAAGACGTTCTAGATCTAAAAATGGTGCCACCTAACATACTCTGATAACATCAATGAATAATTTTGATCAACCATCATATTGCAAAAATTGCTCCACGGTGCACGGAGTTTGCTTTCTTCCACGAGTCTATTGCATGCATCGCCGTGCGCAAAACAAGGCGACTGCAACTGCACATGCACAGTGTATCAAAACTTTTATTTTAATTTTTAATTTTTTGTGCACTTTCCAAAAAAAAACCTACTTGGTGTGCGATACGGGGCGGTAGGGAGGATATGGACACGGTCGGCACACATTATCCGTCAGTCATATGAATCATAATTTTCCACTGAAAGCTGGCAGTCTTTTCTGGCAGCCCATCCGGAAAATCCTTCCAAATCATAAGCTTCGTCAGCCGGTTTATTTTTTTCCTCCCAAACAAGGAGCCGGGGCAGCATAGAGCATGGTGAAAATGATTCTCCACACCACGAAAAACCAAATTCACAGCACGTCCGCCCAGGCAGAAAGGTAGGGGATCTCGTCACGTCGCCGCTTTGCTTTTCTACTGCGCGGCTACGATTATTGTATGGCGAACTCCTTAAATTTTTCATTATGAGCTTCGCCTCGGTCCGAAGTCAGCCCCCCTCGCAAGGCCTTCCACCAGCGTTGGGTCTACTGGAGAACGCCAGAGACAGGAAGGAATCAAATAAAAATCCTTATCAACCTTCTCCCGAAAAGTTTTCGCATCTGGGAATGGCTGCACCGGTCCGCAACGCATAGAAAAATCTCACTCAATGCAGCCGACCTACAACCAGCTGCCAGACCGTGCCGCAACCAGACCTGCTGCACTCATTATTGCTTAATATGTGATTTTTAGCCAAATGAAAACAAAAATGCACTTTTGCAGACTCCCCCCACCCCCGGTGCGGGGTGGTGGCAGGTTACGATGATGTGGTTTGGGTCGTTGCATCGTCGTCGCAAATTGCTACAAACTGTTCAGGTCGTAGGTTGGCTGGCTGGTCGGTCGGTCGGTTGGTTAGTTGACTCAGCCAACTTCTTGCCGAGCGAAGCGCCCCAAGGCGCGGGTGCGGCGAAGGGACAAGGATGATAGGCGGGCGGAGGGAGGGTGCCGTTTGCAACGATGCACTTTTTGGAAATTCATGAACTGCTGGGCTTAGGGATTTCATTTCTGCCATCAGCAGTGATTTGGAAAGATATTGGTATCAGTTGGATTGCTGCTCATCCACGATGGAGCGCAAATGGGCAGGACCGACCGAACGTAGAGTCGGATCTTTTGTGGATTATCGACGGTGCGGTAGTGCATCTAACGAGGGTATCTACTCGTAGTTTGTCGACTGGGCTCGATAGTAAAGGCAATTTGTTTTGAGTGAGAGGAACAACCTTTCGCAGTGGAAGTAGAAAAAATGTTTATTCGATGCCTCAACTTGGGGAAACAAATTAGTATTCCAGAAAAGGTAGTCAAGTTCGATTTGAAACGAACGGCGTACTGTATTTAGAAATTGAAACCAAGGAATGTAATCGAACGAAATACTGCAGGATGGTATCCGAGTGAGCTTTTAGTCCAACTCTAGAAGCTGTTTTCATTTTGTCTGTAATGAGTCTTCCCATATCTACACTATCGATAGTTTGACCAATTGCATTACGCACAGAAAAGCTCCGTCTCTATCAAATACGTTCGATAGCTAACTGAAATTTGCTGGAACTTGGACTATTTTAAAACAAAAACGTAGAATTAGATTTATTTCCGCCTAGCGATACATGGTTTTAGTTTCCATTAGTTGAATTTCAGTACCTCCGGCTATCACACTCACTTTCACGAATACATTAAAGGACGTTTCGGCAAGAGTAGATGCGATTTTAAATGCACTTTGAGAGAATTTCTCATGTTGCATTGGCCAGTCTTGTTCTAAACTTAACGCAAAAAAATGTCTATTTAATTGTGCATCACTTGAGCGAATATGAAATAATAATCATGAGGGAGTGATTAACAGAAGTATACAACAGGAGAAGGATGTTTGCACGAACTCAATAAGCGATTCCAGGGTTGTTGAGACTGCGTGGATTTCACGGATTTGACTCGGATTAACGTGACGATTTTGCAGCATCACGCGGACTCAGTTACAGATGATTGTTTAATAAATAAAAAAGTTTTCAATTTAAAATTATTTTTATGCTCATATGAAACTTTAAATCCGATTATTGCATTACACTTGATATAACAAATCATCAATACAGCAGCTCGGTTTTGAATAATGAAGTATTCCGTATTCAATAAAAAGCGGTACAAAGCGGTGGTCTTAAATTAAAATCAATTACGACTGTCGACTCTAAGATATGTTTACAGTTTTCGGGGCATTGGTTGTATCTTTTATTAGATCAAACAACATCCCATTACTATTAGGTGTTCGACTCGTGAATTAGTTCCTTAGTAGCATTGGAAGTTTTCTTTTTCTTCTACAGCAATACTCTAGACTAATTATGTCTTATGATAATGTTTCAAACCTATGAGTATTGAAAAGTTTGTATTTTTCAAAACATGTGGAATTAGTTCGGATATTAAACCATCGAGGTCGCCAGGTACCGTGCAAGAAAAATAAACACTGACTAAATTGACTTAAAACGACTTGTCGGTGGAAGTCGGTCTGAATATTGCGCGCTAAATGTTATTCACTTATCGTTCATAAGAGTTCAGAGTTCAGAAATCGTTTGCATACAATACACTTAGCCTTACCAAACTTGGACAACACGGCAGAGTCAATACGATCTGATCTGAGCGCGAATCCCCTACCACGGACATACGATTTCTAGCAGAAATTGAATGAAAAGTTATATCTCGTCGTGAATTTGCATCCTGTACAATTGATCACCGGTTTGCGATCCCTCAAAACGGCCCAAATCCGCCAAAGATGGTGAAGTGACATTCTCGGGGAAGAGAACTGAGTTTTGTGCGTAGTTTGATGTTCAGGGACATTCTCGAGTTCCTTCCTAAAGCGGCGCGGTGACGGTATTTCGTGCGGGAAAGGGTCGTTTGGCCGAATATCTTCTAGCCGAACCACATTTGGCCAAATTGGACGTTCTTCCGAAACGATTATTAGGCCGAAAACCAGTTATTAGACCGAAACGGACATACAGCCGAACTGGTCATTTGGTCGAAATGGTCGTTTTGCCGAAAGGGTCACTCGGCTGAAAATTACTTTTAATCTAACAAGTCCTTTGACCGAAAAAGTTCGATTGGCTAAATGAGTCATTTGGTCGAAAATGCGGTTTGGCCAATACGGTCGTTTGGCGAAAAGGGCAATTTGGCTCAAAACGTGGGTTTCTTTTCATTTCTTCCATTTCCTTCCACTACGATGAATTTGTTTATCGACAGATAAGTACAGTCATCTCTCCACATCAAGATATTGAAGGGATCGGGAATGGAAGGAAAATCAGAACGGGTACTAGATCGAAAAAGGCTTGTTGCTACGAAGAACGATAACAACACAAATGTCATTTCTTGTACTCGATGTGTTTGTTATTGTCCAAAAATGGTCTAGTAGCATAGAAATTTGATTTTATCGACGTAGGAAGGGTCAATATATGACCAGAACACATCGAGATAGAGAAATATCAAGATATGGAGGATATCGAGATGTAGAAAGCACAAATGTGCAACACAACTCATGCAGTGTTTTGATCCCGGCCAGACGATGGACTTCAGATGTTTTTGTTTTGGGAGGGGTGTTGAGAATCATCCTCAGGAATTTGTTTTGGACCCGTTGAAGTTTGAGGTGGTGGGCTTCAGCGCAGCTCTCCAAGAACGGCATGCCGTATTCGATCACAGGCAGGATGTTTTGCTTGTAGACAGCAAGCTTATTTTTCAGGGACAATGACGACCGACGGTTGATCAAAGGATACAGTAGTTTCAACAACTTCGTCACTTGTCAACATGTTGCCTGAAAATAAGCTTGCTGTCGAGGGTCAAGCAAGGTATTCGGCCTCATTGGCCCATTCCACAATCGTGCCGTTGAGCATGATTTTGCAGTCCCCAGGCGGAACATGTTTAGGGGATTTGGAGTGGGAAAAATGATGACCTGGGTCTTCACCGCGTTGATACAGATCTTCCAGCTGGTGAGGCACTCTGTCAGGGCATTCAGGCCTTGTTGAAGTTTTGCCACTAGCGCTCTGATCATTGTGTCATCTACAGAGATAGAATGCCGCCTTCCGGAGGCTCTGGCATGTCGGAGGTGAACAGATTGAAAAGCAGGGGCCCGAGGATACTGCCCTGGGGGACGCCTGCGATGATGTTGTGCGCATTGGAGCTCGCTCCGCTGATAGAGACCCGGAGTGTCCTTGCCGACAGGTAATTGTTGATGATTTTCACCAGGTAGCTGGGAAGATTGTAGCGTTGTAGTTTGTACACCAGGTCATCATGTCGAACGCCTTGTCAACATCGAGTAAGGCCATAGCGGATGTTTTTGAGACGAACTTGTTCCGCCAGAGGACGTTGGTTACTCCGGTCAGTTGGTGTTCGGTTGATCGACCGCGTCGAAAACCAATGTGTTCCACTAGCAAGATGTTAAGATTTTCGGCTGACTCAAGTAACCGGTGATGAATAGCTTTTTCGAATAGCTTGGATAACCCTGAGAGAAGGCTGATGAGACGATAGCTTACGGATGGGGATGACTTTCGCTGACTTCCAAGACGATGGAAAGTAGCTGAGCCAGAGGCACTGATTAAAAATCAGCGAATGGTGCTCATAAAACGGAGCACTCATGTGGCTGAGCACGAGATTCAGAATGTTATCGAAACCTGGGGCCTTCATGTTCTTCGATGATTTGATGTAGGTCGTCAATTCGCCAGCAGAGATCTCCAACTCCTCCGAGAAGTCGTTGGGAATAGGATGGATGTTGTTAGCATGCTCGTTAACGGCTGCTTCGTGTGGACTCATGATGTTCTGTCCAAGATTGTGCGAGCTGACAAAGTGACGACCTATTTCAGCGACCTTCTCAGCAGGAGTTATCAAGCTAGAGCCATTGCTGTCTAATGGGTTCAAAGGTGGAATGGGTCGAGGCTTGGAATTTAAGAATTTTGGTTAGCTTCCAGAACGGCTTAGCATAGTCTGGGAGAGCGTGGATCTTATTGGAAAAATCACTATTTCTAAGGTCCACCATTCTGGCCTGGATTACTTTTGTCAAGCGATTGCAATGGGTTTTGAGTGCAGGCAGCCTAGTACGTTGGTACTGTCTGCGAACCACGTTGGGAAGACCAATGAGATCTTTGTTGAGGGTGTCAATGGTTTGGGTGCTGCTTACCTGTCGAGCCCTTGGAACATGCTGCTGTCTGGTACCGAGATTGCCTCTTCGATGGGGCACAGCTGGCGATCGATACTTTCTGGCGTCTCCGGACGCACCTCATAGTCAATGATGGTGTCAACGGACTGCTGGAACCGCTGCTAGTTCACTTGATGGTAGTTCCTTCTGGAGAGTTGGTGACGATTAATCGACGAACCGATTTCGGCCACCACCAGCTGAGTTCCACGATCGGATGTGAGATGTGATCGTTCGTGTTGGTTATGTACAGGTTTAACGTTGCGTGGGCTCCGGACCGACTCAACCGAGTGGGGGCATCCGGGCTCAGGATCGTGAAGTGACCTTCCTCCATGCCGTTGCACCAGATGGCACCGTTTCGATTGCCGCGACTGTTGCCCCAGGCTTGATGTTTGGCATTCAGGTCGCCGGTAATGATGTACTGACCTTGCCGCCGCGTAAGCTTGACAATGTCCCTCCGAAGGGTGATGATTGCGTAAGATTTTCCCCAAGACGCTAAAATATAATTTACCTACGAAAAATTTCGATTAGCGAATAGGTCTTTTGGCCGAAAATGAGGTTGGGCCGTAATGGTCATTTGGCAAAGTGGACCAATTGGCCAGAAATGTGGTTTGGCTCAAAAATGTCGTTTGGCCGAACCAGTAATTTCGCCCAAAAAGTTCGTTTTTCAAAAAGAATTATTTGGCCGAAAATGATGTAAACGAACGAACGGATCATACGACCGTAAAATGTCGTTCGGTCAAGCAATAGTGAATGTGAGAAGTTTGAAAATAAGGTGAAATAAGGTGTAAAAAATGAGACGTCTGACTTCTCGCTTCTCAATCCTTATAATATAAAAAAATGTGAAAAGTGTGAAGAGAGTGTGAGTGTCAGAGAAAGAGAGAAAGTATGAGAAATGAGAAGTGAGACATTATGAGTGAGAAGTGAGATTTACACTCATGACTCATCATTTCTTACTTCTAACTTCTCATTTCCATTATTTTCAGACAAAAGTGAGAAGATTGCCGTCTCGTTTCTCACTTCCCACTGTAAAAGGGAGAAGCGAAAAATGGGAATTAATTAATGCGAAGCAAGAAATTAGACATTTAAAATCTTACTTCTCACTCATCATTTGTTTCTTCTAATTTCCCACTTTCCTTTCCTAGCTTCTCATTTTTCGCTGTGAGCAATTAGAAGTAAAAAATAAGAAGCGAGAGAAAAAGAGAAAAAAGAGAAGGAAAAAAAAGTGAAGTAAGACATCTCACATCTCTCTTTTTATTCATCATTTCCCTTTTCTATTTTTTTTTGATTTAGTTTTCATTTTCGCTCACTTCTTAATTTTCATTCATCACTTCGCACATTTAACATTCACTATTGTTCGGCCGAACGACATTGCCACCCAAATGACCCGTTTGGCCAAATAACATTTTTGGTAAAATGGCTCGTTTTGGCAAATGACCATTTCGGCCAAACGCTAATTTTGGCCAAATGAACTATTCAAGCAAATGATCCTTTCGACCAAATTCGACCTTTCGACTATACCATTTGGTAGAACAGACATTTGGCGTAATTTTTTTCTGTTTTCTCTATATAAGTTGTTTGACGAAGCGGTGCTGAAAAAAAAAACCCGGAATGGTGAATATTACACCGATCGATAATAATATTAAAAAGACATCCTTTCGTAGAAGGCATGCATGAGCCGAGTATAAAGCAATGGTAATCGTTATCCCTCTTTTGGATTCATGGTTTGCCCAGTGAAAAGCAATGAATAATGTGTTTTCTTCTTCAAAAATAACGCATCTATTGGGTTGCGTTTACCAGGCTTAAGAAAATAGTGAATGTGATTCCTTCTTTAAATATAAGCGTTTATCCTGAATATGGCAATGGAGGGTGTGATCCCTTCTTTAAAAGTAGGTACTTGTTCGGATTAAGGCAATGGCGGATGTGATCGCTTCTTTAAAAGTAGGTGTTTAGGTGGCCCGGTTTAAGGCAAAGGTAAAAAGTCGGCGTTGGCTATGATTAAGGCAATGGTGGATATGATCCCTACTATAAAAGTAGGCACTTGACCGTTTCAAGGCAACGCTAAATGTGATCCATTTTTAAAAAGTTAGCGCTTGCCCGGATTAGGGGTCGTATACGTAAGCAATTTTTCCGGCACTTGTCATAAGACGAGTTTGTACAATTGAATTCCACCACTTAAGTGGTTAAGTGGTGGAATTTAATGAGATTGTACAAACTCGTCTTATGACAAGTGAAGACATTTCACTAAAAAGCTCAAAATAATTTTCTTAACAAAATTTTTCCGGGTTTTTCGACCCTACTCCCCACCTCCCCCCATGTAAGATTTTTCCAATACAAATGATTTTTTATTTATATGGCGTGTAAGATAACAACAGACCCCCCCGTAATATGTGTACGGCCCCTTGAGGCCAAGCCAATTTTACAAGTAGGCACTCGACCGGTTGAAAGCATTGGTGGATGTGAAACCTCTGCACAAGTAAGTACTTTCCAGGATTAAAGTAATAGCGGATGTGATCGCTTCTTTAAAGGCGTTTGCCCGTTTTAAGGCAATGGCGAATGTGATGGCTTCTTCAAAAGAAAGCCATTGCTCGGTTTAAGGCAAACGGTGGATGAGATCCCTTCTTCAAAAGTAGGCCCTTGACTGCTTGAAGGCAATTGGTGGATGTGAATCCTTCTTTAAAAGTACACGCTTGCCTGGATCAAATACAAACCTTTCTTTAAGTAGGCGTCTGGGTCAAGGAATTGGCGTACATATGTGATCCCTACTTTCAGCTATTAGTGAATGTGATCCCAACTTTGAAAGTAGGCGCTTTCGCAGATTAAGACAATAGTGGTTGTGATTTCTCCTTTAAAAGTAAGCGCTTGCCCTGATTAAAGCAATGATGGATGTGATCCCTTCTCTCAAAGTAGATGCTTGCCTGGATTAAGGCAACGGTGGATTTGATCAATTCTTCAAAAATTAACGTTTGCCCGAAATGAAGTAAAGACGAATGTAACTCCTTTCTTATATACGAGTTTACCCAGAATAAGGCAATGATAGATTTATTTTCTTCTTTTAAAATATGCGTTGGCTCGGATTGAGACAATGTTGGATTTGATCTCATTTCAATCGTAGTTGTTTGTTTGACATCAAGCAACTGGAATTTTGATTCCAATTTCGGATGTAGTGGTTTGCCTGTAATAAGTCGAAAGTAGTTCTGCCGTTTCGTTCGTCCGTTTTTCCGAAAAAAAATTACAATCTCTCGAAATTTATCAAAACATTCCTCGATCAACTTCATCTATGTGAAAAATACATCGAATAATCTTTTCTCTTTCACATTTCCAAATTATACCAAATCTCTGTTATGCCGAATGACCTTATGCTAAATTACTTTATGTCAAATGACCCAGACTTGTCCTTTACGGCCAAATGATCTTTTCAGCTTAACGACATTTTCAGCCGTATGACCTATTCAAACAAATAACATTTTCGTCTAAATAACTTTCGGCCAGATAGGTTTCAGTTTAATGGTTGCTTAGGTCAAATGTTTATATTCGGCCAAACGACTCTCATTAAGTGTGTGAAGTGAGAAATGAAATGTTGGATGTAGAAAAAAAAGTAAAGAGTGAGAACTGATAAGTGTGAAACAATACGTTCGAAGTGAATAGAGAATACTGAGAAGTGAGAAATGAGCACAAATAAATGATAAAAGAACAGTGAGAAGTGAGTAGTGCGAAACAAGAAATGAGGAAAATAGAAGAGGTGAGAAATTAGAGATAATAATTGAGAAATAAGAAGCTTGACCTTGAAAAGTGAGTGGTAATATATGGAAGAAGAAAAAAGGATTAAAAATGAATATTAGGGTGCCAATGAAAATGACATTTTCGAATTTCAAAAAACGACATTGCTCACAAGTTTCATTACCCCAAAATAAGACCCCATGCAAAATTTGAGCTTAATCGGGGTGCCTGAAATTCATCAAAATTGTTATCCTTGAAAATTTTCCCAAAGGAAAAGTCGAAAATCAAATTTTTGTTTTTGATGCCAAATGACTTAAAAATGCATGAAACGTCGAGATCTGATGTTACTTGAAAAAAAAATTTTTTGAAAAAAAATGATTTTTTCCATTAGAACTGTTTTAGGAATTTTTTTCATCGAATTTTAACACCGAACGATACGCAAACGTTTTCGTAGCCAAAAATATCCCCCTATGCAAAATTTGAGCTAAATCGGACATGATTTAGGGGTGCTCAAAATTAATCAAAACTTTATTTTTTTCTCACAAGGGGGAATTATTTTTTTGTTTTTTGATGCCAAAGGACTCAAAATGCATGAAACTTTGAGATTTTTTTTTTTTTGAAAAAAATCGACTGTTTTGGAACTTTGAAAAAATTCTGTCTAATTGTCCAATTTAGCTCAAATTTTGCATAGGGGGATATTTTTGGCCACGAAAACGTTTGGGTATCGTCCTGTGTTAAAATTCGATGAAAAAACAATTTCATCATCTGGAAAAAATTCTAAGTCCCAAAAATGTTCTAATTGAAAAAATTGATTTTTTTCAAAAAAATTTTTTATGTGTCATCAGATCTCGACGTTTCATGCATTTAAAGTCGTTTGGCGTCAAAAACAAAAACTCAATTTTCGACTTTTGCTTTTTTGGGAAAACTTGCATGGGTAAACATATCAAAACTTTGATGAATTTTAGGCACCCCTAAATCATGTCCGATTGCGCTCAAATTTTGCATGGGGTCATATTTTGAGATAATGAAACTTGTGAGTGTCATTTTTTTTAAATTCGATGACAATTTTGCTTCCCATACGTTCCATTGGCATCCTAATGAGGATGGATGAAGAAGGAAGGAGGCAGAATGAAAAAGAGGAAGATGAAAGCAATGGGGAATGAATATAATTAAAGAAGGGAGAGAAATGTAGGAAGAAAGAAAATTACTTACCTAGTGTACGAGAAAAGCAGAAAATTCTCACTTCTCATTTCTCACTGCTAACTTCTCACTTCTCAATTCTTACTGGTAAATCTCGTTTCTAATTTCTCATTCTCCAGTTTTTAGTTACTTTTCACTTTGGACTCCTCGCTTCTCACTTCTTATACCTTAATGCACTTCCTACTATTTATATCCTATTTACGTGTAATGAGAAATATCGCAATCCTCACTTTATTTTTTTCTTTCTCTACTCGCAAACTGGATTTGTTTTTTCAACTTTTCAATCTATCGGCTTTTGGCCAAATGGCCCAACACCGACACGAATGGTATGGTCAGATATTTAGTTTCACCGACGGCATTATTATTATGGCACGTTAATATCTTTGAGAAGATGGTACATCAATCTGAAGAAGGTATCCGCCGAAAACAATACCAAAGAGAAATTTGGAGGCAAACCGTGATAGGAAGTACTTACCTACTTTGAACTCCGCTTTTACCGAATAGAGTTCGCTATCATACCAAGCTGACTTACTACAAAACGCTCATTAGATCGGTAGTCCTCTATGGACGCGAGATGGAGAACGGACTCCGTAGACTGAGTGGTGGGCGACGTGAAACAATGGGCCAAGCCGAATGAAGACGACTTTTATGTACCGCAGGCAGAAGCTACTCCGGCCTTAGTCGGCATAAATAATAATAAGAAGTAATACTGTTTTTTGGAAGCGATTGAATGCCGGGTGTAAGGCAAACATTTATGAGTATTTTTCGCAAGCATTCCAAAGGAATCCCGTTTTGGAAAAGGTAAATGTCATTCCGTTTCGCGACGTATTTGTCCGGCATGAGGAAGACATAAATGCGACTCATTTGAAAAAAGTTTCCGTTTTTTTTGGAATTTTTTCCAATACATGTATTTTTCAAAATTTGTCTTTTATGTTGATTCATATTTTTGGGAATATACACTAAATAACTTTACCTTTTACACAGATCAAAATTATGCCAAGACAGACCGAACGACTTCCCTATCTGTTGGCGAGTCTGATGGATTTTGATTTTAAAGGCTGAATCCAGGTCTGGATGACGAGCTTGGTGGCTACTTCTTCTTCTTCTTGGCAATACATCCCCACACTGGGACAGAGCCGCCTCGCAGCTTAGTGTTCATTAAGCACTTCCACAGTTATTAACTGCGAGGTTTCTAAGCCAGGTTACCATTTTTGCATTCGTATATCATGAGGCTAACACGATGATACTTTTATGCCCAGGGAAGTCGAGACAATTTCCAATCCGAAAATTGCCTAGACCGACACCGGGAATCGAACCCAGCCACCCTCAGCATGGTCTTGCTTTGTAGCCGCGCGTCTTACCGCACAGCTAAGGAGGGCCCCAATGGTGGCTACTGCCTCTGCCCTATAAGCATGAGGTCGTGGGTACAATCGTCCCTTTTCCACTTGTATAGTATATCAAGTTTTTTTCTGCGTTTCATGTTCCACCAAAACTATTCCTGCTATTATACCTTTAACACTAACAAATCCAAACCTTTCTGCATATTTCTTAAGAAGGTGTTCAACTAACCATCCTTCCTCTTCCTCAACATTCGCAAGGACGTGGTCAAAACAGGTCTCAACTGTTGGGGCTCGCCTTGCTTCCGTCCTAAAGATAGTGATTAATCTCAAATCAATATCTGTTGTAACTGATGGAAGTGTTGCCAATAAATAA
Organism: Armigeres subalbatus; assembly: GCF_024139115.2. NCBI lineage: Eukaryota > Metazoa > Arthropoda > Insecta > Diptera > Culicidae > Armigeres > Armigeres subalbatus. The sequence goes on along the minus strand of NC_085139.1, from coordinate 79,509,778 downwards.
ATAAATAAACACACACTCAGTAGCGAAAATTGGTTATGCATTCGAAACGTGCATTTGTGCGTAGTTCAAACATTCAAATGATCAAAAATGGTCAGTGCAGGCGCACGAAAAAAAAAAGTACCAAAAACTTTTGAAGTCAGCTGTTCAGTGCAACGGCATCTCATTCATACATTGTCCAAGACCTTACTCAAAACAGAGTGCCGCTACTTTACTGTACTTACCACTTGAAACCAACACTTTGAATAACCGGAGGTCAGTCATTGAAAAATATAATCAAAGAAACGTCATTAAATCGGACGACCGATGAATCCCACCAACCCGCTCCCTTAGTCTACCCCTTCCGCTGGAGCACTGCACTGTCAACGTGGATGCACTTTTCCACGACTAGAACGCTCGCCGCCCAATCCAGCGGATGCTCAGTAATGGAAGGAAATTGAGCCTCCAAGCGCCACGATTCAGTCCGCGAACCCAATCAGGCGGAAGCACAATTATGCCGATGACTCGAATGGCGGAGGAAGGCACGAAGATTCCCAGGTCTTTGCCAACCAAACAACATCATCGCCCGTCGACTCGTTTGTCGACGACGGCCAACTCAAATCCGCTAATGACCACACGGCTCGCGGATCGATATTTCCCGTGAATTTCTCCCGTTTCTGCTCCGGTTTCTTCTTCTTCTTGGCCATTGCGCGTCCTCGAACGAAAAATTCCACTCAAATCCTATGTACTGGTCTGCACGTCATCCGCGGCCAGCACCGGAGGTCAGCCCACTCCAAAGATTTCTATTTCAAAAAAGGCCTATGTGCATCAGGCGCAAATTAAATAGAAGCCACTAGTACCTAAAACAACAACAACAACGTTCGCAGTAGCGGCAAAAAAAATGTTCGCCTGGCCGAAACTAAAACCGCGAATAGCACCGCGCATATTGGACCAATGACTGATGGAAAGCGGGCAGGCCGGGCAGGATGGCGGACCGGCACGAAAGCGAGATTGACAGGCTCTATTTTCTATTAGGCTCGAGCGGGACGGACGGACGGAAACTGACAGCAGCGGCCGGCCCCCGGAAGGGATCGGGTGAAATGGCAGGAAAAAAGGCTAACGAGCTCGCCCCACACAAAACTGGCCCTGGTCCTGGAGTCCAGCGGATGGGATGCATTCCGTTCGTTCGTTCGGTCGGTCGGTCGTTCGTTTGTTTGCGAGTGTGTAGTCAGGGATGAAGGGCGCCTCGCGTGCGACGGACAAGACGGAGGACGGAAAAGTGCATTCAAAAAAGAGATGCAACTGCGCAGCCTGGGCCTGGGCCGGTGGATGCTGTAGTCGTCGTCGTCGTTGTCGTTGTCGTTGGTGCATAAAGTTCGGGGTTTGGTGAGATTCAGAATGTGTTATGGTTCTGAATCCCTTCTGAATGGTATACAAATCGATGTTTTAACTTTTGTCAAACTCAGTTACTTCTGAACACGTTTTAGTTTACGCTTTTATAAAAAAAATGACTGGGTGGAATTGAATTGAACAGCTCTAAATGGGGAACTGTTGCGACGATTCGATTAAAGTCAAATATTAAATGGAAGTCGGGACGCAATTTCATACATACAGACAGATGTTTTACTAGTCGTTGTAAGTCGATTTTTTATTCTGTGCCATTTTCTAGGACAACTCTGTCGAAGGAAGGAATACCGAAGAATTTTAAACATACAATAATTGCGGCTTCAAACAAATCATGCTGAACGCAGATATGGATTTGACACATCTTCGGATGATCAGACCCATATTTTCTTGCGAATGCCCCAGCGCCCGTATGTGTGAAACAAATAATTCTCGCTTAACTTTTCAAAAGGACCTAAGTAACATTTTTTTCATGAACTAATTTGAGTACTGCAATCAAAACTTTTGTTTTTTCTGTTGATTCAAATTAATTCATGAAAAAAATGTTACTTAGTTTTTTTTTTGAAAAGTTAAGCGAGAATTGTCCACCATAAAAAAATCAAAGTCCAATGAATTATTGGCAGTGGCTGATTTTCTACTCGCTGCTACCACATCCAGGCGCTATAGTATATGCGTAAAATAGCCAGCAGGAGTTATCCGCCAGAAATTTGTATGGCGAAAGACATCTAATGCGGGTTTTCTCAAAATTAGGAACTTTTCATGAAAAACTATTTGGTACCGGTTATGTAGAAAGGTGTCCGCTACTACGCCTACCAAATATTTTTTCGATGAAGGTGCTTAATTCTGAGAAATCGAACCTTAGATGCCTTGCGCCATACTGATTTCAGAAAGTTAACTCCTAGTGTGCCGCTGTAAGCACGCTCAAAGCAGGCGATTCATTAAAAGCCAAAACATGGCAAAAATCAGCCATAGGTGGATGTATTTTGGATTTTCAGCATCCTAAGGGTTTTATTTTTTTTGCTTCTAGTGGGTGGCATTGGGTTCCACTGGTCATGCCATGATTGCATCGGACCAGCTCCATCCAATACCGTCGAGAAAGAGAAACGTCAAAGTGAGGCTTTCGAGAAGAGAAATATTTCAGTTGTGCACTCGCGGTAGAGACAGAGAGAACGATTGCATTCATTCGGGTGGCGTTGCTCCGTACGTGGTATTTAGAGTGGCAATGGGTGGCGGGAACCAAGGACGCATGTGATGCGATGCATCCGGTTTCGAAGATTTTTGATTAGATTAGTCGGTGGGAAGCTTTGATATTCTGCGGAAAAAAGTACTTCGTTTGGTCATACGACCATCATTTGAAGACAATATGACTTAATGGTTGAGTGTAACCTGGCTTGCACGCCACAGCAAGTTTCGAAAGCTTAATATATTTTAAATCGGTACATTCAATAATTTAAGACCGAAATTCATAGCATTCCGTTCCAAACATTCAATTATAAATTATTTCAACAAATCAAAACAGTCTTTTTCAAGTATAACGCTACATTTCCCCCAAGCTAGGAAAAGCTTCTCCAAAATTTGCTCGCTCACAGGAGTTGAAAAATAGGCTTATACATTGAAATTGAAGAAATGTAAGAACCAATAGTACAACATAATGCATTTCTTCGTCCCCTGTTTTTTTTTCAACTTCGCCCAACTCCTCGCTACAAATGCAGCGGACTTTGGTCATCCAAGCAGCTCGTTTGCGCCTGCAACTATGCAAAATGAAAAAGCAAACAGTGCCACCTGCACGTCACCCTCGTAGACCCACCGTTCCGTCCTATACGTATGTATATAAAGCACCACATAGCTTGAATGGAAAATCGAGATCAACTGGGCAGAGACATAGAAAGGAAGGAGACCGGAAAGTGCGTTTCCCTGTGATGATGCTGATGCTGCTGCTGCTGCATTGTACGAACGAACGAACGTCGACTAAGCCATTCATCATCGGTGGTCCACCCGTCCGACCCACCACGATGGAGAACAGAACTTGGCTGCAGTGCAACCAAGTGCCAACTCTGGTATACGAAAGTCCAGAGGCTCGAACGCGAAAATTCAAACATTGGAAGGCCCGATAGCTGGATGGTCGTCGGTGGCAGCCATTCGTTTGACCGTCAGCGATGATTGGGGTCGGTCGGGAAGTGGAAAACTAGGACCAAGATGCATTCGCCGTCTGTCCGTTCGTCCAGAGCATTTTCGATGCATCCTTCGATAGCGATGAGTGCGGATACAAGTCAGAGATGGTTTAAGGGTAAAGTCGGGCGTTCAAATGTGTTGGAGCAGCCTTTGCGATTCCTTGCTAATAGAAATCACTGAAATCGAAAATGATCTGCATGCTATCAAATCTACTTACCGAAATTTTAAAACAATATATCAATTTGTTAACGTCAAATATTATTCCGTGCTTGATTCTAGAACTTTATGAAAAAAATCTAGAAGAGGAACGTTATCGGTTGATTAATCAATATGTAGGGGAATGAGAATGACATTTTCTAATTTCATAAAACGACAAGTTTCATTAGCTCTAAAATTTACCCCATGCAAAATTTGTTGCTTAAGATCCAATTATTGCACCCAAGATGGAATTATAAACCGCTGATATCTGTTGATGCACACCTGCAGCCTTTGAGTGTTTCAGTAGAATTTCCCCAAAAGACATTCGAAAGCATTTTTCAAAATAATTTTAGAAGAATTTCCCAAAGAAAATCCGGAAGACAGAATTTTCCGTGTAAATTTGGAAAATTTTCCGTGGAAATTGGAAAGATTTTTTGTGAGAATATTGAGAGAGAAAATTTGAAGGATTTTTCCTAGAAAATTTGTGATTCGCGCCGGTAATTCTGAACCATGACACTTTTCTTGCTACGGACGTCTCACCAGCGGAGAGCAAGAAACTCAGATACTGTTTTTACCTAATGAATGCGGGCATCCCAACACTGGTCCACAATTACACTATTCCTTTGCAAGCGTCCTACCAACCCAAAGGTTCATTCTTTTTATCTCGATGCATGCGGGTGTCTCACCTCGCGGAACTATGAACATTCTAATCTTTAATTATACGATTTATCTTACGGGCTTTCTACTAACACAGAGAACGAAGCCATGATTTTTTAGCCCAACGCATTCATGAGCAGCCGACCTCGCAGAATAGTGATCAAACTTATCCGCAATCGCACTATTTTTCTTGCGGGCGTCCCGCAAACACGGAGGAGTGAATTCAAGTATTTTTACCTATCTCAATGTATGCGGGTGTCCCACCGCAAGAAATGTATTCATTTTGACCCACACTTACACTGTTCCTTTTATGTGTCAATTCATCTTAAAACACCTTCATAGCCGAACTGTTCATTTTCTTTTTTTTATTTTCTACTTTTTATTTACAAACTGATGAAAAACTGGTGCCTAACTTTCGCTTTTGCGATTATTCGTATGTATCAAAAGCAAAACCTGAGCATATTCAACAGGTAACTGTTTACATTTTATCTGGCTTTAGGATGCACTTGAAAACATCAGTTGAGCACAAAATGTTTTACGGAATAGCGGAAGCTATAAACATTTCATATTCAGTGGGAAGGTCCCTTGCTGCCCTTGTTGGAAGGCTCTGATGTGCTCCATGCGAAGGTAGAAAAAGATTTTTTGGTGCTTAGATTGACGATTCCAACCTTCCTTCCAGCTTTTGCTACCTTCTGGATACTAGCCGAAAGTCATTTGATCGCGTATGAGTCGCAGTGACTGGTATATGACAAGTGTGCTACTCGGGGAGGACATTCCAATTTTTTGATAAGCGTGTCATCGTAGAGACGATTCATTTTCAGAAGCCGGTCGAACTCTAGAAGTGCAAAAAGTTAAGCTTGTTGAAACATATTTTGACAAAATACTTTCAATTACTACATCGGCACTAGCCTTCCAGTTCTTATGCTTCTACTGTTCTAATCTGGCACTGCACTGACGAGCTTTATGTCTTTCTCACTGCAGAGAAACTAGAAAACAACAAGGCCACTAACTGTCAAAATTGGCATGTACTAACTATTATAAAAAACGAAAGAGATTGGAACATACAGTGCCCTATACTTCTACATCTTCTGTTCAAAATTAGCAGAACTACACTATCCCTTACTCGATATTTATGGGTCCATCGAGTTAGTGAGGTGTCGAGATAGGGATCACATTTATATTTTTTCCCAAAATATGAAATACTTTTCATAGGATGGTTTAAGGTAATTTGGCTGAATGCCATTTGGCCGAAAGGGTCAGTTTTGGAAGAAATGGTAATTTGCCCTGAACTTCATTTGGCCGAATGCCGATTGGTCGAATAGTTCAAATTGTTTCCTTCTTACCCCCCATTACCAACCCCCTTTTTGGAAAACAAAAATAAAAATCTTTTTGGCTGTAACATTTTCGTCTTTTAACATTTTTTATCGCAACTTTCACCAAAAGGAGCGGAATTTATTCAAGTTTTAGAGGTTTTATGAGTTTCCATGATAGGTCCCGAAGTTATTACGGATTTAAAATGGGTGTTAGCTATTGGCCGTTTCTCAGAACGCATACTTCGCGAATGATTATTTTAGATATTTTGATTGGAATACCATCATGCGACACATCAAACTTCATGATTTCAAAAGTTATGACAATATATGGTAGTTTTGTACTTCCTGGGTCATATATGAACCGATTGGAACCAGTAAACGAATTAACCGAAAGCCGATTCAAGAGTAAGTTTTGGGAATAATTAAACCCTATCATGCGGCACATCAAACTTCATGATTTCAAAAGTTATGGCATTATATGATATTTCCCCTCGAATCGGTAAAGGATTAATCGATTAACCGATTAAAGAATTAACATATAATGCCATAACTTTTGAAATCATGAAGTTTGATGTGTCGCGTGATGGTATTCGCCTATTTCCATGAAGTGACCCCGTAACAGGTTCCGATGGAACGACAGGAATCCAGAATACAGGCCATATTTTGGACCGATCAAATTCCTGATCATATTTGTCATAGTTTATGCGCCTTTTCTAATCAAAATATCTTAAATAATCATTTCCGAAGTATGCGTTCTGAGAAATGACGAAAATTTAACACCAATTTAAAATCCGGAATTACTCCGAAACGAAGTGGCCAATTATGGAAACTTATAAAACTCCTAACACTTATGCCGCTTCATTGATGAAAGTTGCGATAAAAAAAGTGTAAAGACAAAAAAGTTACAGCCAAAAAGAATTTTATTTTTGTTTTAAGAAAGTGAGTTCGTAACGGAAGGGTTAAGTGAAGAGCAGTGAGGTTTTCGAAGTGAGGAGTTAAAAGTGAGAAATGAGAAGCTCGTACTGAGTACAGGGTAGTGAGAAGTAAGTGAGAAATGGAAGTGAGTTTTTAGTAGTGAGATGTGTGCAATAGCAAATGAGAAGTGAGCAGTGGGAAACGAGAACTAGGGATATGAGAAGTGTGTGAGCAGTGAGATGCGATAATTGCGAAGTGAAAAGTGGGAAGCAAGAGGTGAGGATGGAATAATACATCAAAAGGAGGAAGTAAGAAGGAAGAAGAAAAAAGTCAAAGAAGAAAGAAAGAAGAAGAAGGAAAAAGGGAAAAGGACGAAGGAATAACGAGAAAAGAAGGTGAGTGAAGGTATAAGAAAAATAGAATGAGAAATAAAAAGGAAAACGAGAGAAAGTAGAAGGAAGAAGGAAAAGGAAGAACTAAAGGAAAGGATGAAAGAAAAAGGAAGAAAAGATAAGGAAAAGGGAATAAGTAATAAGAAAGAAAGAAATAGGTAAAAAAAGAAGAGAGAAAGAGAAAGAGTCCAAAACGAAGAATCAAGGAAAGTGGAAAGAATAAGGATGAATTTCACAATTTTCAACTCTCACATCTCACTTCTCACTAGTCACAACCAACTTCTCATTCCTCGGTCCACAGTTCTCTGTTCTCACTTCTCATTTCCTATATCTCACTTCTCTCTTTTCACATCTCACCTCTAACCCCTCACTCCTTAGTTTTCATCTCTCACTTCTTACTGCTCACTACTTACTTATCACTTAGCACTTCTCACTTCCGTTTTCTCAAATATCACTTCTTACTTCTCACATCTTACTTTCTTCTTCTAACTTTTCACTTCTCACTTTCACTTTTCATTTATCACTCCTCGCTTCTAATTTCTCTTCAAAGAAGAAGAAATAAAGGAAAAGGTTAAGAAAAATGAAGAAGAAAAACCTAACTTAACAGTTAACAGGGTGGCCATTGAGACGGGAAATCGGGAAATGCGGAAAATATGCACAAATTACTTAAACAAATTACCGTAAACTTTTTATCCTGAGGAAAGGCGGTTAACAAAATGAGAGCAAATTGATATTAAGCTCTGCTTTTGAGATTATATCTTCTTATATATAAAAATGAAATGGTCTGTGTTCGTATCCGCATAACTCGAAAACGGCTGAGTGGATTTTTTTCATTTCTTCAGCAGAAACATTTGTTATAGTTTCCGACGGGTTTATATGATATTTCCTAATGCGAAAATTACGAGTAAAGTTGATCAAATCGTGAAAAACTAAAATTGTGATTCCTATGCGAACTTTGCATGGGCAGTTCGGAATGCACATTCTCGCCTACTATGCAGGACAACGTCTGCCGGGTCGACTAGTTTTAAATAAAATTTGATGTGAATTATTATTATTAAAATTGATATTTCCATGTTATCATAATGATAGCAACTTTACATCATACTATGTTGTCGTAGATAATCGACGTAGACAGTTATTTACGAAGATTAAAAACAACCTGCAAACAAAATATGCAATTGCTGTTATGAGTGCTTATAAGAATAATCTAATCGAATACTCATTCTGATAGTAAATAAAGAATCTCATGATTTTGAATTTAGTAATCATGTTGATTTCATTGATCTATCGTCTGATTTTACAGAGTAAAAATATACTCCCATTTCTGCTGTGTCAAATAATTGAGAGTTAGTCGTATGTACAGTTCTCCTTACTTCGGTTTTTTTCAACTGAATTCAAAAGTATTTTGATTAAAACTGACATTTTTGTAAGCATCGGCGGCATCCGTAGAGCCATTTGTGCGTGAATTCCAAAGCAGCTAATAGCATTTCGTTGCAGCTTGTGAAATCCTAAAGAAGTTGCTTGATAGATATTCTCCTAAAGCGACACAAGTATTGCCTGGAGACTTGTCGACCGTAGTCGAGTGTGGGCAATTATTTTAATTTCAGACAGAAAACTCAACAATCTCAGGTCATTCGTTGCTAACATCTTGATTGTATCACATGGTATTGGTACTATCACGCTGTACCGGGGAACTATTTTAGACTAATGAACAAAATTTAGTACTAAATCAGCATAAGAATAAGGGAAGGTTGTAAAAAATAATAAACAAAGCACGATGCCATAAAGAGATCAGGTTGTGTAACAATAGGAGAAATCAAGTCCCTACACCCGTCGTTAAGGTACGTTGATGTGAAGGTACAAATAGGTTGAGAAAAAAATAAAGACCAAGAAAGAAGCAATAAATTACATGAACTGTTGGAGAAGATATATGCTAAAATATTGACAGACACACAACGTAATGCAGTGCCGATATAAAAAATAAAACTTTTCCGTCAAAAGATAGTTGAAGGCTCAATTTTTTGCTTTTGTGGTTCCTGCTAACGCAAAAACAACACGACACCCTTTGAATCAAACAAATTTATTTTTAAAATATGTAAAAATAAATGCCTGTTCGGAAAATGCGTGCACTAGTGGGTAGCCCCTCGCTTGCTCTTGCAAACGTAAACAAAAACTTCAGTTCAAGTCCAGATCCGATTGGAAGACAGCAAAGAAATGGAAGCAAGTTTTTTCTAGCTTCCACATTGCTGATGAGGATGTTTTGTTCACAAAAAGGTTAGTAAATGAAGTATAATCGTTAGCAATTGAGGAATCTGGTAGTCAAATGCTACCAGAATATGAATTCTGCAATAATTGATGGGAAAATATTTTAGCGGCATACCAACCAACCGAACCGGTCTTTGAGAAAGATAACGCAAAACTTGACTGATATAATAAAACAAGAAAAAAATTATGACGGGAAATTTCAATTAAAAGAATTTTCAATATACAATATAATCATTTACACGCAGAAAAAAGTATGGTACAAACAAAAAAAATTGAGGTAAATTCAAACAGAAGTTCAGTTTTTTCTAGCACCAAACATAAATACGTTGCTACATTTGATGCGAACAAAAACTATTTTTGAATCAAATATGCATTTCAAGTTGTTTCAACCAGCGGAATTATTGAATTAAAGATAGGCATCATATTTTTGGTTCGACCGCTAAAATATTTTCTATCAATTCTGGAAATATTCATATTCTGGTAGCATTTGACTACCAGATTCCACCTTTCCGTACCTGAAAAAGATCCTCATCAGCAATTTGGAAGCAAGAAAAAACTTGCTTCCATTCCTTTGCCAGCTTCCAATCGGACTTGACCCGAACTCAAGTTTTTTGTTTGCCTTTACAAGAGCGAGAGAGGGGCTACCCACCTGTGCACGCATAAAATAAACAAGTTTTTATTTTTGTTTTATGAATCAAATGTTTTATTCAAACATATCATCAGTTTTTGGATAAAAATGTATATTTTTTAATCAAATGGATGAAATTTGTATCCGTGTGCGATTTTTTTTCTTTGCTTGGATAAATTATGTTTATTAGTGAGATTTTCAGCCTTATATTTTAATTTAAAATCTTCAAAATTATATCGCTTCCCGCTTCTTACTTTTCACTTCTCACTTCTTACTTCATACTTCTCACTTATCACTTTCCTCTTCTCTCTTTCCTTTTCTCACTTTTCGCTTTCTATTACTCGCTTTCCACTTTTTCCACTTTTCACTTCTCACAATCTGAGTTTATTTTCAACTGTTCGGCCAAATGATTCGAGACCGTGCATATCATGCATATGAACCTTTTCTGACAACATAGATTTGATAATGCATTGGAAAATTTCGCGTTAGGAAGGTATCGACTTTCGGAGGGAAAGCAGCATGCTAGAGCTAGATTCAAGGGACTTTGAATTTCATCTAGTAATGGAAAATATCGAGTTACAGAACATCGAGATAGGGTTCACTGTTCACTGTATCAAACGCCGCACATGGTTATAGTTACTTAAATTGTTTTCGGCGTGACTATTGCCGGACTGGCGCCCAACTCCAAGTCTGCCCACTTGTACCTATAGACCAAATGAACCGTTTGTTTGAGAAAACTCGTATGTGACAATTTTGACCAAAATGAGATTTTTATATATTCTGAATCCTCGTCCAAGAAAGCATATTCTGGCCAAAAATATATGAAAAAACCGTTCCGAGACGTATTAATTTTTTTTTCGTTTGTTTGAGAAACAATTGAAAGTACTGACTTTTACAGACATTTGTTGTTTTCGAAAACTTTGGGCTTCCAAACAGAATCCTGCTGGGCTTTCAATTGAATAATTTTGGGTTTTCAAACAAAATCGTTCGCTCGGAATTCTGTAAGGTTTCCGAACGGAATCATTTCGAATTCCGAGCTTTTTTAAGCTTCTGGACGAGATTCCTTTTGGTTTTCGAACAGAATCCTTCTTGAATTGGGAAGATTGTTTGATCCTTTTCTGAAGCCTACAAATATTCCATTCAGATGCCTCAAGTGATTCCGTTTGAAAGCCCAAAAGAATTCCATTAGGTGCCCACACATTAGGGTGCCCCGCACAGAATTACATAAACTTCTGAACGTAATCCTTCTGGATTTACTAACGAATTCTCTTCGAGCTTCTGAACGACATTCTTTTGGGCTTTCAAAAGGAATCATTCTGGGCTTCTCGGAGAAATCCTTTTGGATTTCCAAACATAATACTTTTGGTCCTCCGTACGGAGTTCTTTTGGACTTTCGAAGGGAATACTTTGGACTTTCGAATGGAGCGTTCGGTTCTGGGCTTCTGAACGAAATTCCCATTAGAATACTTACGGGATATCCTACCGACCGCCGAAATGATTTTGTTAGAGAGCGAAAGGAATCGATTCGAAAAGTTCCTTCCGAAAGCCAAAAAGAGCTCCGTTCAGAAAATCAAAAAATCTTGCTTCGTAAGCCCAAAACAAGTTCTTTCTCTGCGCTTCCGAACAAAATTATTTAGGATTCTGAACGAAATTATTTTAGACTTTTATTTCAAACAGAGTCCTGTCAGACTTTCGAAAGAAATTCTTTTGGATTTCCGATTGGATTCATTTGGGCTTCCGAATGGATTTTTTCTGTACTAGGGATACCAAATCTATATCCTCTTGGGATTCCGAACCCTTAAAAGGTTCCGTTCGGAAGCCAAAACGGAGAGGTAAGTAACACAAGTATTGATTTTTTCGAGCGAATTAAATTGATTGGTACTAGCGAGAATAGTTTGAGTACGCGCTTCTTTACGAAACTTTTGGCATCATGCGAGAGGTTTTACAAGTTTTGAATCTTAATTGGACTCGCTGTATCCCTGATGATGCTTGCAAAACTCTGTGGTGGAATCCGACTGTTACTTTTTACTAACTTATGTTTTATGTTTTTTGTGGCCTTACTTGTCTTCAGTAATACGTACTTGACTCGACTAAGTCATACACCGACTTTTTAATTATTGAAACCTCGATATTCTACGTTGTCAAAAGTGTGTGGTTTTTTAATAATTTTCTAATTCCTGTACCGTCTAAAGTCCATACAGACATTTTGCTGAGATTGGTACGGACTAAATGAATCTGAATCGATAATCCACGTAAAAGAAGAATCGGGTGTAGTCTGATACTTGAGTTGCACGCTCTTACCAAATAAGTGGAATCGAGTTGTTTGCATTTCAGCAGAAGCAAAAAAATCTGTTGAAACCATTAGCCATCTTCTTCTTCTTCTTATTGGCATTACATCCCCACACTGGGACAGAGCCGCCTCGCAGCTTAGTGTTCATTAAGCACTTCCACAGTTATTAACTGCAAGTTTTCTAAGCCAAGTTACTATTTTTGCATTCGTATATCATGAGGCCAACACGATGATACTTTTATGCCCAGGGAAGTCGAGACAATTTCCAATCCGAAAATTGCCTAGACCGGCACCGGGAATCGAACCCAGCCACCCTCAGCATGGTCTTGCTTTGTAGCCGCGCGTCTTACCGCACGGCTAAGGAGGGCCCCTATCCCTTTGAGTTGGATACGTTGCTGATTAAAAAACGAACTTCATGAAATTCACTCCATATTACGATTTGGAGAAAAATTTAACTCTGTCAATGTTAAAGACAGCGTTGTCGTCCCTGAATTATGGAATCCATCTTTTACGGCAAGTTAGCAGGAGTGATGCCATTAACATAAATTATTGAATATATGTACAGAATGGCCACAATGCGATAGGCGAGTTTCCGATTTTACTTCAATGGACGAACCGATACGGGATGATAAGATTAAAGACATGGTTTATTCAACTGCGTTACAAAATTGCAATAAATGCTCCGTTATACGCAATTACATAATCAAAGCAAACGCCGTCGTCGTGGCACACACGGGGGCCAGGGCCGACCCTGCTGCCTGCACGCATCCGTTCATCTGTCCACGGCAGCGGTCCATCGTCGTCGTCGTCATCATCATCCTGCCCTATAGCCCAGCGCAGTGGATGGTGGTTCGAGAGTTGCAAAAGTTTGTACACTCTTCAAACCCACCGGCTGCCCGCCCGCACCGCCGCCGCCGTGCGCGGAAGAGCTCCAAACCCGTTATGTACCTGAACGAGAGTTGTCGGTTGAATTTTCCTCGATGTTGGCCTTCTCTCGCTCTGTCTCACCGCAACAACCGTATGTAGGCATGATGCGGGCTACCACCCCATTTTGGGGCCCGAGATGTGGATGCGTTTTTGTTGTACATGCATAGGCATTTTTTCGGCTTTCGAACGGACCGAGCCGTTGCATTGGACGCATCTAAGCTTGTGGGTAGCATCTGCGGGGGTTTGAGCCCGTGCGGAGCTTGAGTGACGCCGGACGGACTGCAAAAAAGGCAATCTCGTTCTGGCTGACCACCACCCCCTGGGTTGCTGGATGCTTCCCGGCTGTTCTTGGTCTATGCATCGGCAGACTGCAGTTGCCTGGACGCATCTGTGCCAGTATCCAGTTCGAAGTTTCGGTGCGTATTTTGCTACGAGCTGCAGATGCACCACCCCATTATCGATCCGGGCTGGCCCGGTCGGTTTTGGGGATGGGATTTTTGGGAATCAACTCACGCGTCCGGAGACTGGACAAAAGAGTGCACCGAGTGCCATTGGGAAGAGTCCGGTAAATGCAGAAGGCAGAATCCACCGGAGCGCGCGGCGGAAAACTTTGCTGTATACTCAAAGGGTTGGGGAAATGCGTTTGATATACGCTATGTGTTGGAATACCGACGATGGAGACACAGAGGGAACGGGAATTCTACGACATAAACGAACGGAACACAAAATAGGATTAACGCTTTGTAGGCTTATGTAGAGAGGCTGTGCACGTTTCCGCATGGATGCACCTCTGCTCCCCGAGCCCGGCGTTTCCATCGCTTTTATTGAGTTGCAGTTGCATCGACGGCTGCACTTTCGAGCGGTAACATGTATAGAGACGACGCTTGCAATGCGATGGAGTCCTTCCCGTTAAATCCCCTCGCCCATTGTGGAGAAAACTACATCGCACATATCGAACTCTCAGATATCCGGATTATCTGGTGGAATTGGTGGGCGAGAAAGCGAAATGTGTGCACCGTTGTTTGCGAATGGGGAGGCCTGGGCGTTCAACGCAACGGCAACGTTAGATGGCTGTTTGCATCAGGCTGCCATCCATCCAGGCAGCAGCAGGATGGGTGTGGTCCGAACGTGCTTTTCCAGAGATTCTGGCATATCTGGTTGATGGACTGCGCAGCAGCCGGCGGTATGATCCGGTGTGCAGCGCTGGAGAAATAATTTCTGTTCCAAACGTCGCCTCGATTCGATTTGGATTGTGTGCGGCACCGGCCAGCAGTATCGAGTGCAGTACGTCCGGAGCTGAACCGGACCCTACAGGGATAATGATTCTTTAATATCGAAACATGGCTGGCCGATAAGTTCGAATCAGGGATCCGGGCATGACGCTGGGTCCATAAACGGGGGAAATCAAACAAACCGAAATGTGCGTAGACCGGCCGTAGAGTAGTTTTAAACAATCGACCCAAAATATTGCCTACCGGGTATCACCATCAGCGCTATTGGCATCATATAGCAGTGATGTGGAGAAGTCTTTTGAAGTAGCTAACACGGATTCGCCTATCGGCTCGGTGTTAGGCAACATTTTAATGAAATTGTATCAAGTTATTGAGGATTGCGCGACCCACAGAATCACAGTCGTTGGCTTTGGCTGCGAACCAATTCGTTTAAATTTAAAATTGGTTAGAAGTGACCTGTTCGTCAGTTATATTCGCTTCAGAACTAAATTGTTTTGGCCGGCCCACAAAGTCAACCCAATAACTGGGTTCAAGAGACATGGCCCTATGGAACAGATGGATGGATTGACTCATCTGACTTGACGAAATTTGAATATTTTCATGTTTTTTACCTGCTCACTGCCGGGAATTGCGTTGACACATTCAGTTTTATTACATGCACGTAGGATTCCCAACTTGTCTTATACACGTTATTTTGTCTGGAAGAATGCAAATGTTTCAAATAAAGCCAAAATATAAAATCATTATTCCTAACATTTAATTACAGAACAATATTTATCTGCTTGAAATTCGATCTGACCTTGACCTTACCAAAGGGCGTCAATATTTAAAGCAAAATGCATCGATGACCTCTTTGTAGGTCCATCCCAAGCGTGCGCGGTTTTGTGCTGGCCGCAACTTGATACTTTTCCTTGCTCATCCAAAAGCGGCCAAGCGCCAACATCAAGATGTTTTCAAGTAATTATCCGCATCACAACAAAATAGCCGGCAGCTGCCCAAGCTACCGTCCATATCCCAAACAATGTGCCAAAGTGCCGAAAACTGCGTAAATCGAATCGTTTCCAATTTCCAACGCAGGAAAACCGCGCACACGGCATCCGATTTCCGAAGATTAATCATCTGGACGCGGTTCACCTTTCGGTCGAACGTTATTTACCAAACAATCACCGAAGGAGTTCCAGCAACCGCAAACCGGCAGCGCGGCATCCGAATGCCGGTCATGGGTTAATCAATTTGAGCAAAAACATACACTCCGAAGGAGGACGAAGCTGTGCAGAAAGAATGCCCCTGGATAAAGGATTTATATATTCAGACTGTCATCAAGACGCATTATTCAACCCGGTAAGTAGACGGAGGAGTAGAGATGCATCTGCCGGCTAAGCTAAACAGCCTTTATGCGCATTCATACATGCATATGGGTGTCGATCCTTGCATCCTTTCGATGGTGCACAGACAAGTGAACGTGTACCAATTTTGCGAACACGTTTTCGCCATTCTGGTGGTTCATTTTTAACTGCTTTCTGGGTTCGTTGTCTGTGAACCGCAATGTTCGCATATTCAAGCGTCCGAAAGCAAATGTAAATAAATAAGTGTATCCTGATTTTCTTCAATGTGTCAGAGGGCATTCCTTTCAATCTGTATCCTTCGCTCATTCAAGTCATCGGGCAGGTACTTACCGACACACCATGCATGCGTATATTGATTTGTGTGCTTCTAGATCTGACCGACCGGTCACATCTTGTTCCGTTCTTCTTTCCATAATGGAAAAGGATTACTTCTTCGGGGTTGAGCTCTTCCATTATTGTGTGAATTTGAGCGAAGGCGAAGGTGAAACCGATTATTATTGTTATTAATGTTGAGAAAGAGATTCTTTGCATAGCTGCTTTTACATTTTGCCGTAAATGATTCTTCACGGCAAACTGACGACGGACGACGGGTTCTTCGGATGATTGTTTTGTTACACATCGGTTTCAATCAATGATGTTCAGGTGGCTCACAAGTACGAATCCTTTTTTGAAAAGGTGCTACAATTATTAAAAGTTTTCAATGGAATGTCTTGTTCGAACGGGTGAGAATAATTTATTTTTTGCCTGAGAAGTGTAGAATTGGAAAGTCTAACTTGATGGACATCGCAGCTCAATATTCTTCAAGCACTGTGAAAAGTTATTTTAAAGCTTCAATCAGTTCAAGTTATTATTTTAGCATTTCTATATCATGTGGCTTGGCAAGAGTACACTGGGTGGAAAAACTGAAAAAAAACCGATGAAGACTATGGAATAAAGATGTGCAAAATTCAAAAATCGTCGGTTTTTTGGACGACGGCAGACGGTTGATTCTGGATGACGGCAGCAGTGATTGTTTCCGTCCACTTAATTTTTTTCCACAGGATTTTTTCCTTCAAATTTCCACGACAACTTTTAAAATTGTTATCGAAAACTCTACCAAATTTCCTCGGAAAGTTCCAACAATTTTATTTTTTTAAAGCTCGTACAATTGCTTCAATGAATTCAAATTTTACCAAATGGAGGGGATTTTTCCGAATTTCCTTTGAAAATGTTTTTTTTTTTAGAATTTTTTTTTTGGGAAATTTTTCTAATTTTTCTTTGAGAATTGTTTTCAAACTTTCTTTGGATTTGTTTGAATGTTTCTTTGGAAAATTCTTCAGGATTTCCTTTTAAGAAATTCGTTAAGAATTTCTTCCGAATATTTATTTGGTAATGCATCCGATTTTCCATTGAGATTCTTTTAGAACCGTTTCCGAATTCTCTTTAAGAAATTCTTCAGAATTTTCTGTGTCAAATTCTTCTAAATTTCTTTTGAGAAATTCTTCCCAAATTATTTGGGAAAAACGTTGCAAATTTCTTTAAGAATTTCACTCAATTCTACTTTTGACAATTCTTCCGAAATCCATTTGTGGAATTCTTCAGATTATCCATTCAGAATTTCTTCAGAATTTTCTGCTGGGAAATTCTGAAGATTTTCCGTCGGTAAATTCTTCCGAATTTCCATTAAAATTTATCAAGATTTCCTTTGAGAAATTCCTCTGAATTTGCTTTCGGAAATTCCTCCGAATTTCCTTTGGAAAATTGCTCCGAATTTCTTTTGGGAAATTCCTCCGAATTTCATATGGGAAACTCATCCGAATTTCCTATGAGAAATTCTTCCGAATTTCCTTTGGGAAATTCCTCCGAATTTCCTTTGAGAAATTCCTCCGAATTTCCTTTGGAAAATTCCTCCGAATTTCCTTTAGGAAATTCCTCCAAATTTCTTTTGGAAAATTCCTCCGAATTTCCTTTGGAAAATCCCTCCGAATTCACTTTGGGAAATTCTTCCGAATTTCCTTCGGGAAACTCCTCCAAATTTCCTTTGGGAAATTCCTCCGAATTTCCTTTGGGAAATTCCTCCGAATTTCCTTTGGGAAATTCCTCCGAATTTCCTTTGGGAAATTCCTCCGAATTTCCTTTGGGAAATTCCTCCGAATTTCCTTTGGGAAATTCCTCCGAATTTCCTTTGGGAAATTCCTCCGAATTTCCTTTGGGAAATTCCTCCGAATTTCCTTTGGGAAATTCCTCCGAATTTCCTTTGGGAAATTCCTCCGAATTTCCTTTGGGAAATTCCTCCGAATTTCCTTTGGGAAATTCCTCCGAATTTTCTTCGAATTTCCTTTGGGAAATTCCTTAATGGAATTCTTTCGAATTTCCTTTGGGAAATTCTTTCGAATTTCCTTTGAGAAATTCTTTCGAATTTCCTTTGGGAAATTCTTTCGAATTTCCTTTGGGAAATTCTTTCGAATTTCCTTTGGGAAATTCTTTCGATTTTCCTTTGGGAAATTCTTTCGAATTTCCTTTGAAAAGTTCTTTCGAATTTCCTTTGGGAAATTCTTTCGAATTTCCTTTGGGAAATTCTTTCAAATTTCCTTGGGAAATTCTTTCGAATTTCTTTTAGGAAATTTTTTCGAATTTCCTTTGGGAAATTCTTTCGAATTTGCTTTGGAAAATTCTTTCGAATCTCCATTGGGAAATTCTTTCGAATTTCCTTTGGGAAATTCTTTCGAATTTCCTTTGGGAAATTCTTTCGAATTTCCTTTGGGAAATTCTTTCGAATTTCCTTTGGGAAATTCTTTCGAATTTCCTTTGGGAAATTCTTTCGAATTTCCTTTGGGAAATTCTTCCGAATTTCCTTTGGGAAATTCTTCCGAATTTCCTTTGGGAAATTCTTCCGAATTTCCTTTGGGAAATTCTTCCGAATTTCCTTTGGGAAATTCTTCCGAATTTCCTTTGGGAAATTCTTCCGAATTTCCTTTGGGAAATTCTTCCGAATTTTCTTCGAATTTCCTTTGGGAAATTCCTTAATGGAATTCTTTCGAATTTGCTTTGGGAAATTCTTTCGAATTTCCTTTGGGAAATTCTTTCGAATTTCCTTTGGGAAATTCTCTCGAATTTCCTTTGGGAAATTTTTTCGAATTTCCTTTGGAAATTTCTTTCGAATTTCTTTTGGGAAATTCTTTCGAATTTCCTTTGGGAAATTCTTTCAAATTTCCTTTGGGAAATTCTTTCGAATTTCCGTTAGGAAATTCTTTCGAATTTCCGATAGGAAATTCTTTCGAATTTCCGTTAGGAAATTCTTTCGAATTTCCGTTAGGAAATTCTTCCGAATTTCCTTTGGGAAATTCTTCTGAATTTCCTTTATGAAATTCTTCCGAATTTACTTTGGGAAATTCTTCCGATTTTTCTGGGGAATACTTTGGAATTTTTTTGGGGAATTCTTTGGAATTTCGTTCGAGAAACTCTTTCGAATTTGATTAGGAAATTCCTTCCGAATATTCATTGGGAAATTATTCCGAACTACTTTTTCAAAATTCTTAAAAAAATCATTTGGGAAATTCTTTCGAATTTCCTTTGGGAAATTGTTTCGAATTTCCGTTAGGAAATTGTTTTGAATTTCCGTTGGGAAATTCTTTCGAATTTCCGTTGAGAAATTCTTTCGAATTTCCTTTGGGAATTTTTTTTCGAATTTCCTTTCCTTTACGAATTTTTTTTGGGAAATTCTTTCGAATTTCCTTTGGGAAATTCTTTCAAATTTCCTTTGGGAAATTCTTTCGAATGTCCGTTAGGAAATTCTTCCGAATTTCCTTTGGGAAATTCTTCTGAATTTCCTTTATGAAATTCTTCCGAACTTACTTTGGGAAATTCTTCCGATTTTTCTGGGGAATACTTTGGAATTTTTTTGGGGAATTCTTTGGAATTTCGTTCGAGAAATTCTTTCGAATTTGATTTGGAAATTCCTTCCGAATATTCATTGGGAAATTATTCCGAACTACTTTTTCAAAATTCTTAAAAAAATCATTTGGGAAATTCTTTCGAATTTCTTTTGGGAAATTGTTTCGAATTTCCTTTGGGAAATTCTTTCAAATTTCCTTTGGGAAATTCTTTCGAATTTCCTTTGGGAAATTCTTTCGAATTTCCATTGGGAAATTCTTTCGAATTTCCTTTGGGAAATTATTTCGAATTTCCTTTGGGAAATTCTTTCGAATATCCTTTGGGAAATTCTTTCGTATTTCCTTTGGGAAATTCTTTCGAATTTCCTTTGGGAAATTCTTTCGAATTTCCTTTGGAAAATTCTTTCAAATTTCCTTGGGAAATTCTTTCGAATTTCCTTTGGGAAATTCTTTCGAATTTCCTTTGGGAAATTCTTTCGAATTTCCTTTGGAAAATTCTTTCGAATTTCCTTTGGGAAATTCTTTCGAATTTCCTTTGGGAAATTCTTTCGAATTTCCTTTGGGAAATTCTTTCGAATTTCCTTTGGGAAATTCTTTCGAATTTCCTTTGGAAATTCTTTCAGCATTTCCTTTGGAAATTCTTTCGAATTTCCTTTGGAAAATTCCTCCGAATTTCCTTTGGGAAATTCCTCCGAATTTCGTTTGGAAAATTCCTCCGAATTTAGTTTGGGAAATTCCTCCGAATTTCCTTTGGGAATTCTTTTGAATTTCCTTAGGAAATTCTTTCGAATTTACTTTGGGAAATTCTTTCGAATTTACTTTGGGAAATTCTTTCGAATTTCCTTTGGAATATTCTTTCGAATTTCTTTTGGAAAATTCGTCCGAATTTCCTTTGGAAAATTCTTCCGAATATCCTTTGGGAAATTCTTTCGAATTTCCTTTGGGAAATTCTTTCGAATTTCCTGTGGGAAATTCTTTCAAAATTCCTTTGGGAAATTCTTTCGAATTTCCTTTGGAAAATTCTATCGAATTTCCTTTGGGAAATTCTTTCGAATTTCCTCTGGGAAATTCTTTCCAATTTCTTTTGGGAATTTTTTTCGAATTTTATTTAGGAAATTCTTTCGAATTTCTTCTGGAAAATTCTTTCAAATCTTTTGGGAAAGTCTTTCGAATTTCCTTTGGAAAATTCTTTCGAATATATTTTGGGAAATTCTTTCGAATATCCTTTGGGAAATTCTTTCGAATTTCTTTTAGGAAATTCTTTCGAATTTCCTTTGGGAAATTCTTTCGAATTTCCTTTGGGAAATTCTTTCGAATTTCCTTTGGGAAATTCTTTCGAATTTCCTTTGGGAAATTCTTTCGAATTTCCTTTGGGAAATTCTTTCGAATTTCCTTTGGGAAATTCTTTCAAATTTCTTTTGGGAAATTCTTTCGAATTTCCTTTGGGAAATTCTTTCGAATTTCCTTTGAGAAATTCTTTCGAATTTCCTTTGGGAAATTCTTTCGAATTTCCTTTGGGAAATTCTTTCGAATTTCCTTTGGGAAATTCTTTCGAATTTCCTTTGGGAAATTCTTTCAAATTTCCTTTGGGAAATTCTTTCGAATTTCCTTTGGGAAATTCTTTCGAATTTCCTTTGGGAAATTCTTTCGAATTTCATTTGGGAAATTCTTTCGAATTTCATTTGGGAAATTCTTTCGAATTTCCTTTGGAAAATTCTTTCGAATTTCCTTTGGGAAATTGTTTCGAATTTCCTTTGGGAAATTGTTTCGAATTTCCTTTGGGAAATTGTTTCGAATTTCCTTTGGGAAATTCTTTCGAATTTCCTCTGGGAAATTCTTTCGAATTTCCTTTGGGAAATTATTTCGAATTTCCGTTAGGAAATTGTTTTGAATTTCCGTTGAGAAATTCTTTCGAATTTCCGTTGAGAAATTCTTTCGAATTTCCTTTGGGATTTTTTTTCGAATTTCCTTTCCTTTACGAATTTTTTTCGAATTTCCTTTCCTTTACGAATTTTTTTTTCCACTGAATTTCCTTTGGTAAATTCCACCGAATTTCCTTTGGGAAATTTCACCGAATTTCCTTTGGGAAATTTCACCGAATTTCCTTATGGAAATTCCACCGAATTTCCTTTGGAAAATTCCTCCGAATTTCCTTTGGAAAATTCCTCCGAATTTCCTTTTGGAAATTCCTCCGAATTTCCTTTTGGAAATTCCTTCGAATTTCCTTTGGGAAATTCCTTCGAATTTCCTTTGGGAAATTCCTTCGAATTTCCTTTGGGAAATTCCTTCGAATTTCCTTTGGGAAATTCCTTCGAATTTCCTTTGGGAAATTCCTTCGAATTTCCTTTGGGAAATTCCTTCGAATTGCCTTTGGGAAATTCCTTCGAATTTCCTTTGGGAAATTCCTTCGAATTTCCTTTGGGAAATTCCTTCGAATTTCCTTCGAATTTCCTTTGGGAAATTCCTTCGAATTTCCTTTGGGAAATTCCTTCGAATTTCCTTTGGGAAATTCCTTCGAATTTCCTTTGGGAAATTCCTTCGAATTTCCTTTGGGAAATTCCTTCGAATTTCCTTTGGGAAATTCCTTCGAATTTCCTTTGGGAAATTCCTTCGAATTTCCTTTGGGAAATTCCGTCAAATTTCCTTTGGGAAATTCCTTCGAGTTTCCTTTGGGAAATTCCTTCGAATTTCCTTTGGGAAATTCCTTCGAATTTCCTTTGGGAAATTCCTTCGAATTTCCTTTGGGAAATTCCTTCGAATTTCCTTTGGGAAATTCCTTCGAATTTCCTTTGGAAATTCCTTCGAATTTCCTTTGGGAAATTCCTACGAATTTCCTTTGGGAAATTCCTACGAATTTCCTTTGGGAAATTCCTACGAATTTCCTTTGGGAAATTCCTACGAATTTCCTTTGGGAAATTCCTACGAATTTCCTTTGGGAAATTCCTACGAATTTCCTTTGGGAAATTCCTTCGAATTTCATTTGGGAAATTCCTTCGAATTTCCTTTGGGAATTCCTTTGGGAAATTCCTCCGAATTTCCTTTGGGAAATTCCTCCGAATTTCCTTAGGGAAATTCCTCCGAATTTCCTTAGGGAAATTCCTCCGAATTTCCTTAGGGAAATTCCTCCGAATTTCCTTACGGAAATTCCTCTGAATTTCCTTTGGGAAATTCCTCCGAATTTCCTTTTTTAGGAAATTCTTCAGAATTTCCTTTGAAAAATTCTTCCGAATTTCCTTTGGGAAATTTTTCCGAATTTCCTTTGAGAAATTCTTTCGAATTTCCTTTGGGAAATTCTACCGATTTTTTTTGGGGAATTCTTTGGAATTTTTTTTGGGGAATTCTTTGGAATTCCGTTCGAGACATTCTTCCGAATTTGCTTTGGGAATTTCTTCCGAATATTTATTGGGAAATTCTTCCGAACTACCTTTTTAAAATTCTTTCAAAAATCATTTGGGAAATTCCTCCCAATTCTCTCAAAAATCAGTCGAAAAAAGAAAAATGAAAGATTTGTAGAAAGATGCACGAAAAGAGAAGAAAGATCAGATTTATCCAGCTAGCAATGACCTGACGGTTCTATTTTCAAATATTGGGTTCGAAGCGGTGCTCAACATTTTGCATTCAGCAAAATAATGTTTGGCCAAGTGACTGGCCTTCAAATTTTCTCATTGATATACAGTTTATGATCAACGTGTAGCTGCTTCGAGTGAGGATTTAACGAACTACCAAATCCAATTTAGCAATTTAGAATGAAATATGGTTCCGGAAAAATAAAGAATGAAGCAACGAAGCTCATGAATGCATCGGAATTAAAAAATTTATAAATTCTTTTATGAAACTTTTTGAATTTTTAGAAATTTGATAGACATAACAATGTTTTGAAGCAAAAAGTTTCTCCAATAAGTCGCTCTTACATGGCTCATTGAAGTCAAATTTAATTTAGGTACTGGTTTTTGCTAAAATCTGAAATTTTATCTAAATAAGCGACAAAGGGTCGAAAAAACAAAAGGTCGAAAGGAACAAAAGAAAAAAGAAGAAGGAAGAAGGAAGAAATATAAACGAACGCAAGAAAAGAAAAAAAACAGAAAAAAGGCAGTAGGAAAAGGAAGAAGTAAAAAGAAAGAGGAGAGAAGCAAGAAGGAAGAAATAAGATCATCAGATGGGATGGAGAAGAAAGAAGGAGGAAGATGGAAGAAGGAAGTAAGAATATGGAAAGGAAGGAAGAAAGAAAGAAGGAAGAATTTTGATCAAGAAAGGAAGGAAGGAAACAGAAGAAAAAAGGAAAGAGAAAGAATAAATTGAAAGAAGAAAGTAGAAGGAAGGAAGAGGGAAGAAAAAGAAATAAGAAGTCTCTATCGACTATCTGGTTCTTTCGACGTTTTCGACCATTTGTATTTCGATCTTTCATCTTTCGACTTTTTGTCCGTTCGCCTTTTGTCTTTCGACATTTTCTTCTTAGCGCTTTTTAATGTAACATCCTCATTTACTTACAATTGTGAAAATGTCCGTTCGGTCAATAACTGATCGATATATTGAAAGGTGGATTGGTGGAAACTATTTTGCTACTCCACAGGCCACACCGTACTATACTAAGTTGGTAAGTTAAAAGTCTGCATGCTTTTTACGCAATATTTGTTCAAAGTGCCATCAATTTTGTAGATATCAAGCTTTTATACAGGATATCATACAAATTGTTTATCATTTCTGGCTCTCACTGGTTTGATATGGATTTTCATTCTAATTGTAGTAATGATAACTAGACATACACTTCCCATTTGTGTAAAATTTCAACACAAGTGCAAACGGTTCCGTTAAGCCCTAATTAAACTCTATTAATGAAGCTCAGGTTTCCCGCCAAGTGCTATCCAAACTGCACTTGTTGGCTTTCAAAGCGAATGGGAAATTTGCTCGCATCGCAATACTTCGCAATACACTTGCCTGGTTTCGACCGACGTGCAAAAAATGCATCTCCCCAAAGTGCATCTTGTGAATTGCAAACATTTCTTCGTGTTTTTTTCATTTTTTTTATTTTGTAAATGCAGAGAAAAAGCAAAGTAGGCAAGTTCGGAAATTAAATCTTCGAGTGCTTCTGCTGGGCGCACCTTTCCACAAAAAAAAAGCTGCCCAAAGATAGCTGCATGGATTTAACCATCTCTGTAGGCCCGTCTGTATATATTTTCATTTAAAATTTGCACTGCACGACACCAAACGACGCAACACATAGGAAGACGAGCACTCGAACCTCGATTGTGAATGCATTTCTGCAATCGTTGCATCAGCTGCATTCAACTTTGGAATCGCGCGCTCTCTTACTTTTCATCACTCTCATCGTCATGAACAGAAAAAAATAAATCACGAAAAAATAATCAAAACAAGCTCCGGCGCTCGTCGGAAATCTTATCGCTTTCTCGCTTCCGCCACCGGAGAGTCCGCAACCATCATCATCGTGGGCGGTGGAAGTATGCAGTATTGGGGGGTCGTCGGTGCCAGCGATGGAAGTCAATTCTCGTCTACCACTGCCACACTGAATTCGCTAGATATGCTTATCCCCTTATCCATTGGAACGTTTCCACAACCCGGCACGGCCTCCGCCCCGACCGGAAGCGTCGTCGACGTTGGTTACGTTTCAGGTGGGTGGACGGTGTGCTGGATGCAATAGCTACCGCTTCGTCCACGGAGAGTCAAGAATTGAATCGCCTACGGAGGTGTCGAACGTTTCTTAGTTATTTTGCAATTCCCTTTATAGAACATTTCTCGCTTAACTTTTCAAAAGGACCTAAGTGACATTTTTTTCATGAATTAATTTGAGTACTGCAATCAAAATCTTTCATGTTGTTCTGTTGATTGCGCTATTCAAATTAATTCATGAAAAAAAATGTTACTTAGGTCCTTTTGAAAAGTTAAACGAGATTTATTTGAAATTGGAAATTTTATCTCACATATAACAAGAAAAGCGTTCACACTGACGATGTTGCAATAAGCGATAAGTCAATCATGGAACAACATTGAGTGTTCAGAAAAGTTATAAGATCACAATTTTTATTAAATTGTATATCAAGATCATCCAAGTCTTCACCAATTTCTAATTCAGTATCCTGCATGAAATCAATACTCTTCATGTATCAAAGAAAACAAACGAATATCACAGAAAAAAAAAACTCTACAGCAAATTAAAATAAACTTTTTTTCATACAACTCTCCATCGACTTTGTTGTATTCTTCTATTCATAAAACACATGCTCTCCTACTGGCGCGATCCGCACTACTCCTCCCGATACCGCGCGCCGGCTTGGCACTGTATTTGATGTCGGGCAAGACAACGTAAACTCGCCAGCTCGTGATTCCCCTTTCCATTGCCGTTGCTGTTGCCTTCGAGTAGTTCTTGTTTCAAATCGAACACTCATCGAACTCAACTCCAAACGACGAAACCGTGGAATAGGATGTTTGCGAAAAAAAAATTCATAAAACAAGAACGGGGTAGCTACATCATAGAAAACGGGAACATTCCGGTTCGACCTTCTGCCATCGTCGCCGGTGAAAACCGTATCCCGCCACCTACTACGGCATTCAGTCCAGTGCTGATGGGGATCAGGACGAGGTGGAAAATCGGATGGATTGATGTCGCACTTGCGAATATGTGCGCGAGGGAGACAGCACGTTAGCGATACCTCAAAAAGTCCGATGGTTAAATTGACCAGATATCGGATAATGGTTGTTGTTGGCATACATTAACCTTCCGCATACCATAGAAAGTAATGGCATTTGTTTCCTATTTTTTCGTTTGTTTTCAAGTGGTGAGGCGGAATGAAGCGAAAGTATTTGTTCTAATGCTCCAACGAAAGTTTGGACTTGTTTTTTTTCTTTTTCGAAAGGAAGAAGAATTAGAATTAGGATCGGTACTGTACACCGAGGGGAAATTGATCACTTTTAACGGTTTGTGCAAATTCGACTAGTACATTGCCTATCTGAAAATTTAACGAGATAAAATTGAATATGAGTAAAGTTTTTAAAAAATTAACTAATTGTTGAGATCCGGGTAACAATATTAAGTGTGTAGGCCGAAATGATTGATAACGAAAACGAAAAAGCAGTTTTCCTTAACAGGTCGTTTGGTCGAATAGGTCATGTAGCAGAAAATGCCGTTTGGTCCAAATGTTCATGTGATCTACGGTCGAAAATGTTAGCTGCTGAACAGGTGACATGGGCAAAAATGTCGACCCGTTCGGTCAATCAACATTTTCAGTCAAATAGTGCTTTCGAATCAGTTACGTCAGTGGTTCTTTCTGCAAAATGACTTTTTCGGCCAAAGGACCAGTTCGGCCGAACGGCGTTTCTGGTAGTAAATATGTCCACTTTCTGCCAAACGGCATTTTAAACCAAATGATCTTTTTGACCAAATGTCTAGTTGTTCATCTCGGCTAAATGACATTTTTGACCAGGTGAGTTTCGGTCTAATGGTTTGTTCGGCCAAATGACATATTCGGCCAAACAACTTTCGATCATATGGCTCTTCTCGTCGTTTGACTGAAAGTCATTCGACGAAACCAATTTGTTCGAATGTCACTTGGTCGATTGTCATTCATTCCAAAAGGTCGACCCGTTTGACCTACTCGGACAAATGGTTTTCTTGGCAAAATAAACAGTTTAGACGAAGAACACTTTCGACCGTATGTCCGTATAAGCCAAATGAAATTTCTGTCAATTGACTTTCGGCCTAGTGGTTAGTTCAGCCAAATCATATATTCGACCACATTACTATCGATCGTGTGGCCGTCAGCCAAATGACTTCCACCCAAACGGCCCTTCCCCATTCAAGAAATTGATTTCGTCGTCGAGAAAATCTTTAGATTTCAAAAGAAAATCAAAAGATTTCAATGGAAATGTTTTGCAAATTTCATACATCATACATAAATTCCTTAGAATTTTCACAAGAAATTATTCGTTTTTTTTTATTTTCGTGAATTTTTTTTTCAGAATTTCGAAAATAAATTCTGTGTATTTCAGCGGAAAATTCTTCGGCTTTACTTTTACGTTTTTTTTTCTGGAGTATCAATGGGAAATGAAATTTGGAAGGAATTACATTCACGAAAAATTCTCCGAAGTTTCAACTGGAAGTTTTTCTAACATCAATCAGGAAATTTTTGTAATATCGATCTGCAAATTTGAATCGGCGTGAAAAATCGTAGATCAGTGGCGTGAAACGGCGGCAAGTCGATGCAAAAATGTCGGCGGCGGTGGCGTGATGATAAAAAACTTGCCCAAAACGTGTTCTGCTCGATTTTAGAAAGCAAAATAGTGATACGGAAATGCTAATATCATTTTCCAAACTTAGACGATTAGATGATAGATATAGGATGATAGATAGATTTAGAGGCTTGTAAAGTATTGAATTGATAGTTCCGTTAGGATACGGCAGGCATGAAAGCGAGCGGAGGGCAATATTTGCGATGGTATGTATCGCACGACCTTCCTTCTGCCAAACTCCCGTATGAAGGGGGAGGGAAGAATATCAGTGTGGAAGCTTATATATCTCCACTAGTAAAATAGTGCTTTTGAGAAAAAGCAAAAATTTGGGTTGTAGAGGGTTTAATTTTTGAATTTTCAAATCCGAAATTTTAAAAATTTTTAGGTTTTTAACTTTCTAAGTTTTTAAATTTTCTCATTTTTGAATTTCAGAGTTTTTAATTTTTTTAAATTTTTGAACTTTTGAATTTTTGAATTTCTAAATTTTTAAATGATTCAGGTTTCAAATTTTAAAAGTTTAATTTTTTTAAATTTTTAGTTCCTTAAAATTTTAAAATTTTTAATATTTTTTTGAATTTTTTTTTTTTATTTTTAATTTTCAATTTTCTTAAATTTTTTAAATTTCTAAATTCAAAAATTTCCCAAATATTTAATATTTAAATTTTTAATTTTTGAATTCTCAAATTTTTATTTTTTTTTTTAATTTTTAAAGTTTTAATTTTTTTTATTTTTTTATTTTTAATTCTTAAATTTTTAAATTTTAAAATTTTTAAATTTTTAAATTTTTAAATTTCTGAATTTTGTAATTTTAAAACTTTCCAATTTTTTAATTTTTTGATCTTTGATTTTTTAATTTTAATTTTTTTTTGTTTTTAATTTGAAGATTTTGGTATTTTAAGATTTTGGAATTTTGAGATTCTGAATTTAAGAATTTGGAAATTTTAAATTTTTGAGATTTGGAAATTTTTAAGATTTTGAAATTTGAAATTTTTAATGTAATTTTAACGTTTTAAAATATTAAAATTAGGTTTTCAATTTTTGAAATTTTGAAATCCTGATTTTTTTTTTATTTTAAAGTTTTAAATTTTTTGAATTTTTTAATTGAATTTATTTTTTCTTTCTTTTTATGTCTTTATTAAAAAAGTTGTTTCAGCCATAGGCTGGCTCATCCCTCAATTTAAATTTCTAAATTTTTATTTTTCAATATTTTAATTTTAAAATTTTAAATTATTACAATTTTGTTTACAATGTTTAAATTTGAGAAATTTTAAGTTTTTGATTTCTTAAATTTTTAAAATTTTAAGATCTTAAATTTTTTTTTATTTTTCTATTTTTAAATTTTTAAATCTTAAATTTTTTAAATTTACAAATTTTTATTTTTTTTTTCAATTTTAAAATTTTTAAATCTTTGACTTTTTAAATTTTCAAATTTTTAAGTTTTTAAATTTTTATATTTTTATATTTTTAAATTTTTTCATTTCAAATTTTTAAAATTTTTGAATTTTTTATTTTTGAACGCATTTTAAATTTTTGAATTCTTAAGTTTTTGTGTTCTAAAATCTTTGAAATATTATTTTTCCTAATTTTTAATTTTTTTTCAATTTATTTTTTTTTTTTTAATTTTTAAATTTTAGAATTTTTAAATTTTTATTTTTTTAAATTTTTCATTTTTTTTAATTTTTCAATTTCTAATATTTTTAATTTTTTATTTTTTTTATTTTTTAATTTTTTAATTTTTAAATTCTTATATTTTTAAATTTTTTAAATGAATTTTTCAAAGTTCAAAACCTTTAAAATTGTAAATTGAATTTTCCTATTTTAAAATTTCTCCATTTCAAAATTTTTCAATTTTATAAGATTTAAAATTTAAATAAATTTTAAAATTTAAAATTTTTAAGAAACATTTTTTTAGTTTTTTTAACATTTAAATATTTAAATTTTTTAATTTTTGAATTTTTTAATTCTCTTTAATAAAGTTTTCAAAATTTTAAACTTTTAAATTTGTAAATTGAATTTTTCAATTATTTTAGGTTTTTAGGTTTTTGAATTTAAATTTTTTTGTGTTTTCAAATTTATTATTTTTGTTATTAATTGAATTTTAAAAATTCAATTTATTTATTATTAAAAAAATAATTTGATTTTAAATTTTTTCAAATACTAATTTTTTTTTATTTTTAAATTTCCAAATTTTAAATTTTGAATTTTTAAGCTTTCAATATTTTCAATTCTCAAACTTTGAAAGTTTTAAATATTAAAAAATTTTGCTTTTTCTTTTATTTCAATATTTTTTTAAATTTTTGGTATTTTATATTTGTAAATTTTTATTTTTTTATATTTTTAATTTTTAAAATTTTTAAATTTTTGGATTTTTTAAAACTTTTAAATTTGTAAATTTAATTTTCCATTATTTAGAGCTCTTAATTTTTAAATTTTTAAGCCTTTAAATTTTTAAATTTTTATGTTTTCAAATTCCTAAATTCCATATTTCCAAATCTAGACCAACATTTGAAAAGGGCGTAACAGCCAAAATTTATTCCTTCTGATTCATTGTCCCCATACATAGCTTTATACGTAGACGGAGAATCAGAAGGAATAAATTTTGGCTGTTACGCCCTTTTCAAATGTTGGTCTAGAAATTTCTAAATGATAAATTTTTTTGAATTTTCAAATTTTTGATAAATATTTAAAATTTTTAAATTCTAGGCAGCGCCGTAGCGTGTGGTTGGCCAGGTTGGCCCCCGCCAAGGGCGCCAGGCCTTTAGGGGGCGCCGAAATCCAGAATTGAACTATAGGAAATGATGACAAATCTCATCAAGATTTTTTTAGGGGGTGGATGAATACCACTTGAATTTTCTTCGATTTGTTTGTAATTTGCTTGGTGAGGGTAACTCATTGTTTTATTGATGCTGAGGGTCTCAATCGGCTAAAATCGATACGGAGGCGGCGCACAACTGTCATTTTTATTAATTTAGCTTTGCTGCGTCGCAGCATGCGTGAAAAAATAAAAATGACAGTTGTGCGTTGCTTCCGTATCGAATGGTGTGCTCCCGAAAACGCGAGCACTTTGAAACTTGGATTCCGTGAGGAGTGACCTTAACAGACATTTCCCTCGGGGACTAACATCCGTAATCAACCGTTTGACTTATTTTCGAAAGGACTTTTTCCGTCAATAATTGATACAGGTAACAGAACGTAGGCTCAGGCACAGAGAACAGACGTTCATCTTCATTCGCGTGGTTGTGTAAAAGTTTGTACTGGTCAATTTTAAATATGTCGTTATGCCTCCGTTGCGCGGTGCTAGTTTGCTGATGAATGTGGTTAAATTTTGCCGTGTTTTGCTTTTTAGCGCTAGTGTTCATTCCAAATTGCTCCTAGGCTCACTCCCAGGTGGCAGCACTACATTATTTGTGTAGTGTATGCCAACGCCATCGCTTAGTGAGATCGACTTTTTATGTCGGGCAGCCTGCGTTGGCGGCGCTGAGGTGCGATTCAAATCTTTACACACGTTTTAAACGAAATTTTGTTCGATCATTCATGTCTGTTCTCTGTGGCTCAGGGAGCATCTTCACTGACTACTTTTTATAATTTACTTGATGAAAAAGGAAGTGAAAATAGAAAGGATCAGGAAATATAAATAAAAAGAAGATTGGAACAAGTTTATGGGGAAGAAGCCCTAGATGAGGACTTCTACACGCCTAAGGCAAAACATAGAGTAGATTTAAAAAAAACGTGTATAATTTTTGTTCGTGATTAAGAAATCTAAGCCCTTTCCAAGTAATAGACACTCGGATTTAGTGATAGGGGAGTTTGTTTTAATTTGAGAAAAATTCGGACCATAACGATCGCATTTGATCCTGTGAAATTTTCGATTCATTTAAACAGACAATTGTATAAGGGTGAAAATTTATTGGCCTAACCAATTCAACCAATGCCACCAAACTACCGATAGCCCTACTCTAGGAATTGATATAATTTGATCCGAATAGACCCAAAGTTGTCTTTTTTCATGCGACTTGGTCAAATCGCTATTCTTACCTTACACTAATTCTCTCCAAGTTGAATTAACTATCTCAGTCTGAAGAATCAGGACGATGTTTTTTTACTTGTCCGACGTTGCAGCTGTTGTATGTTAGAAAAGAAACCCAATCTTTAAATTACTTTTCAAAATTTCACAGAAAGCTAGCATGAAAGCACCCTCTCCACCACTGATCGAATGTGGTTTACAATTATTTATGATAGACGACAGACTATACTAACCTTCAAGAAACGTCGGGTACATAAGAAGAATATCGTCCTGATTCTTTAGACTGAGAAAGCCAACTTCCGAGTATAACATCTTATCCTGTCGAAAAATGTCCTACCCTAACACTGTAAGTCCAGTAGAGTAGTTCTTTCAAATTACCGACCAAGGTCTAATGGCGATTCCGAAGGTCTTTCAATCCACTCCAAAGTAGGGTTCTTCTTGTTGCGACTACGTCCGAAAGTGATCCAACCACTGATCAGCACAATTGAGATGGATTTTATTGGCCTAGCTAGATCCACTAGTGCGTGAATTCACAACAAGGAAGTCTGGATT
Organism: Armigeres subalbatus; assembly: GCF_024139115.2. Taxonomy (NCBI): domain Eukaryota; kingdom Metazoa; phylum Arthropoda; class Insecta; order Diptera; family Culicidae; genus Armigeres; species Armigeres subalbatus. The sequence continues at coordinate 79,477,374 of NC_085139.1, read as the reverse complement.
TTGTGTCGGTAACACAAGCACTACTGGATCCAATATTTTTATTTGCGTAGATTTATTTAATCTTTAACCTTCCGGGATTCCGCTTAGTCCTGGACCGCTCACGCAGTCCCGCTTCTGTTGTGAACGATAAGCGTGCTTTTTTCGAAAGTGTTGTACTTTTTACAACGGCGCGAGTCCCCGAAGGTTAAGAAAATCGTTGAAATTTCTATAAAAAGGATTTTTAGAAATGTTCTGTCCATTTTTATAATCCTTACACCTATTGGGACACATGCAAGTTATAGAGACTTAAGGAATTCATAAAGAAAACATTTATTAAATCCACCACGCAAAAATGTTGATAATGAAAGAAAAACAGCTCCTATCATGCCATTTGTTTTGGACATGCATGAAAGTAAAGGGCGCCCAATAACGGTTTCGCCAAGGGCGCTGGGAGTCCACGCTACGGCTCTGATTCTAGGTTTTTAAAATTTTAAAATTATCAGTTTCTTGATTTTTTTAAATTTTTGAAATCTTTAAGTTTTCAATTTTTCGAAGAAAATTTCTTAATTTTTAAAATTTTCAAATTTTTAAATAATTTTGTTTTTAAAGTTTCAACATTTTTAATTCTTTAATTATAATAAATTTAATATTTTTTGAAATTCTTTCCCGTTTTAAGCTTTGCTACTAGACGAATTTCCTTCACTGGAGTCTTCAGTGTTCACATTGTTCTTGATCATCTCTACTTTGGGCGTCTTCGTTTGATAATCACTTCATATGGCCACGGGTTTCGCTACTACGTTTCTACCAATCTTTCACTTTATGAAACGCATTCAAGATCACATATTGGGTCCTTCAATGAGCCCGAGATGTAATTTTCCGCCATTCCGTTGACGACTAGTGAAATCAGCCATCGATGTCTCGCTGGCTTCGAGCTCGATCGTCAGCTGGCTGCTCTGGTCCGCGGATGGTGATCCTGACACTTGACAGCAAATCAGGCAAATAATTCGTACTAGCTATATGAACTGGGACAGTTTTCAAGCGGAGATAGAACGAGTGCTCAACAGTAACCCGCCGGCCATAGTCATCTAATTATCTTACCTCATCTTCCGAGTTACCCTTTACCCCAAGGGAATTATTATCCAATTGTACGCCGATGATATGTACATGGACTTGATATTCAGAAACCATTTCCATCCGGACCGGAATGATTGCCTATTAGGCTCAATGTGTTGAAAAGCATATCCTGAAAACGTACGAGAAATTACCGTCCCACGCCTGTTGTCGTCTTTTCTACGGACTCGAACTGTTATGTCTCAACTTTCAAAACCTCATTCAAGCTCAGGCGCCAACATACAACCGCCACACCACATTATCATATCAAAGATAGGGTTTTAATTCTTGTTTTTCTAAAAATAATTAGAATCGATTTCATACATAGTTCAAATGATATTCATCGGCAATGGATAAAAAGTGCGTATAGAACATGGCAACATTTGAAGTAATATCTGACCCATCTTCAACGCGCAAACGGCTAGATCGCGTTAATTTTGTCTTGTGTAAAGCTGTTTTGAATTCGTTATTCCAACTTCCAAGGGGCAACAACAAAAAGAAACTATATTTAACACGAGGTGATTCATTCCACCACATCTTTTCTCTCCTGCTTTTTTTTCTAACCCGACAGAAGTACTGCATACTCGAAGCTATGCGCTCCACTTTCTCAAGCTTCTAAAACTGAATTCCAACGACCACCATCTCCATTTCCATTTTCAATAAGCACCATGCAACAACAAGACAGAGGTAGCGTCTTCGTCGTCAGCAGCAGCAGCAGCAGCCCGGCAAAGAAATCGGACCATTAGTCCCATTTCCGGCAGCCTGCATTCTTCGCCATACCGTGCCGAAGCTTCTCGCCTGCCTCATTAGAGACGATAATAATTCATGGGGGCGAGTCGTCGCGCCGGGTGCAAATGTCTTTACGCTTTTGTCGCCAACTCGGCGAGAAATTGGTTTGCCAATAATGTACAAATGAAGCAGAAGTATCTACATTGAATACGTTTACCATTCTGAAGTTTTATACAGAGATTTTATTCTCCAAGAAGTCTTTTGGTGCCAATAGGTCTTTGATAGTCACAAAACTCACATCTGATTTCAAAAGAAATTCTACCGGTTCTTCCAGTGGTCTTATGATAGCTACTGAATGCAACAAAAGAAAGTATTCAACTCTTTCTCGAAATGTCCCTTCACCATCCAGTCGGGGCAAACCACATTGTGCCCTATTTGCATGTCTCAAGCAAAGCAAGAAAATATCCACTAGATTGCAGCACATGTGTGGTTGACCAATAACCACTCGGATATATGGATTTACTGAGTCAATATTTACGACACACTTTCCGCAATTTATATTCTGCACGAAAAAAAAAGTCAAACACAGACGAGCTTGAAGGCTTCTGCCGTCCGTGTTGGATGCAGAGAAGTAAAAGACCTCGAAAGAAATGGGCACCACAAGTTGCATACCTCTATGCAGAAAGAAGCTTCGAATGCTTATCCAGCTCCTATGTTTGTTCCAATGCAGCTCAAAGAAATCCCACCA